>NW_027187246.1:3166748-3209913 GCF_028583685.1 Petaurus breviceps papuanus
CACACACACACACACACACACACACACACACACACACACACACACACCCCAGACAGGAGAGATATGGAACAATAGTCAGTGGGGATATCAAATAAGAATTTTTTGAGGATGGGGAAAGATGGGTATGTTTGTAGTAAGTAGTCAAGTAGCCAGTAGATAAAGAGAAATTGAAGATAATTGAAAGGTTGACAATATCAATTGTTGTTGACATCCAACAGAATGTCAGTCTGTTGGAGAAGATGAGCTGGAATAAGATTACTTGGGCATGTAGAGGGGTTTGCCTCGACAAGGAGATAGGTGAAAGAGGAAATATTGGTAGAAAGCATTTGAGTGATATAAAATGAAGAGGAAGGGAGAAGAGTGAGCTCTCAGTGAATGGCCTGTTTTTTTTTTCCCCCAGGGAAATAGAAAACAATATTCTCAGCTGAGAGGGTGTGAGAGGAGAGCCATGGGAAATTTGAAAAGAGATAAAAACCTTTAGAAAATTTGCTGTGGTGAGCGGGTAGTGGATGGTTTAGGGAAATGTAAAAGAATTGTATTGCCTCACTGACAATTCTGTTGAGATCATATAACATTAATTTGTAGTATATTTAGTATTTCTAGATAAGATAATTTGAAGCACAATTGTAAATTTATAAAAATAGTAAATGTTCAGTGAAAGAAGAGATGACTTCTGGTTCTGGGGAAGGGGATGTATGGCAGAGATGGGTTTTATGCAGCACATAATATTCAAACTTGACTTTGAAGAAGTTTACCAAGTATATACATACACAGATATATGTGCATATATCTACATCTACATATGCATGTATGTGTATCAATCATTTGATCCTTACAATAACTCTGAGAGGCAGGTGCTATTATAATCACTCCACTGATTAAGGAACTAAGGAAGACAGAGTTTAAATGACTTGCCCAATAACACACTGCTAGTAAGAAACTGGGTCAGAATTTGGACTCAAATTTTCCTGATCTCATGGTCAGCACTCTACCCATGCCATCCAGCTGCCTCTATGTAGGAATTAGACAAAGAAGGAAAGGAGTATGGTCTTAGAGGTAGTGGTAATTACTTGAACAAAGGTATGAAAGACATAGGAAGGCTCAGGGCATATTTAGGAATATTGAACAACACAGTTTGGTTGGAGAATAAAGTGTTTGAAAGAGAGATGAGTCTAAAATGGTTGGTAGGATCAAAATCATTAAGGCTTTGAACGCTAGGATAAGGAATTTAAATGTTGTTCAGTAGGTACTGAGGAATGACTGAACATTTTTTAACAAGGGGGTGATCTCAGTGCTGTATTTTTGGAAAATTGTAGCATAGACAATAAATATACCTTATTTGGACTCTTTAGGGTAGCACTGTTTGAATTCTTGAAAAGTTTTAATTGTGGAATCTTTTAAGACTAATGTAGTTCAAAAAAAGCTAGGGTACAATTGATAACCTAAATTAATAGCTAAATGTCTTTAAGTTTAAGCTCTACTTTAACCAATGCAGTAAACACATTTGTAATTATTTTATCCACAGAATCAACTTTGTGATCATTAATAATATGAACAACAGACAGATAATATACAATTAAATAGGCATTTATAAATGGTTATTATGAGTTTCAATGTGACATCGTACCTACCCTTAGGAAACTTCCAGTTCTGGAGAGGAATAAGACATGCAAACAGTTAGATACAGTAATACAATGATAAATGTATTAATGCAGAGAACTGGGTAGAAATTAAAAAGAGGACAAATTAACCTTGATGTCAGGAAAAACTACCCGACAAATTGAAATATCTAAAAGTGTAATGAGCTACCTCAAGTCACAATGGGACCTCACAGTCCATTAGAGACACGGAGCTCCCTGGGAGCATGAATTGTCTTTTACTTTTCTTTGCATCTCTAGTTTCTTAGTTTCAGCTTGGCACATAGTGAGTGAGAACTTAATAAATGTTTATTTACTGACTGACCCCTTTCATGGAAGACTTCACCTGTCCTGCATATTGCATGTGGTAGGAATCCATCCCCACCTCCAATTTCAGTTGTGGTAGATGTCTTTTGAGGCCTATCTGAAACCCTAATATTTCATGATTCTATTAAAACAATGTGCATGGGAAATTCCAAAGGTAAGGTTGCTATTAACCAGCAGGAATTAGGGAAATCTTCATGGGAGGAGGAATAGCACCTAAACAGGGCAATTACAAGAAAGATTCATTTGAAGCCCTTCTGGTCATGGAGTAAGTTTGGGTTCCTTCCATTCCCAAATCTGTTGATGATCTCACTTGGTACTTAACTCCAAGGGAAAGAATCTTATTTCATCTCCGTACTGATATCCTCATGTCTACTGTACTTGAATAGCTCGATGATGGAAAGTGATGATACTTTAGGCCCACAATGGCATGTGTCTGGGGGGACTCAAAGCTGGGAATAATTATATTATTACTACTTCATTGATCTTCAGTGCACCACAGTGGCTCAATTTGCAAAACTAGATGGGACAGTAATGTAGTTAATTAACAGCACTAGGTCCACGCTTGAAGGTTGGAGCCATCTTAATAAAGCATTCAAAGCTGTTACAGTTGATTTGTCTTTATTGGAATTGCATAAAGTACTGCTCATGGGAAAGGCACTATTTCACTCAATTAAAAATAATGAAATGTTAATTTGAGTGCTTAGCCAATTTTTTTCCTCTCCTGATTGGCTTTTATATTTTAGTAATTCACAAAGAGCCTACAAACTCTAAAAGAAGTGTGGGGGAAAGGTTTGCACAATTCTTTACAAATATTATCTTGGTTTTTTTCTCATAGAAATCCTGGGGAGTAGCTGCTATTTTTATTCCATTTTATAGATGGGAAACTGTTAAAACACAAGTTAAGTGATTTGTCCAGGTCCACACTTCTAATAAGTATCTGAGGCTGTATTTGAACTCAGGTCTTCCTGACTCCAGTTCCAATGCTGTGCCACCAAGTGGCTTCAGGCTTCTGACCATGATCTGCCTCTGACACTTTCTAACTGTGTGATGTCAACTTCTCAGCTTCGGGTTCCTCATTTGTGAGATAGTAATTTTTGTTCTGTCAGCCTCTCAGAATAGTTCTGAGAATCAGATAGGATAATGTATATGCTTACATTTTTTAACTATAAAGTACTCTTTGAATGTAAGCTAATATTCTTTGTAGTACCTAATTTTCATAATAAATCCATGTGCAAATTAAGCTCCGTGGTATAGCAGATAAATAAATTAGGCCAAGAGAGACATGGGTTCAAATCTTGCCTCTTATAGTAACTATAATATCATGATAAATTACTTAAACTCTCTGAGACTCAATTACTTTATCTGTAAAATGGGGATAATAATACCTGTATCACCTCCCAGGATTATTGTGAAGATGATGATAATGATGATATTAGATAGCAGTTATATAGTGTTTTAAGGTTTATAAAACACTTTACAGATATTATATCATTATTTCATTATGGCACACATTATTATCCCTGAAACTGAAGCAGGCAGAGATTAAGTGATTTGATCAGGGTCACACAATTTAGGTCTTTCTGACTAAGAATTCTATCCACTTCACCACTTGGCTGATTCAGATCTATCAATGGATATAATATACATAAAGCCATTTATAAACCTGAAGATACTATAAAATGTGATCTATTATTATTAGTGAGCTTCACCTTAGAATACATATTTCCTACAACTATATCCTCTCCCCTCTAACTCAACAGTAACCCAGATTGATTTCCCTAAATCCAATTGGATTGAATGAAGACAGTCACAGCTCATTTTTAGAGGGAATTTATCTAGTTATATTATTACGATCTCCTTAGACTGTAGGGAGAACAAATCAGCCAATACTTAAAGAAATTAATTCAAGATGTTCACTGGAATGTCAACTATTAAACTAAAGCTTAACTACTTTGCCCATAAAATTAGAAGATGAAACTCATTGGAAAAGGCCCTGATATTAGGAAAGATAGAAAGCAAAAATAAAAGGGGCCTGCAGAGGATGAGATGGATAGATGGTGTCATGGAAGCAATAAAAATATAAACATTTATTAAGTGACTACTATGTACCAGTCACTTGCTAAGCCCTGAGATTTTTTTTAAAGAGAGGCAAAAAACAGTCCCCCTCAAGGAGATGGCAATCTAAATGGGGACACAATATACAAACAAATATATACAAAGTAGAATATAGGAAATAATTAAAAGAGGGAAGGTATTGGGCGGCCAGGTAGCACAGAGAGTAATAGCACCGGCTCCAGTGTCGGGATGACTGGGGGATCGAATCTGGGCTCCGACACTTAGCACCACACCCAGAAATAACTGGCTATGTAAACTTGAGCAAGTTACTCAACCCCGATTGCTCATTAAAAAAAAAAAAAGAGGGAAGGTACTAATATTAAGGATTGAGAAAGACTTCCTGAAAAATGTTGGATCACTCTATGTTCTAAATTTCTTCCTTGTTCTAAATCCTGGGATCACTTGATCAACAAACTTTTTTTATGTCCCTGATATGTTATGGTTACTATACTTGGTGATATACAAAGAATCAAACTGTCTATTTTCAAAGAATTTACATTCTATTGCGAGATACCGCATGTACATATATAAATACAAGCAGAATACAAAATAAATACATATAAGCCAGTTAAATGAAATGTAATTAGAGAAGGAGGTAGTGACACTTAAGGAACTTGAACTTGAAGGAATCTAGGGATGAAGACTGAGACTATTCCAGGCCCTAGGGAACAGCCAGGGAAAACACCTGGAGTTGAGAGATGGAGTGTCTGTACAGATGGGAAGGAAGCGAATGTCACTGCACAAAGGAAAATGTGCCATTTAAATAAAGTATAAGAAGACTGGAAATTTAGGAGAGGGCTAGATTAGCACAGTGCCTGGAATTTAGTAATTGCTTAACAAATGTTTACTGACAACTTCTCAATACCCCAACCAAGTGCTTGAGATTGTAAAGTGCAGAATAGTTGTTGATCTGCATTTGTAGAGGAAGTTTTCTTAGGGCATTTCCTTAAATCAATGAAATCACAGGTCTAGAAAAACAACTAATGGGCACAGTGTCAATCTGTGACTGGGTCCCTCTTTTCCTTATCTAGGACATGCTATAACACATGAGATTTATCCAGGAACTTGTCAGCACTTCTGGAACTTTCGACTTGAGTAATTTCAGAATGTTAGTGCTTATAATGTTTTAGCCTCTGGTGACAAAGAGAACTAATGCCTATTACAAATGCACTGATGTAGGGTAAGCAGACTCCAGGGTGCATTTCAATGCCCCCATCATAAATAGATTAAACGAAGATAGATTTAGGAGTTGGTAAATTAGCAGTCCTTGTGGTCTCCTTTGTTACACTAGCTATTTGGCTCTACATTCTGCCTCCCCCCCTCCACTTTCTCCTGATGTGGGAACCAATCAAACCAGACTAACCCCCCTTGGGCTCATTCTGCATTTAATATCTTCCATTATGAAAGGACTAGACAAATAACACCTGATTATTGAATACATTATGATATTTTAATTTGGGAAGTTGATTTTAATTCTTATCTAGTTCTTTTATTTTTCTTTCTACTTTTTGAAATATAAATTGACATTTTGACATGCATGTCCCCTTGGTTAAAAAGTATTTTAACTATTTGTGCGACAGTAATGTGGTACAGGGTGGAAAGGAGAATCAAGAAGCATTTATTAAGTCCTCACTGTATGCCAGAGACAGCTAGGTAGTGAAGCCAAGAGAGTGCTGGATCTGGAGTCAGGAAGACCTGAGTTCAAATGTGACTTCAGAAGACTTATTAAGCATGTGACTATGGCCAAGTCCCTTAACCTCTGTTAGGCTCATTTTCCCTCAAATGTTGTTTAGCTATTTTTCAGTCATTTCTAACACTGTGACCCCATTTGGGGTTTTTAGGCAAAGATCCTGGAGTGGTTTGCAATTTCCTTCTCCAGGTCATTTCACAGATGAGGAAACTGGGGCCAACAAAGTTAAGTGACTTGCCCAGGTTCACACAGCGTAGTGTCTGAAGCCAGATTGGAATTCAGGAAGATGAGTCTTCCTGACTTCAGTCTGGGGACTCCATCCACTGTGCCATCTAGCTACCCCTTCCTCAACGGCAAAATGGGGATACTAATAGCTTCTATCTGACAGGATTGTTGTGAAGATCAAATGAGATAATATTTGATTTCCCAGCACAGTGATTGGCCAATAGTAGGTACTATGTAAATGTTTATTCCCTTTTTGTCATCATGCTGTCTGTTACCTAAGGGATGGGGATATAAATTAAAACAAAACAAAACAAAATCTAAACCAGCTCCTACCCTCAATGACTTACTTTCTAATAAGGGAGATACACAGAATAGATGGAAGGTAATTTCAGAGAAGAAGACATTAGCCTAATAGGTAGGAGAATTTGAAAGAACACTGGCTTTGAAATCCTGTCACTATCTGTGTGACCTTATGCAAGTCACTTTCCCAACTCTCAATGGAGACAGTTGTATTAGATGGCTTCTGGCCCAGCTCATCTTCCAGTTCTAACATGTCTGTGATTTTAGGTAAATTTCTGCTTTGAAATTCTATGTCCTGAATTCCTTTCCAGCTCTAAATTATGGGATCACACAATTGATAAACATCTGGGGGGGCCTGCTATGTCTCCCCATTAGCTTACTAAGTGACACCATGCAAAGAATATTATTCTCTACTCTCAAAGACCTTACATTCTATTGGAGCATATGACATGTACATATACAAATGGAATAAATACAAAATAATAATAAGTTAGTTAAGTGTAACAAAATCAAGGAAGGAAACAGTGACATTTCTGGAAGGAAGAATCAGGAAAAGCTTGCTGTAGGAGCCAGGTCTTGAGGTGCTTCTGGAAGAGAGAGATTTCATGAGGTTCAGGGAACCAAAATTTCCAATTTTGTAAATGAGAAAGTTCTCATCAAGAGAGGTGAAATGATTTGCCAAATGTCACAGGTATTGTAGCGGTGCTAAGATTAGAACCCTGGTCCTTTCCTCCACATGGATCACTCTTTCTACTGTACCTCACTCTCTCCCCAGTTAGAAAGCAATGCTATCTTATTCAAAACTACCCAGGTCTTACTAAAGAAATTAAGGTACTAGAAAAGGAATATCCACTGATTGAGCAGAAAAATCCCAATGTTCCCCTTCTTGGCACTAAAATCCCTGCTACCCTACTCATTGACATAGATCCATACCACCTCACCATTGCTAGATTAAGATCTCATAACTGTTCTGAATTGGTCTGTAGACTAAGTGGATGAGTTTCTATCTTTATTACTATAATCGGATGAACAGCAGTATTGGAGAAAAATGGTCATAAAGCTGACAAAAATAAACTACTATTTCTGAAAGAGTGTTTTAGAAAGAGACAGATGTCTATGGTGGTGTATCTGATCATAGTTACCCATGATTTATTTAGAATCACTCCCCCATCTTTCCCAAGCAATCTATGGCAGCGGTTACCAAGGTCCCTGTGATATTCTGAATTCTAAGTGAAACATCAGGACAAAAAATTCAAAATTTTCTATTTGACTGGAGACTTTCTGAGAGATGAGAAAAGTTTGTCCTTGATGCTACTTCAGCTCTCTACACCAGAGGAAACTTAAAAGCAATATTCTCTACCAACTAAAAGAGTTGAAAATTATTGTTAAGTAGACCTTCAATTTGGACTCAAATCTCATAATAAACTGAACTGAAATCTGTAAAATTACCATTTATCTTTTAAATGCTAAATCTAATACCCTTTTCTTAATTCTTAACCCTCTTTGACTTCTCTGTAGCATCTGAAATTGTTGACCACCTCCTGGATATTCTCTTCTATTTGGATTTTTGTGACATTGTTCTTAGCCCTCCTACCTGTCTCATTGGTCTTTCTCAGTCTCCTTTGCTGGATCTCCATTCATACTATAGCTAATAACAGTGGTAGCTTCCAAGGTTCTGTCCTCTTCTCTTTTCCCTCTATACTGTATCACTTGGAGACCTCATCATTTCAACTATCACCTCTATGCAGATGACTCTGAGATCTACATATCTAACACCAGTTTCTCTCCTTAACTACATTCCCATATTATGAACCAGCTATTTTGAATCTGATGTCTAATGGACACCTCAAACTCAAATTTTTGAACTAAAGCCCTCTCCCAATGTCTTTCTTACTGTTGAGAGTACCACCATCCATCTATTCATTTCATCCAAATTGTCAGCCTCATTCTTTGTTCTTCATATTCACTTATCCAACAAATTGATATCAGTTGTCAAATGCTGTTGTTTCTATCTCAACAACAATGTCATTGTTATAGGTAGTGAAAATACAAAGATTAAAATGAAGTAGTCATGACTCTCAAGGAGATTACATTCAAACAGGGAAGACAATATATAGGTATGTTTATATATCTGCATATTCATACACTTATATTAGACATATGTGTATATACCCTACCGCACAGTAGGAAGTCACTGGGTTGAGGGGACAACCGGGAAAGGTTGGGCTTCTATAAAAGATGGGCTTTGATATAAGTCTTGAAGGAGGCCAAGGAAAACAGGAGGAGGTAAGAAGGGATTTGAGGCATATGACACAGAGATAGAAGGAGTATTATATACAAAGTACAACAAATAGGTCAGTGTCGCTGGGTTGTGCAGTGCACAGAGGGGTCTAAAGTTTAAAAACTGGAAAGACAAGAAGGAGCTGGGGTTCAAAGAGACTTAAATACTAAAAAGATCCATGTAATAAAAAAACAATGGATTTTATTGGGGAGGGGAGTGTTATGGTCAGATCTGTGCTTTAGGAAAGTCATTTTTTCAGTTGAGTGGAATATGGATTAGAATGATAACAGACTTGAGTCAGGGAGAGAACATTTAGTTGACTACTTCATATTAGAGGAGTAACTGAAACTCAGAGCTTAAATGAATTGTTCAGGGTCCAGTAGATAATATAAGTGTCAGAGGTAGGATTCAAACTCAGATCTCTTATGTCCCTAAGTCCCGTTTCATTTCCAGTACAGCATGCTGCTTTTGTTAAGACAAACAACATGAAAGAATTTATTCAGCTTCTAAGAAAGCAGTAACTCTTGGTCATAATGATTTTGCTGTGCAAATTCAGGACTCATTATTTATTGGGTCTCCAGTCATACCCACTAGAATTGGAAAGTAGTCAATTAGAAAGATTGTTGAAAGACACTATTTCATCTGTAGTCATGAATATGTTGGAATGTTTTAAAGCCTCTTTGAAAATGGAGAGATGTTATCTAATATTGACATACATTTTTGTCCAACACTCAATATTTTCAGAAGGCTTTGAAATTCTTATTTATAGAACATCATGACTATCCATATATTTTATGTAAGAAATGGATAAAAGGCCAAATCATATTCCTTCAGTCCACTTCACTTTGCCAGCAACTTCCCCTGACTGTCTAAATACTCTTTGCTAACACAAGTTCAGATTTTGCTGAATTATGTCCTGATGTTTCCTTCTGATTTCAAAGTACCATTTATCTCATACCCAGTCACATCTACAAATCAAGTCATTTACCCTAAAATGCATGCACGTTTCCTACAAGTCAAGAGTATTTAGTTCAGATGGAAATAAATGAACAGATTATTTCAAGCAGGTCAACACTAATGCAAAGGGTAAAAAGCAAAAATAAGCTAAGGTCTAAGGCTACACATACCTAATACGAAATATTTAGCTTATATAATACTAGGCATCCAGATAGCTGGAAACATCTGTATAATCATTTCATTTTTCATCCATACAGTTAACACCTTGTTTCTCTGCTTTTACCCTCCCAACTTCAGTCCATCCATCACACAGCTGGTAAAATAATCCTTTTTTTCCCATTTAACTTCTTGGCATCAGAGTCTCCCTATCTCATTCTGACTGGCTAAAAGTATAGTGGCCACTTACAGACCCAGTCATTATACAGAAGCTTTAACCTGCTCAGTTTTGCTGGCCTGTGCTGAATTTTCAGCCTCCACTGGAAGCTCACCATATTAGTGCTGGACTTAGTGTGGACACTTGATTGGGCTTTAGTCCTGCTATAGCTCAGGATTTCCAAACTCAAGTGATCTATCAACCTTGCCCTCTCCAGGCCCAACCAAAACAATCTTCCTAAGGCAAAGGTCTGACTATGTCAAATTTTTGCTCAAACCCTTTCAGTAGCTTCCCATGACTTCTAGGTTAAAACACAAATGCCAACATCTGACTCTAACCTACATTTTTTGACTTTGCTTCACTTTAGCTCCACCCACGCTCCCCATCAGACACTTTGTGTTCCAAACAAACTAAATTACTAACAAGTTTCTCAAATCGAACATGACATGTTATCACCCATCTCTGTGTATCCATGAAGACAATCCCCTAGGCCAAGTTTGAATTCTGTTATTTCTTCTTTTCTTTTTTTTTGGTGGGGGGGAGAAGGGAAGGCAATTGGGGTTAAGTGTCTTGCCCAGAATCACACAGCTAGTGTATCAAGTGTCTGAGAACTCAAGTTCTCCTGATTCCAGGGCTGGTGCTCTATTCACTGCACCACCTAGCTGCACCACATTTCTTTATTTCTCACCAGACTAAAGTCCAAATTTATCTACTACAACCCAGAAAATACTTCATTCTGGAAGACCTTTCCAGCTGTGATATTCACACCCCTGCCCCATGGCTTCTCCCTATGATTGGATGTCTACTCCTAAAACCTTCATTGAAGGAGGACGGCCAAATTGTGATTTTTCATTTCATCTCTTCAATTTCGGTTTCTTTTCTTCCCATTAGAATGCAAAATCCTTATGGGTAGGGACTATACTTCTTTTGGTTTGTTATCATGTTCCTACATAATTGGGAAAAAGCACATAGTAAACTTTAATAAATTCTTGTTGACTATCTTTGTTTCATTTTTTCCATTTAATTTTAACTTTTAAATTACATGTAAACAAAATTAACATTCATTAAAAAACATTTGAGTTCCACATTCTCTCCTTCACTTTCTTTAGGAAGGAAAGCAATTTGATGTAAATTATACATGAACAGGCATGTAAAAAATTTCCATATTATCCATGTTGTAAAAGAAAATGCAGACAAAAAAGAGTAACAAAGAAAGTAAAAAAAGTTGTTTCAATATCCATTCTTACTTAATCAGTTCAAACAGAAATTTTTGTATTTGATTGTGTATGTAATAGGGAAGGGGGTGGGAGGAATCAAGCATTTATTAAGAACCTACTGTGTGCTAGGCATTGCTCCAAACACTTTATAAATACTTTATTTGATGAATAGGGGCAGCTAAGTGGCACAGTGAATGGAGTGCCAGGCTTGAAGACTCATCTTCCTGAGTTCAAATCTGACTTCAAACACTTATTAGTGATCCTAGGCAAGTTACTTAGCCCTAATTGCCCCATTTGCTTATCTGTAAAATGACTGGAGAGGGAAATGGAAAACCATTCCATTATCTTTGCCAAAAAACTTAAATGGGGTCATGAAGTGTTGGACATGACTGAAATGATTGAACAACAGCAACAATGGATGAATAGGGAACCATTGGAGTTGATTGAATAGAGGGGGTGATATATTCAGATTTGAATTTTAGGAAGATCAATTTGGCAGCTGAGTGTAGGATATGTTGGAGGGGGGAGAGACTTCAAATAGAAAGATCAACTAGCTATCTAGCGCAATAGTCCAGGTACAAGGCAATGAAGGCCTGCCCCATGTGGCAGTGTCAGAGGAGAGAAGAGGGCATATACAATAGATTTTCCAAAGATAAAAATGATAGGACTTGATCACTAATTGGATATGGAGAGAGAAAGAGTATGGGATTGAGAAATGACACTTATTTTGACAGCCTGGGTGATTGGTAGAGTGGTGGTCACTTCAATAGCTATAGTAAAATGAGAAAAAGGGGAGAGTTTGGTTGTAAAGATAATGAGTTTAGTTCTGAGCATATGGAATTTGAGATGTTTATGTGGCAGTTGGAGATGTGAGTCTGGAAATGAGTCAAGAGGTTAGGACTGGATATATAAATAAATAAATACACACACATATATTTGAGAAGCATTAGCACAGAGATGACCATTGAATCCCACCAAGTAAAATAATATAGAGGGAGAAGAGAAATGGGCCCAGGACAGAGCCCCTTATTAGCAGGCATGACACAGATGAAGATCCAACAAAGGAGAGAGAGGAGTAGTCAGATAAGTAGAGAGGGGTAACCAGGAGAGAGCAGTGTCAGGAAAACCTAGAGAGAAGAGAGTATCAAGGAGAAGAGGGTGATTTACAGAGTGAGAAGCTGCAGAGAGGTTAAAAAGAATAAGGACTGAGAAAAACGGGGCAATTAAGAAATCATTAACATATTTGTTGAATCAAACTGAATTTCAGAACCCAAGTAGATCTGGGATTACACAGATAGTACTTAAACTCATATTCTACTTTTCAGTTTTGGATTTGTGATTTCTTCTTATATGAAAGTCTTTGCAAATTGTACTGTCTTTGCAGTACAAACACCCATTCATCCCCACCCCCTCCCCAGAGTAAATTGTTTAATACAGAGATGATAATCCTTAAAGATATTAGCATTTTGAATCTATTGCTTAGAATTTTCAGGGTTGGTTCAGTTTTATCTGGATTTCTATGTTAGATTTCCATTTGGCAAGTCTGGTTATTAGAAAGCTGAATACACTAATGAGATATGTCCCTGTTAGGGTCTAGATCGTCTTTTAATTTGTTCTTTCTATCCATCAAATGAAGTTATAAGAAAACAACAGGGATAGAATTGATTAGAATCCATCATTTACTTTTTACTTTGCCATAGGTATTAAAAGGAGAAATATTTAAAAATTCATTCATAACTAAGAATCAATCTCTCAACAAATGTGATTTGTTGCAGTTCTCAAAATAAATCATACAATGAAATACCTTTACATGAGTTTATAGTTAAAACTGAGGAGTGATAACTTAAAGGAATTAGATTTAAATCAGTAACTTTTTAGGTAAAAGGAGGAGCCAGCTTGGACTGGCTCTCCGATTGCTTAATTTTCAGTATACACATTTACACCTCAGAAATCAGCACTTGTGACAAATCAAGGCTTGATTTATTATTTTGTAGATCTTCTAGACTTTAGAAAATAATGGGGAAAATGTTAATGATGCTAATTAGACTTAAAAGTGTGTCCTGCTCACATTTTTTTTTCATATACCTGGTTCTTAAATATTTACCAGTATTTCCCTTGGGAGGACCCACCATTGATATTCTAGAGAGTATGTAACACATGTCTTCATTGACACACCCCATCATTGTGCTTTTCCCTGCTTATATGTTTGTTCTCCTTTCATCTTTTTCCCCCCAGGGCATCTAGTTACAGTTACAACTAAAACTTTTTATACCTGAGGCAACTCAGTTGAGTGTATATGGAATGATATAATGGGGCAAACTTCACTGGATGGCATAAAAACATTGCTGTTGTTTTTTGTTATTGTTGAATCATGTCTGACTCTTTGTGACCCCATTTGGGATTTTCTTGGCAAAGATATTGAAAGGGTTTACCATTTCCTTCTCCAGCTGATTTTACAGATGAGTAAACTAAGGCAAATAGGGTTAAGTGACTTACCTATGGCTACCCAGCTAGTAAGTGTCTGAGGTCAGATTTGAACTCAGGAAGATGAGTCTTTCTAACTCAAGGGCAAACACTCTAATGACTGCTTCATTGGGAGATGAATTCATGGAAAAGGAAAAAATCAAGGTAGGGAAGATTTTTACCTGAGATTTAGGTAGCTTCTTATTTTGATTAATATTCTTGCTAATTATATTCTCAGTCTAATTGTTTCTATACTTCAATAGGCTTATGACCTGGGGGAGCACCTCAGTCATTCTATCCTACTTTCAAGTCTTCTTCTAGATAGATTTTTTCCTACTTAAGCTTCTCCCCAATAGTAGCAAGTGATCTAGACTTTTATTCCCTTTGTTCCCATAATCAAGTTTTCCTCATTTCCTGATGTAATTTTCTTTTTTCTATTAGTGAATTAATTAATTAGCACTTCGTCAATGAATCTAGGATCTTGTGCGAACAGGCTCTGATGGCTTAATGTGCTACCCCTCTTTATATGAACACATTTTCATTTGAATTGGGCACTTGTGGAGAAGCAATAACCCCTAAGATGGACTCTCTTGAAAGGGAATGTCAAGTATTATTTCAGGACAGTGATTCTCTGTCTGGAATGTATTTCATATCAGTCTTATCTTTTCCATTCCTTTAGCCATCACACTGGTCTGTGCATCAATTACTTCTTGCTAGAATTCTTAGAATACCAAATTAAATGGTCTTCCTGCCTTCAGTATCTAATTCTATGAACCACAGCCAAAGGAATAATTATCTTAAACCATGGGTCACTTCACCACTGAAAAACAACCAATAACTTTTTATTGCCCAATTGATCAGTGAACAAACATTCATTAAGTGTCTACTATTTCTCAATCACTATGCTTAGCATATCCACTGAATAAAGTATAATGGTTTTATTTTGTTTTGTTTTGTTTTTAGCTTGGTTTGATAGGAAAGGCATCTGATTTAGAAAGAATGGAATGACTTGACTTTAAGATAACAGGAAGACTAATCACCTGGATTTAGTTGGTTCAGGGGGAATGAATGGGCTTCAATGATGGACTTTGTTTCCTTGCTTCCTGTGGCATAAAAATCCAAACCTATGGTGAGCTGAAGTTCCAAAAGTGTAGCAGAATTTCTGCTCCTGGATGGAATATTTTTCTTACTCAGCTTTGCTGTCAATAATAACATCATGTCTGCATAAGTGGAGAGGATCAACTTCTATTCCAGCTAGTTATTGAAATTTAACAGTTTCTTTTGGAAAATTAAATAATTTTCATTAAATTATATTGTCCAAAGTTGTTTTAAATGTTTTTCAGTCTTCATATTATTTCACTGGACTGGTCTGAGCTACTCCTGACCTTGCCAGAATATTTGACATTGGTAAAAAGAATTAGTTTAGTCAACCACATTGTTCTTGTGGTTGAATTGAGGGAAGGGTAATTCAAAGTAAAAGAGAGTCTTAGGTGATTGGATGGGCTTGCACCCTGAGGCATTTCTTTCATAGTAAGGGGAGCCTTCTCAATGGGATGGAGAGGGGGACATTGATCATATTGTAATAATGTGGTGGGTACTTAAAGAATTCAACAAGGAGAGTAAGATATTGCATGAATGACTTCATTCCATGATTCTTGCTAATGGCTTTAGAAAAGATGGATCACCAGTATAAGGAAAATAAACATAAAATATGATTCCATATTCAGAAATTAGAGTCAGGTATGATTGTGATTTTGGTTTTAAAAGATTGTATTTTTAAAGAAGAGGGGGTAGTTTATTTTTCTAGAAATAGCACAGGTGAAAAGTGCAATGCTGCTGTGGTCAGGGACCAATACGTTACAGGTAGTAGGCATGATCTATGATTTAGGGGTTTTGATGAAAAATGTATTGAATTCTCTTGAGATTAGGTATATAGGGGAAGAGAATGGGGAATAGGAATAAGGATGGGGACCAGGGACCTTTCTGGTGATAAATAGCTGTGTGGAAAATGAATTTCTGAGAGTTGGGTGACTGGAAGCAGAGAGACCTGGGAAAGTCACTTACCCTTTCTAGGCCTGTTTATTTCTCTAGATTAGAAGATTAGGCTATAGGGGGGAAGAGCCAAGATGGTGGCATAGAAGCAGGAAAACTCATGAGCTCCCCCCATAACCACCTCAAATACCTATAAAATATGACTCTAAACAAATTTTAGAGCTGCAGAACCCACAAAGTGACAGAGAGAAACAAATCTCCTGCTGAAGGCAGCCCAGCAGGTGGTCAGGAAGGATTCATCACAGTGCACTGAGAGCTGAGCCCAGCCTTGGTTGAGCCTGCAGTTTTAGCCCCAGGGTAACCCTGATCAGCAGACTTCCGCAGAGTGGATCACCAGCAGCTGTGGTGGTTTCCAGAAATATAAGCTCATAAATGCCAAAGACCAAGTAAAAAAAAGGTCAGTGTAGAACTCTGTTGGAACTGGGGGGGGGGGAGGGACTAGGAGTGCAGTTCAGTCCCTCCCCCCTTCCCCCCAGCAAGAGGCAGCGGAAATGGGGCAGCCATGCAGACATCTCCATGTGGCTGCTTCAGAGCTCCTGGACCGCAGATCATAGGAGGGCCAAGCGACCATTCTGAGGGTAATCACTCTTGCTTTAATCTGCCTGGATCTGGATCATCATCTTGGGTGGTGATCCTGAGGTGTGTGACCAGTGAGCCAGCTTTTGGGGGCTGTAGAGACAGCACCCTCCCATAGCTCTGGCAGCTGTGAAAACCCCAGCAATTTGGGACAAAGCTCTCCCCTCTGGAACCAGAGTTCTACCATGGCAAAGAGCTCAAAATCAAGTAATTGGCTGCCAATATGAGCAAGCAACAGAAGTACAAACGGATGATAGAATCCTTTTTGGGGGACAAAAAGGATCAAGGTGTGGAGCTGGAGGAAGCCATTGAAGTCAGAACTTCTGCACAAAAAGCTTCCAAGAAAAAATATGGATTGGTTACAGGCCAGGGAGGAAATCAAGAAGGATTTAAAAATTAAGTAAGAGAAGTGGAGGAAAAATTGGGAAAAGAATTGAGAATGATGCAAGAAAATTATGAAAAGCCAGTCAACAATCTGACTGAAGAAAATAACACCTTAAGAAACAGATTAATTCCAATGGCAAAAGAGACTCAAAAAGCCAATGAGGAGAAGAATGCCTTAAAAAGTTGAATTTGCCAGATGGAGAAAGAATTTCAAAAGCTCACTGAAAAGAATAATTCCTTCAGAATTAGATTGGAGCAAATGGGAAGCTAATGACTTTATGAGAAGATTAGGCTATATCATTTCTAAGGGATCTTCTGGTTCTAAATCTTTTGCTTTTTTGTGATCACTTAACCAACTTACATACTGTATCTTTGCTTTGTAAATCTCTACCTTTGTTTCTGAGTTTCAACTTGACATTATGATAATGTTGGACACTGTTACTACATCGTCAACATTTCCAAATGAGATACTGGATGGCAGGGGGATGGGATGCTGATTGTTAAAGTCACAAGTTAATCATGTCATGATTTTTCTAATAGCTTCATCAATAAAGTCCCAAAGTCTCATTAATATATCCTTCAGGGAGGAGAGAAGTCATAAATAAAAATTTGACAAGAAAAGAAAGTCCATTTTAAAGGCAGATTTTCTCAGAATTTATCAATGGAGAAACCTGAGTTTTAAACATCTCCTTGAGCAGCTCAGGTTCCTGAAATTATTGCATCTTAAGTCAGTGTCACACAGAAATTGTGGCCATGGGATTCAGTCTTGGGAAATATAACATAGTTAAATCCTGCTGAATTAAAATGAACAGTTAACTTATCATGTTAGATGACAATATTTAATAAGTTCCAGTACAGACAATTGTCCACCAGTGCTTGAAAAATAGCCTGGACTTCTGCGGCAGTACATAGGGAAAAAAATCAAAGGCTCTAAATAAGTCATTTTTCCCCTAATAGTACAGATATTTAAAATCTTGTGGCCCAAATCTCTTTGAGTCATAGAATGGCAAAGAAAGTACTAATGAACTGAAAAATATATTTGTGTGTGCATGTGTGTGCATTAATGTGCCTCTCTCTCCTCATCTCCAACTTTAAGAAACTTTGGCATCCCTTACAGTTCTTGTCATACAAGACACCTTACCTGATGTCTGCAAGTCATGAGAAATTGCTTCCCTGCCCCCACAATTACTATATAAATAAACACACACGCACATGTATGCATACATATATACACATATATGTATGCATATGTATAATATATTAACATGAATTTTTGTGTATCTTTGTAAACACATGGTAAAGAGATGCCATTTTAGATCCTTGAATACTTTTGTAGCCCATAACAGTGATTAAGATATGGTAGGAAGGATAGGAAGAGGGCCTGGAACCTATGATTTCATTGGCATAGAAAACTCCTATGTGTAGAAATTACCTCTACCAGGGCAGATCAGCCACTTCTCTGCAACTTGTATTCTTAGAGAGTTGCTTGGCGCACTGAGAGTTCAAGTGACTTGCCTGGGGTAACATGGTGAGTATATGTTGGAGGTGGTGCAAGAATCCATGTTTTCTTGTCTCCAATGCTGACTTTCTGTCCACTATGCTAGGATGCTTCTTGGACACTTAAAAACTATTTGTTAAATAGAACTGAATTATTACACACAGTAAAACTGGAAACTATCAGAAGGGCTCACTAAGGCATTACATTTGGTGAATTTAACATAGTGCTGACATTGGAGTTAGGAAAATCTGTGTTCATATCTTGCCTCTCATAGTCTTTAGGTATGTTGAGCATGCATTTAACTTCTAGGAGAATCATTTAACTTCACTGACTGATTCTGTAAAATAGGTATAATAATATCTGCATTGTTGTTGTTCAATCATTTCAGGCATGTTAGACTCTTTATGATCCCATTTGGGATTTTCTTGGGAAAAATACTAGAATGGTTTGCCATTTCCTTCTCTAACTCATTTTACAGATGAGGAAACTGATGCAATAAGGTTAAATGACTTGTCCACAGTTACACAACTAGTAAATGTCTGAGGCTGAATTTGAACTCAGGAAGATGAGTCTTCCTGACTCCAGGTCTGGTACTCTATCCAAAGTTCTAGGATTCAAAGATCTAAATTCTGCAAGATGAGAAAGATTCTGAAAGATGGAAATGAGGAGTGAGTATTTTCTAGGCTCAGTATAGAGTTTATGGTAGTTCATGGAGGTACTGAGCTTAGCAGAGTACCTGACATATAGTAGGTGCTTAATAAATTCATGTTGATGTGACTTGGAGGTGGGAGAAAGAATATATATTTTTGCTTTTTGGAGGGCAATTAGGGTTAAGTGACTTGCCCAAGGTCACTTGGCGTGTGTGTGTGTGTGTGTGTGTGTGTGTGTGTGTGTGTGTGTGTGTTAAGGGTCTGAGGCCCTATTTGAACTCAGGTTGTCCTGACACCAGGGCTGGTGCTCTGTTCACTGCACTGCCCCTGGGAGAGAGCATATTGAATATAGAGAATGACCTGTAATCTAGTTTGCCTAGAATTTATGGTGTATTAAGGAGAATAATGTGACATAAGGCTGGGTAAGGTAGGTTTAAGCCAGATTACGGAGGGCTTTAAATGCCAGGCTGAGGAAGCGATATGAAATATGTGTTTGGAAAGAGCACGTACAGATATTTTCTATTCCTGGTTGACCACATGGAAGCTCAGCAGGGCTTGATTCAGTCTATATGTGACTAATTTTCAAGAGTTCCCTAATAAGTTAAACACTGAGGGGACTTTTAAAAAAGAATTAAAGTTTCCTGTTGGCACTTTCTTGTCTTGCTAGGAGAAAAACTGTGACTTCAGTGAGGAGTGAGGAAGGATAAGGTCTTTGTCTATGCTGGTCTCATCTCAGTTCCACCCACATCACTCCTACTTCTGGGGCTCTTTACTAGGGTCATCCAGCTGTTTTTCCCTTTCTTTGTGTTTTTGTTCTTCCTGATCTCAGGAGAATGGACGCATGTCCGATGGTGAACATGTCCAGGACAGACAGTGACCTTGTGAGTTCTGAAGGGAGATCCTGGATACGCACTGTAGCAGAAACAAAGACAGCCACTGGCAATGGAAGTCTTTGCATCAAAGAGTTTGACAACTACCAGGAGATGGGCCAATCCTGGCCTCTTTTACCGGCAACAAGTATCAGAAAAAATCATAAAGTGCCTAGTGCAGAGGTGAAATATGAAATGGCGAATTATTACCCTTTAAAATGATTTTGTGTTTTAATGAGCCTTAACTCTCATCCTCCCCCAAAATTGTAACCATTGTTATAATAATCCTATTTATTTTTTCAATCAAAAATATACCTTTTCTCCTTTTTATCCCCCCATTGAGAAAGCAAGAAAAATAAAATTTCTATAATAAACATGAATAGTCAAAATGAATTCCAACATTGATCATTTCTGTCTCTGTTGCTATTTCTATCTCTGTCTTTCCACACATATATATGTGTGTACATCTATATCTATATATCTGTCCTCTGTGCCCATTACTTCTCTATCAGGAGGTGGGTAGCATGATTCACCATTAGTCTTTTGAAATCACAGATTGTCATTTCATTGATTAGAGTACTTAATTCTTACAAAATTGTTTTTATAACATTGCTGTTGAATAAATTAAATTCTTGGGTCCAATCACTTCATTCTGTCTAAGTTTATATAAATGTTCTTAGGTTTCTCTGAAAGTTTAACTTTCATTAGGTAGTTAGGTAACACACTAGATGGAGTTCTGGGCCTGGAGTCAGGAAGACCTGAATTCAAGTCTGATTTCAGTTATATGTGTGACCCTTGGCAAGGCAGTTAACCTATTTGCCTCAGTTTCTAACTATAAAATGGGGCCATTAATAATGCCTACCTCCCAGTATTGTGAGAATCAAGTGATATTATATTTGCAAAGCACAGTTTTAGGCACATAGTAGGTACTATATAAATGCTTCTTCCCTTCCTTAAAGGATAATAAGGTCACCATGTCAGTTTTCAATTCTTTGCCACTGCAAAAAGGAGCTTCTATAAAACATTTTCTCATGTATGGGTCATTTTCCTATCTTCTATGTCTCTGGGACATAGACCTATTAGCACTACCAATGGGTCAAAAGGTCTGCTTATAGCAATAGCTTTTTGGGAATAGTTCTAAATTGCTTTCTAGAATGGCTGGATCAGTTCACAACCTCACCAAGAGTGCATTAATATATTTGTTTTCTCACAGCCCCTTTAGCATTTGTCATTTTCCTTTTTTAGGTCGACTTTGTCAATCTGATGAATATGAGATGGAAACTCATAGTTATTTTAATTTGCATTTCTCTGGTTAATTACTCAAACGATGTTAACATTGCTACTGATAGCTTGGATTTCTTCTTATATTTTGAATCAATTCACTATGTATCTTAGAAATGAAAGCTTACTCAGAGAAAATTGTATTTTTTCCATTTATTTGCTTCTCTTCCAATTTTAGCAGCATTGATTTTATGTGTGTAAAACTTTTTAATTTTATGTAAATAAAATCATACATTTTACCTTCTGTGATCTTCTCTATTTCTTCTGTGATCATGAACTCTTCCTCAACACTAGATTTGATGAATAATTTCTCCCTTGCTCCTCTAAATATGCTTATGAAATCATCCTTCATGTATATCTTTGTAGCTTTTCTTGATATGCACCGTGAGATGTTCTATATCTAGTTTCTGCTTTCAAGTTTCCCAACAATTTTTGCTGAATAGTTAGTTCTTGCTCCAATAAATAGAGTCTTTGGGTTTTATTAAAGGTTAAGCTACTGAATAAATTTGCTTCTGTATATTGCATATATAATCTGTACACTGATCAAGCTCCCATTTCCTTAACCAGTACCAAATTGTTTTGATCACTACTACTTTTATTTTGAGATATGATACTTCTAGGTTCCCTTTATTCCCACTTTTTTTCATGATTTCACTTCAGATTCTTGATATTTTATGTTTCCATGTGAATACTTTTTTTTTTAAGCAATCGGGGTTAAGTAACTTGCTCAAGGTTACACGGCTAGTTATTTCTGGGTGTGGTGCTGAGTATCTGAGCCCAGATTTGATCCCCAGGTCATCCCGACACTGGAGCCGGTACTCTTACTCGCTGACCCACCTGGCCACCCCTAAACAATTGGGGTTAAGTAACTTGCTCAAGGTTACACGGCCAGGTGTTTCTGGGTGGGTGCTAAGTGTTTGAGCCCAGGATTTGATCCCCAGGTCATCCTGACATTAGAGCCGGTGCTCTTACTCACTGTGCTACCTGGCCACCCCCCCCCCATGGGAATTCTTAAAAATTATTTTAGCAATTCTATAAAGTAATCTTTTGATAGTCTGATTGGAATAGTACAAAATTAATACATTGATTTATTTAGATTATCATTTTTATTAGATTAGCTCAGTCTACCCATGAGCAATGAATTTCCTCGAGTTATATAGATCTGTCTTTTATATAAAGAATATCTTGTAGTTGTGTTCATATACTTCCCATGTGTTGGCAGGTAGGCTCCTAAGTAATTAAAAATTTCTGTAGTTAATTTCTGTAAAATTTATCTTTCCGTGTCTATATTATGGATTTTGTTTATAATATGCAGAAATGCTAATGATTTATTGAGGTTTATTTCATATCCTGCAATGTTCCTAAAGCTGTTGTGTAATTTGATTTTTGATTGATTCTGGTTTGCTTAAATAAGTCATCATAGTGTGCAAAAAGCAACAATTTTGTTTCCTCTTTGCCTGTGGTTTTCTCCTAAATTTCTTTTTCTTCTCTTACTTCTATAACTGTCATGTCTAGCCCTGTATTTAACAACAATGGTCATAATGGAAATCTTCCTTTACCTTGATCTTATTGGAAAGGCTACTAGTTTAGCCCAACTACAGATAATGCTGACTCTTAGTTTTATATAGATACTACTTAGCACATTAAGGAAATATCTATTAATATAATTTCTATTAAAAAAAAACCAAGAGTTGTGTTGTATCTTATCAGAAGCCTTTTCTGTCTCTACTGGTATAATAATATGATTTTTATTGTTCTTGTTATTAATATGGTCAATTAAATTTATAGTTTCTCAGTGTTGAATCAGTTCCACATTCCTGGTAAAAATTGAACCTATTAATAATATTCTATTCTAATACATAATATTGCAATTGTTACTGTAGTTTATTAATATTTAGTTTAAATTTTGCATCAAAATTCATTAAATATATTTATACTTTCTCACTTTTTACTTTCTATCATTTAATTCTCAGGATTTTTTTTAATCATAGAAGGAATTTGGTGGGACAACTTCTTTTCCTATTGTTTAAAGAGTGCATAATATGAGATTTTTCTTCTTTAAATATTTGAGGGTGGGGTGGCTGGGTGGCAAAGTGAATAGAGCACCAGCCCTGGAGTTAGGAGGACCTGAGTTCAAATCCAGCCTCAGAAACTTAACATAAAACTAGCTGTGTGACCTTGGGCAAGTCACTTAACCCCAATTGCCCTACCTTCCCCCCTTCAAAAAGCAAAAAGAAAAATCTAAAAAAAATTTTTTTGAGGGAATGCACCTGTAAATTCATCTGGTCCTTTCCCCCCTTTTGACATTCATTTATGATATGTTCAATTTTTTCCCCCTGAAATTATATTGTCCTCTATTTTTCTTCTGTTAATCTGGGAATTTATATTTTTAGGAAATATGTATCTGTTTTATTTAGATTACCAATTTTATTGATATATGTTTAGACAAAATAGTTCTTAATAATTTATTTTATTCCTTCATTGATTATGACTTTTTTCATCTTTGTTGTTAGTAATTTGGTTTTGTTCTTTTTTTGTACTTTAATGTAATATTAATTTATTTTTTTAAATTCAATTTTTAATTTATTAATTTGTTTGTTTCCTTTTAGTTTACAGGATTCAATTCCACAATTCCTTGAATTTCACATTTTGTCCCCCTCCTTCCCCTCCCCCCCATGATGTCTTATAATCAAGTATAGGATCTGTAAATACTTTCACATTATACAATGGTCAGGTTATAAGGATGGATTATACCAGCTGGAATGAAAAATGGTAAAGAGGACATAAAATCAAATAAGAGAACGAAAAAGATCAGGTATTTTGCTTCCACCTGGATATAAATTTAGTTCTTTCTAGTTCTTTTTAAACATTCTTTTCTTTTAAAAAATTTACTTCCAAATTCTCTCCCACCCTCCCATGCCCTCCCATACCCAGTGAGAAGACAAGCAATATGCTATCACTTGTGAAATTATACAAATTATGAAAATGCTATCAATGTGAAGTTATGTGAAACATATTCCTATATTAACCATATTTCAAAAAAAAGGAAAAAAGGAAGTGAGAAAATTACACTTCAATTTGCATTCAGAGGTCATAAGTTCTAACTTTGGAGGCATATAGCATTTTTTCACCATAATTCCTTTGGAATTGTCTTGGATCATTGTATTGATCAGAGTAGCCAGGTGTTTCACAGTTGATTATCTTTACAACATTGCTTTTACTGTGGATAATGATCTCCAAGTTCTTCTCATTTCACTCTGCATCAGTTCACATAATTCTTGCCATGTTATTTCTGAAGTCACCCCATCTTGTAATTTCTTTGAGCACAATAGTACTCCATCACAATTATATACCACCACTTGTTCAGTCATTTCCCAATTGATGAGCATCCCTTTGATTTCCAGATCTTTGGAAGAGCTGATATAAATATTTTTGAACATATTGGTCATTTTTTTTCTTTGATCTTTTTGGGGGTATAGACTTAGTAGTGGTATTACTGGGTCAAAGGGTATGCATAGTTTAATAACTCTTTGAACATAGTTCTAAATAATTCTTCAGACTGGATGGACTAGTTCACTACTATGTTAGCAGTTCATTAGTTGGCTTATTTTTCCCTCATCCCCTTCAGCATTTGTCATTTCTGATAGGTGTGAGTTGGTACCTCAGAGTTGTTTCAATTTGCCTTTCCCTAATCAATAGCAATTTAGAGTATTTTTTCACAAGACTATAAATAGTTTTGATTTCTTTTGAAAAATGCTTGTTTATATCCTTTGACCCTTTATCAACTGGGGAATGGCTCTTATTTTAACCAATCTGACTCAGTTCTGCACTCAGTATATATTTTAGCATAATGGAATTTCCTTGATTATCTCTTTTAGTGAGGCCTATCTTTTGTTTTGTCTGAGATCATGATTGATACCCCCACTTTTTTAAACTTCAACTAATGTATATTAGATTCTGTTCCAGCCTTTAGTTTTAACTTTGCATGTGTCTTCCTTTTTTCAAGCGTATCTTTTGTAAACAACATATTGTTGGATTCTGGTTGTTTTATTTTTCAAAGGTAGAAAGCAAGGCAATTGGGGTTAAATGATTTGCCCAAAGTCACACAACTAGTAAGTGTCAAGTGTCTGAGGCTGGTTGTGAGCTCAAGTCCTTCTGATTGCAGGGCCAGTGCTCTCTAGAGATTAATAGATTGCACCACATAGCTGCCCCCACCATCTAGCTGCTCAGGATTCTGGTTTTTAATACATTCTGCTATTTCTTTCTGCTTTGTGGGTGAGCTCATCCCATTCCAATTCCCAGTTATGATTAATAACTGTGCTCTTCCCTTTCTCCTATTTTCTTCTGTTTCTACCTCTTTCTCTTTTTTTTATCCTGTCCCTACACAAAAGTCTGTCTGATTTCTAACCACTGCCTCCCTTAATCCATCATCCCTCATATCATCTTTCCTCTCTGTTAGCCTCTTCTCCTCCTATTTCCCTGTTAGGCAAGTTACATTTCTATACCCAACTGAGTGTGTATAGATATTGCTCTCTCTTTCAACCAATTCTGATGAGAGTGATTTTCAAGAATTGCCCACTTCTCCATCCCTATATCATCTCCATTTTCTCTTTCATTGCAAAAGCTCTCCTTTATGTGCCTTTTTTATGTGAGAAAAATTTCCCTGTTCTACCTCTCCCTTCCCCCTTCTCCTAGTGCCTTGTTCATTATCACTCCCCTTCATTTTTTTGGATATCATTCCAACATAAACAACTTGCACCCATGTTCTCCATTTACATTAACTTCTTTTAACTACCCCTATAATGAAAAAGTTCTTAGCAGTTACATGTGTCATCTTGCCATATAGGAATGTAAACAGCTTAATCTTAGAAAGTCCTTATAATTTCTTGTTTACCTTTTTATGCTTGAATTTTGTGTTTGAATGCTAAAAACATTTTTTTTCAGCTCTGTGTTTTTTAACATCAGGAATGCTTGAAAGTCATCTATTTCATTAAATAGCCACCCCCTCACCCCAGTGGTTTATTCTTAGTTTTGCTGGGTTGGTTATTCTTGGTTGTAATTCAAGTTCCTTTGCTTTTTAAAATTTCATGTTCTAAGTCCTCTGCTCCTTTAACAGTAAACAACTAACACTTGTGTGATCCTGACTATGACTTTGCAATATTTGAATTGTTTCTTTCTGAATGCTTGAAGTATTTTCTCTTTGACCTAGGAGATCTAGAATTTGGCTATCATATTCCTGAGAGTTTTCATTTTAGAATCTCTTTTAGGAGATGATAGGCAGATTCTTTCAACTTCTACTTAACCCTAAGATATCAGGGTATTTTTCTTTGATAATATCTTGAAATATAACATCTAGGCTGTTTCTTTGATCATGGGTTTCAGGTAGTTTAATAATTCTTTTTTTGCTTTTTGGAGGGGGGAAGGTAGGGCAATTGGGTTAAGTAACTTGCCCAAGGTCACACAGGTAGTTTTTATGTTAAGTGTCTGAGGCTGGATTTGAACTCAAGTCCTCTTGACTCCAGGGCCAGTGCTCTTTTCACTGTGCCACCTAGCCACCCCCTAGTTTAATAATTCTCAAATTATCTCACATACATTTATTTTTCAGCTCATTTGTTTTTCTAATGAGATATTTAACATTTTCTTTTTTTTTTTCATTCTTTGACTTTGTTTTATTATTTCTTTTCTTTTTGTTTTGGAGGGGCAATTGGGGTTAAGTGACTTGCCCAAAGTCACAAGGCTAGCTAAGTGTTGTGTCTGAGGCCGGATTTGAACTCAGGTCCTCCTGACTCCAGTGCTCTATTCACTGTGCCACCTAACTGACCCTGTTTTATTATTTCTTGATGACTCATGGAGGCACTGACTTCCTCTTGCCAAATTCTAATTTTTAAGGAATTATTTTCTTCAGTGGGACTTTGTACTTCTTTTTCCACTTGACCAATTTTGCTTTTTAAGGAGTTCTTTTCTTTAGTGCATTTTTGCATCTCCTTTGCCACTTAGCCAATTTTGTTTAAGGTGTTCTTTTCTTCAGTATTTTGGGGGTTTCTTTTACCAGGTTGTTAATTCTTTTTTCATAATTTTCTAACAATACACTAATTCTTTTCCTCCATTTTTTCCTCCACCACTATTATCTCTTTAACTCTTGTAGGAATTTTTGTTGGAGTTGGGTCAAATTAGCATTATCTTTGAGGCTTTTTTTTAGAGGGGGAGAGCTGTTTTCTCATTGTTTTCTTCTTCTGAGTTTGTTTCTTGGTTTTTACTTCTGCCATGGGATTTTTTTATTGTCAAATTCTTTTTTGTCATTTGCTCATTCATAGCTGTCAATTCAGTCAACCCCCCTCCCCCCCAAGGCCTGATGCTTGCTTGCCTGGATGCAGCCTGCATTGGACAGCACTCCAGTCTTACCCCAGGGTAATGGTAATTTGAAGTTCTTCCCTGCCCCCTAATAGGTCAAATGTAATCATATGGAGCCTGTGGTGGGAGGAGTTTACTGAAGGGTGGAGCAGAGCCCACAGGAAGATGGGAGTCAGAGCAGCTAGATGGTGGGAGAGAGAGGATGGCAGACAAGCAGCCAGCTAGTCTTGTAAGTGTTGGTTTGTGAGAAGGCTAAAGGATGGTGTGGTTCTCTGTGGCATTATGGTGTATTAACTTCTTTGCTACTATGATGGATTTGGCTTTCTGGTTTTTGGAATCAGTTTTCTGGTATCTGAAGAAATGTTTTGCATCAGTCTTCTATATGGAGAGTCTGTTGTACTTGCAATTGAGAACTATGCCAGCATATTTACAATCACCATCAACACTGTGAATATTACATTGGTGCTACACCCAGTGAGACAGAGACCTTTCCTGATAACCTTCTCAGTTGTCTCAAACTAGAAAATAGTTTTCCTTGTCTTTTTGTTGGTTTTACCATTCCAGAATTTTTTTTGAGGCATTATTTTAAAGTTGTTTGGATGAGAATTTGGGAGAATTCAGGTGAGTCCCTGCCTCTACTCCACCATCTTGGCTCCATTTCAAGGAGTGTATCCACTCCTTGAAATGTATTTGTAAAACAAAATATGTGTGTATTACCCCCCCTCCTTTGACCAATACAGATGAGAGTGAGATTCAAATATCATCTGATCCTCTACCCTTTCTTCAAGTCATTTAATTTAAAAAACTCTTTAAAAAAAATTCTTGCTTCATCTCTATTAGGAATTCTATTTGAGCTCATGCCCAATTTGTGATTTTCTCTGTGGTTTCATTTGTTTATATCTTGGAGTCCTTCTTTTCTTCTGGGGTTGTATGTTGAATGTTCCTATCACTATAAAAGGTCTTTAGGTTATGATATCTTTAAAAATTTCTTTTCTTATTCTCTCAGCCTATTTTCTGACTTCTTAATTTATGTTGGACTCAGAATCTATGTATTTTTGGAGAGAATGTCTGCTTACTTCCTTAATCCCTCTTCTGCTTTCTTGGCATATTGATTGTTGTTTCATTTCAGAATCTCAGGGGAAGGTCAGGCTGAAGACCTGAAGCTTTCATAAATACCCAAATGGTCTGATCCAGGGCAAGTGTGCTCACTACCTCCCTAATCTTAGCTTTGCCAAGACCATATCTCCATTTGGAGTTAATCAATGCAGTTTTGTGCTTACTTCAGGTAGAGTTCCAGTAGACAGTTACAGGATATGGTCATTATAAACAAACTCTGTAGGTTTGGTAGCAGAACTGCGGGACTTCCTTTTGTTTGGGTTTTCTGCCTTAGTTTTTCCACTGTAGGCTTCAGACTAGGTTGAGTCTCAAAATGACACCCTCTTCTGCTCCTGGAGATCAAAGCCACATAGCTATTGTTTGCTTACAAATTTTCACTTTGCTCTGTACAAAGTCTAGGGCCCTTATCCACCCCTCAATTAGACACAAGTGTCCTTTTCAGTCTGCCACAGATGTGTGACCTGTAACTAGGAAATTATTGACAAAGCTGCTAGTTGGCTCTTATTCCTGAATTCTACACAAGTTTACAGCTTCCTTGTATGGGTTTGTATCCTCCCTTTTCCTTGTTTTACAGCAGTGTCTTTTTTCTTGAATTTGCTCACCTGTACTGATCTGTTATGGTTTTTTGATCTTTGTGGAGGAGTTGTGTTGGGGAGCTCACTTGTTATTCAGCCATCTTGCCTCCCTGGATCCCTATTATTTCCTTAATCTTCTTTAAATCATTCTGTTCAAGCAAACTATGATTCTTCTAGGTTTAGTATTTCTTTCTGTGTAGAAATAAACAACCTGCCCCAAACCTGATTCATATTGTACACTGGGTATCTCTTTTATTTTCTCCTTTAGGGAGGTTTAGACACAAGCTGTAAATCAAGGTATAATTAGCCTCATACCTGGGATGCCAGGTTTGGACTTTGATATCAAGCAAGAGGTCCTGAGAAAGGAGAGCCTAATCCCTGCAATTAGTGCTGTTCTGTTCTCCAGAACTGAGCCTAGGCAAACCACAATGGTAAGATATAAGATAGGGAGTGGTACAAGTCATCAGCCACTGTACTTCCAGTAATGGTTCTACTATCCTTCCCAGATTTTATCATTGAGACTATAGCAGTCTACTATATCATATTGGTGCCTTAGAAAGAGAAAAAGGAGCTAGGGTCAGGGAGACTCATTTGTAGGCTATTATGTTAGTTCAGATGAGAGGTAATGACTAGGACAATAGACAAGAATGATAGCCACGTGAATGGGGAATTAAGCCAATATCTAAATAGGTTACTGTGGTTAAAAAAAAAATCATCACTAAGTGGCCAGCTTACTAACGATGTCTCTTTGTACTTTGCCAGACTGGTCCTCAGAAAGCAGATTCAATATGTTGCCAGGACTGTACTCAAAACCTTTCCAGACTAGGTTCAATTGGCAAAGTTTGTACTCAAATTGCATAGCCTTCAAGAACAAGGGTTCATTTCCCCACTGCAATGAGGCACTCAGGTACAACATTGTGAAAGGAAATGATAAATAGTTGCAAGAAATATATTCTTACTTTATTGATAAAGTATAATTTAAAGTTGCAATTTTACTAAAAGCTATAGCAACAAAAATATAACATTTTTCACATATAGACATTTATATTTATGTACATATGTGTTTACATACATGCACACACACAAAACGCTACCTTTATGTATTTTAGTCATTCATTTATTCCACAAATATTATTTGTATCTACCATGCACATGATATTCTGTTGGGTGCTATGTAGAATAATACTAAGATAAATAAGATATAGTGTCTATCTTTAAGAATTAACAAAATAGTCAAAGAAACAAGAAACCTATGCAATGAAAGATAGGATAGAAGTACTGCAGACAATAAGTGTGCTAAGATTTCAGAGGTGATTTAAATCACAACATAAGTTAAAGGTAAGAATATTGGATATGAAATCTGATGAATTGTTTTGAAACTCAGTTTTACAACTTTCTATCAGTTAAGGCCTTAAGAAAATCAGTTTACCTCTAAGCCTGTTTTCTTATTTATGCAATGGAGTAAGGGTAGTGAACTTCATGATCTTTGATTCTACAATTCTAAAATAATGTGAATCCTATGACCTTCGTTCATGGTAATAAGAGATGGCTTCATGAAAGGTGCTACTTGGCCACTGAGGAATTGGTAGCTTTCTAATACATAGAGATGGAAGGAATGAACATTTAGGTACAGGGAATGATATAAGCAAAAAAATTGAAAATAGAACCATATGAAATGTAGTTAGTTAATAGAAAGTAAAATAGTTTGACTGGAATGAAAGGTTCATCTAGGATGGATGTGATAGATAAGCTTGGAGAGAGAGATTGAAATCAGATTACAGAGGGCCTCATATCCTTGGCTATGTAGTTTATAACTATCCATGATAACAAGGAGCCATTGAAGATTTTTTTTTCTCTTTCTTTTAGCAAGAGTGACTATTTTTTTATACTTTTAGTGGAACAGAGCTATGTACTCTTAGTAATACTCACCCTTAAGTGATTGAGTATGACAATTTGTATGTTATAGTACTTGAATTGCATAGGGTGAGCTGTCAATAATAAAATCAAAGGTTGAGAAAAATAAGAATGTAAATATTGATTACCTGTTGTTGCAGGCTCCTGTGATAAGCCTGTACTTGTTTGCTAAGCAAGTATTTGGACATTTGGGTGGCAGCATGTAAGGCAGGCATCCAGAAACTTCGGCAACTGTGCTCAACAAGTCAGCTGACAGAACATCTGTTAAAGAAATTGTTTTTTACATATTATACCTTTATCTCAGGTCCACAAAGATAAAGTCTTTGTGAATACTTTAAAGTGTCTCAGAAATGTTTTCATCTGCAAATGTTCACATTATTCCCATCAAGAACTGCCATATTTATCTTCTGGGAGATTTGACCACAATCTTTTCTACTAGGGGAGGACAAGCTAGCCCAATTATAGAATTGTAACTCTAACAACCAGTGTTCTATGAAGAAGCAATTTGTTCAGATGATTACCTAGACCTATCTTTGTGATCTGATCTTGTAGTTTTCTAACACTTAATAGTTTATCGTTATGTAATCTTAGGTGATGAGGCAGAATTTCAAAACTATTGCTGTATCAGAAATTCAACTGGGACTGTTTCTGAGAAGCCTTTTCATTAGACTCAGCACTTACCATTACATTGACCTTCTTCTATGTAAGGTAAGGATAGGAACACTGTCACAAAATACCAGTCACTGGAGTAGTGCCTGATAGATACAGATATTCTGCCCTTGCCTATTTCCTTCACTTCACTCTAAACTTCTTGGGAAATTTAAATAATATGCTGATACATTTTCCCTAATCCTGGAGGCTCGCTTATGTCTCCAAGGCCCATAAGTGGGGTTGCCTAAATGAATACACTGACTGGGATAACCCAGTCTTTCCCTTAAATAACCCCAGCAACATAGCACCTGCTTGACATCATGATGTGTGTATACCAACAGCAGTGTCTCTGAAGCTACCTCCAGCAGAACTAGCCTGTCTCACCTACCTTTCTCACAACTGCTGGTTGTAGTGCTGGCACTTGTCTGAATAGAACAACAGTAACAAAAATGTTTCTGGCCAATTAATTTGGTGATATATTTGGCTTTCTGTCCAGGTAGCAAAAAAAGATGAAATCTTTTTGTAACTATGAAAACCCAAGTGAAACAATTTTGTTTATCTAGTCACCTGTAGTGAATACAATAAAATTTATCCTTCTTCCTCCTCCTTTTCTATATTTTAAAAATTATCTTGTATTCTAAATCAGTGTTGCCCTTGGCTCTGGTATTTTTCCATTTGGCACAGGAACCAAGTACTTAGGGTTGCAACAGTTTGTAGCTCTTTGGCATCTGTATCAGGGAGATTGCTTACATTAAGTAAACTTCTCTCACAAACAGTGATGCCCAGAGGCAGTCTTTACTTCTCTCCATTTCCTAGTTTTTAGAATCAACAGCTTACTTAAATTGGTTTGTTAGGAGCTGTTATAATTGCACAAAGACTTCTAATTTGGTGTTGACTTTGACCTTGGCTTTAATTGGCCAATGAGATCTGACTTGCATACAGAACTCTGTGAAATGATTGTCATGTTAGTAAGCAGTCATTTCCTGGGTACTAAGCTCAAGTCAAGTTCCTTTTTTGTGGCATCTCTTTCTGTTTGCTGAATTCAGAGCCTTCCAGTCTCTTTTTGAAGAAGGTATCCATGACATATAGTTATGACAATTCTTAGTAGTCTTAAAAGTCTCTGACTTCTTTCATTTCTCAGTTGGTACTTGATAGTTTTCTCTTTCATCACTTTTTGTTGTTGCTGTACTCCCCCATGACAGCCTTTGCACTGAAGTTGATAAGAAGATATACGCCGATTTAGTCTGGAAGATCTTGTCAAATTTGTCATAAATTTTTTTTCTCTACTTCTTCATCCTCTGCAAAGGGTATTGAATCATAATTTATAATTATCTTCATGGTGGTAGCTTGGTTACACTCTTCATGAGCCTGTAAAGTGAAATGACCAAATGTCACATAAAGTGACATTTCTTGCAGTCTTGATCTCTGGATGAAATAAACTTCACCAATATCTTTGTTTACTGCCTGAAGAAGACCCTGTCAGTCAACAAGCATTTGTTAAGTGCTTTCTATGGTCTAGCAGGCACAGTGCTAAACACTAGGAATACAAAGGAAGGCAAAAACAGACCTCAAGGAGCTTATATTTTAAAGTGGGAGATAACAAGTAAAAATATACCCCAAGAAGATATTTACAGTACAAATGGAGGAATCTTTGATTAGTCCTACAATTTAGACATGAAAATAGGAGATGTAATGCCAAGTATGAGGAACATTCATACTATTCCCCCTTTCCCACTGTCAGTCTGTCTCTGGAGCAAAGTACTATGATGTTGGCCTGAATGTATACAGTCATATATAATCTGCACGAGTACTCAAAGCTTAGGTATGTTGCAAATTTCTTGCCCTCCTGTACCTTACAACCTAGCAGAAGAAAATAACACAGAGACAGATATGTAGTGCTATAAAAGAACTACAGTGCAAGATAGAATATAATATAAAAGCTCAAAGTAGGTACAAAGTGTGAGCCTAAGTCAAATGAAGGGGAAGTAATCTCTGACTAGGATCGTTAGATAGTACAGTGGACAGAGTGCTGGACTTGGAATCAGGAGGATTCTTCTGGAGTTCAAATGCTTGCTAGGTGTATGATTCTAGGTGTATGATCTCTTAACCTTGCATGCATCAGTTCTTCAATCTACAAAATGAGCTGGAGAAAGAAATGGCAAACCACTCCAGTATCTTTGCCAAGGAAAACCTCAAATGAGGTCATGAAAAGTTAGACACAACTGAAAACATGACTAAGCAACAGTATCTGACTAGGGAATTAGGGAAGGCTTCCAAAGGAAGTAGGTGGTAAAAGTACAGTTGATCCCAAAAATCTTTAACATGGCAAAGAGGCATCTTTTCCTAAAAGTCATTCATAAAATAAACACCTAATTTTCAATGCCCTTAATCAAAGTTACAATGATTTAATTAACTTAGAGAAGAAAGCTGATTAATATCTTTGACCTCCAGAGATGATTGCCTTCTTCCCTCTCTAGTCCACTCAACTTTGGAACCTCACCTTGGGAGTGATCTGCCCTGATTGATAAGTGAGTGAAAACTCATTTAACCCACTATACCTAGCTGACTGCAGACTATACTTCACATTTAAATCTAACCCCCCATCTCTTGATGGTAAGCCTAAGCTTATCTGGGAATTTTGCTATCTGAACCTTTCCCGAAAGGGAGAATTCCCTCCCTCCCTCCCACTTTCCAATCCATTTTGAGAATAGTAAACAAATCAATACTACTATTGTGAATGAAAAGAAGATTTCTGTCTACTATCACTGCATTCACAATCCCTATAACTGTCCAGACCAACACTGCCTCTCCTGGTTACCATTCTCTTGCACGTGTAGTCTCCTCTCCTTGAGGTCTAGGGTTGTCTTATTTTTGTAAATGTACCCTAAGTGCCTACCATAGTATCTGGCAATAAGAAGTATAAACAAACTGATAAGTAAATGTTTTTTATTAATTCATTCATGAAATACATGTAAGAAATATTTTCAATAGGAATAACAAAAAAAGTTTTAGATTAATCTTTGACTAACTAGAGAAATCACTTAACCGTAACTTTTTATTACCTAAGGAATTCTTTTCCTGAGGGGATGTTTTTCCTTTCTTTCCTAACAACCCCCTTCCCAAAGGCTAAAGGTTTTTGGAAATAAATCAGTTTTCATCTGATTTCACAGATGACTATGAAAACAAAATGCTTCTAGCTAAGTTTTGCACAAACCTGGGGCTCTGTTGAGAGGTATATATGAAATTGTAATCTTTTTTCTAAACCTCTCAGCTCTGTGAGCACAAAACCTGATTCCCTGAAAGGTAATATGTGTCTATGAGATCTGAACATTTATTTTTTTCTTACTGAGATGTTAGTGTGACTAACTGGCACACCAGCAATATTGTTTTTTCCCTATGTTTGTGATTGCTTTTGGTTCAACAAGGTAGGCTATTCAAATTGTCAAGCATCGGCTCAAGACATAACTGAAATTGCAGAAGGTTCTCTCCCTGGCCTATATATATATATTGGCTATTTTATAAGTATTTTCTAAGAACTGGCACTTTTCTACTGTATTTTTGCCTGGAGCCAAATAAGAAAACACCCTGCCAGATGAAACCAACACAACTTTCATTTGAAAGGTGACCCAGCAGCTTCCCCTTGTTAATTGCTGAAAAGTCATGGAGTTTGGGGGTAGCATGGAGGAAGGAAGGGGATGAAAAAGAGGAGTTACATTTACCAGTTGGATGCCAAGATTTCTTGTTCTGTGGGGAAACTTTTTCTTTCACTGACTGGATTGAAGTCTCTGTTATTTCTACTGTTCTGGAAACATCTCGGCTTGCTCTCTCTGGCAGTTTAGAGAAGAAGAGGTGAGCTGGGGAATTTAGTTCCCTCTTTTTCAGGTTCCTGTAGAACAAAGAAGAAACATAAAAATAATTAGCCCTTTCAGTGACATTAAATGGCTAGAATTCAAGTGATGCAGAACATTGTGACCTAAGGTATAACCTGACCACAAAATAAAGATTATAAATGAAAGTATAAATAGAAGTGCAAAACTAAAAGAATCCTGTGGTTTCTCTTTGCATCCAGCAAAATGACAAAGATGACAAAAGAGAGCTAATCACTGTTAGAGGAGCTGTGGGAAGTCAGGCACAGAAAAACAGCCTTTTGCAAAGTTGTGAATCCTTCCAAACATTCTAGAAAGCAATTTGGAATTGTGTTAAGAAAGTTTTAAAATATTCATAACATTTCTCTAAGAGATCTTGGTGGTAGAATGTCAACCCTTAATAGTTAAAATACAAAAAGTATGGTGGCAAAGTGGGGGAGGGAATTTTATTTTTTTCTTTCTTGACATAAGTAATGGAATTTTAGAATAAACCTCTATCTCAAGGTTTAATGGGAAGTCACATACAATCCTAGTGCTTTGCCTTTCTTTATGCTAATTCTTGGGCAAGGTCAATCAAAGATGGCTTTTCCTTTGTCTTGCACTACTGGGACCAATGACACAATACCAGATTATAAAGTTTTGTCTCATTCTGTAAAACATTAAAAACTGCTCCCAAGAACAGTGGCTGACAAGTTGAGAAGCCAATATCACTATGTGTTTTCTAGGTATTATAAATACCTATAGGAAATGTCAAGTATTCAAAAGCCCATTTGTCCCTTATTGTCACACTTCTATTTGTGGCAATTGATGCTTCTCTTTGCAAGTAGCAACTTTACAAAATAAAGTATTTTGCTGTCTTGTATTCTAAATTATAAACAGCAGATTTTCTTGCCATGATGAAAGAAAAATACCCTATTTATCAAGAAATTTAAAGGAAATACATTTTTGGAGTAGCAAAGAACTGAAATAAAGTAGATGGTGGTTAGTTGGGGAATGGCAAAACAAAACAAAAAAAATAACCCGAAAGGAAAAGGAAACTAGTACACATATCTGGAAATGAGGCTAATGTAAAAATAAAAGATATCAAGAAACTGTTCTTTTAAAGGAATTGCTAAGAATCAAGAAGGAAAAGATCACAGAGACCAGACAGACCAAGTTTTTCATTTTGCAGAAGGTGTATCTGAGGTCTAGAGAAATCATTGTGGCATATTAAACTTGATCATTTGAATTGGAATCAGAGGACAGGTTTAGATTCTAAATCTACTACTTGGTTTTTCTGAGCATCAATTTTAGGGGGGATGGGTGGTGACTAATCAATACTCTATTGTCATTTCTAGCTCACATCCTTTGGTCTCATAAAGTTGTCAAAGATCACATTGCTCCAAGGCATTGGAGCCAGGATTGGAAATCAGGTTTATTCTAGAAAACTCAAACTGAACACCCTCATCATTTGAAAAAAGGACTGTGTTGTATAGGTTAGATTCTATTTCAGGATCATCCAGAGCTTCCCTTTATTTATCAGTAGTCTACTTTAGTGGATGAATGAACAAATAAATGAAAACACCTAGTTAAACATTGTTGCCCAGCCCTGTGCTAAGGCCTGGGGGTATAAAAATAGAAGAAAAGAAAATCCTCATCTCCAGGATCTTACAATTCTTTTTTTTTTTTGAGGGAAGAAGGCAGGGCAATTGGGGTTGTGACTTGTCCAAGGTCACACAGCTAGTAAATATGTCAGGTGTCTGAGGTCAAATTTGAACTCAGGTTCTGTTGACTCCAGGGCTGGTGCTCTATTCACTGTGCCACCTAGATACTCCTGAACTTACAATTCTTGTGAGGGAAAACAACACACAAGGGAAGGGAGTACTTTGGTTTGAAAGTTACTGAAAGCAGGTGAGTGGAGTCAAAGGGGAGTCAAGGGTTTGTCAGTCTTGAGTAGAGGGAAGTATGGATTTGATTCTAGTTCTAGAACTGGAAATGGGTTGGGAATGGTGGTGCAGAGGTTATGACAACATCAGCTAGGTGGCTGGTGGAAAGATACCAATAGAGTAATAAATCAGTCATGGCTGGAGGTGGCTTGATAGAGGAAGTCATTTGAAGTACCCACTTGTTATTTTATGTTTAATCATGTCAGTTTCTTCATGACCCCACCTGGAGTTTTCTTGGTAAAGATACTGGAGTGGTGGACACTTTCCCCCAAGATGGCGCCAAAGGCGAAGAAGGAAGCTTTTGTCCCCCCTAAGACAGAAGCCAAGTCCAAGGCCCTGAAGGCCAAGAACGTGGTGCTGAAGGTTGTCCATAGCCACAAAAAGAAGAAGATCTGAGCATCCCCCACCTTCAGGTGACCCAAGATACTAAGGCTTCGAAGGCAGCCCAAATACCCTTGGAAGAGTGCCCCTCGCAGAAACAAGCTCGATCACTATGCCATCATTGTTTCCCTTGACCACCAAGTCTGCCATGAAGAAGATCGAGGACAACAACACCCTAGTCTTCATTGTAGACGTCAAGGCCAAAAAAGCATCAGATCAAGCAGGCCGTAAAGAGGCTGTATGACATCGATGTGGCCAAGGTCAACACACTGATCTGGCCTGATGGAGAGAAGAAGGCCTATGTCCATCTTGCGCCAGACTATGATGCTTTGGATGTTGCCAACAAAATTGGAATCATCTAACTTGCTGTGTCCCATTCCACCTACAATAAAAAGTTTTCCAGAATAAAAAAAAAAAGATACTGGAGTGGCTTGCCATTCCTTCTCCAACTCATTTTATAAATGGGGAAACTGAGGCAAACAGGATTAAGTAATTTTCCCAGAGTCATACTGGTAGTATGTGTCTGAGGCTGGATTTGAACTCAGGAAGTTGTCTTCCTGACTCCAGGCCTGTCACTCTACCCGTTGCACCACCCACATGTTGAAGTACTTAGTACTCAGGACCAAACAAGATAATATATAAGAAATGCTTTGAAAAACTAACACATTAAAAAGTAGTTGTTATTTTTAAAAATTATTTTGGGTGTATTTAAAAGCAAATTTATTACAGAAAAATCTCAATGCACCTACATGAGCATGTAACTCATATCTTTTAGGCCAAAACTCAGAGCAGTGATGAAAAATGTTAATTCCCATACTGTCCATTGCTGTTATATTAAAAAAAAAGTTTCTGTTTCTCAGATTCTAGTGGGACAGAGTAACTAGCAATATTTAGTGACCTTTGGAGCAATTATACTCTTTTTGGCGGCACTGAAATCAATTTTCTACATCCCAGGATATCCAGCTGTTACCTTTTTCTCCTAATGCTTGAATATGACACAAGGCCCTGAGGCTACAAACTTTTAAAGAATTCCCAATAACTGGGGTTACAGAAGAGAGAAAGAGCAATTGCCTAGGATGTGAGAAAGTCCAAATCCACAAGTATCCATGGAGTAACTGCCAATTAAAACTTATCCAATAGTTGAAAGAGACCTCAAGTTAACAGCACCTGGTATAGACAATGATATCAGGAAGAGACAGAATTTTTATCACTCATTTTACAGATGAAATAACTAAGGTGAAGAAAAGACAAATAAGCTGTCTGGGGTTACATTGCCAAGACACATTAGAAGACAATTAGGACTCAATCTCTTGTCTCTTGGAGCAGGTTTATTTTTTTTTTTAATGACCTAATATTGTTCATGCCACTTGGCAGTCAGAAATCCATTATGTACAAGAGACATCATTAAATTGGCCACATGTTTTTGAAAGGGCACATTATTGTCTCCCTGTGTACGCACCCCTGATTTGGTTAAAATAGGTTTTTTTGTTTGTTTGTTTGTTTCCTAATTTGTAGCTGGAGAATTTGTCTGTGTTTATGTGATTCTAAAGCCTTCGGTCTATCTGGTAAAAAAAAAAATCAGGATGACTGGCTATTTGCCATCATGAAACCAAGGATGTTTGGCTGGCAGATTGAACTTAATGACTGAACTGGGAGAAATGACTTAATGTTTGGGTATCACATGGATGAAGACAACTGTTCTGGCTTCAACTTTGCCACAAACCAGCTGTGATATCTTGGGCATTTTCTCACCCCTTTGGGTCTCAGTGTCCTTCTGTGTAAAATGACTAGGCTAGAATGATTTCCTAAAGTTCCCTGCTAACTCTAAATCCAATGAGCTTAGAATCCTGTTCAACCAAGAAACATAATAGTTTGGTCAAACCACAACTCTCTTGGAATAATTCCTCATGGAATAAATTTTTCTAGATATTGGAGATTTACTATGCCAGAGAAGGATTTATTCCTTTTTAAAACACCAATGTGTATGCTTTTCACTTTATTTATGATGGATATCTTTCTAAAGTGTACCTCACATTGTCCATTTTCAACAGAATGAATTGACTATGGCACTTTTTTCTTGATGAGATGCTTTTATCAACTAAAATAATATCTGAACAATGCTTAGCATAGTGACAGTTACATAGTAGGTACTTAATAAATGCTTATTCTTTTCCCTTTCCTTCATCATGTGCATTGATTTTTGTGCTCTGTTACAATATAGGGATAGCCTCGGGGCTAAATGAGACATCTATGATAGTTTGTTTTGATGCTACATTGGCCAGACTGCCATAATTAATGAATGTGTCTGTTTTTAACATGTGTGTCTCCTTCACCTGTTAGCTACTACTTCTCATTAATTCCAATTCTTTTGCCTCTCACTGGCCTGATCCCAAATTCCTTGTTCAAACACATATACTTCAGATTTACTGTTTTTAATCTGCTGCTAGCTGAGAAACCAGAAAAATAAGTTAAGATAGTGTGTAAAGTAAAAGTAAACAGGTAATATATGAGGACCCTTGTGCCAACTACAGGATCTTTAAAAATATGGGCCTTGTGAAATGTATCAGACTTCTCAGAGTTTTTTTTTAAATCTTCTTTCTATTTCTTGGCTATATTTCAGATAGACAGTTGCCAGATACTTGAGGTGGGTTGGTGAAGTGCTAATATTTCAATTTTTGGATACCAAGTTTAAAACATTTAATGATTTAAGTCCTACTCTGATCCTTTTGGTTTCCTAAAGGCTATGTTGGTTGTGTAGAAGCAGAAGTGCAAGGGCACTGTCTTTACGCACATAGGGGCACAGTCATTTGAGCACACACAATCTGTTTTGCCTAGAGCCTACCCACAAGGAAGCTTAAGGAATGTGCAGGTGGAAATGTGTGATAGTGAATAATCAATGGCCATTTTCCCCACTTCAGAGTGTGCACAAGTGCTCTGTGACTATTTTCTGTCTGTTAATTTTGTGATGATGAAAAACTTCTTAATTGACTACTGGTATAGAAGAGAATGGAAGTGTCTTGTGGAGACTGGGGTGGTGGTTGGACCCCAGGCTTACTCGCCTATGTATGCCAACACGTGACAATGAATAGATGTCAATTTGAGTTCTTTGTCTTTTTGTGTTTGTTCTTTCATAATTAGATGAATGAGTATGAGAGACAGAATGAACCACTTGGTGAACTTTTGAACTTTAAAAGGTTGGAGGAAGCACTCAAAGTCCAGCAACTACAGACCATAGCAGAATCTGAGGATCACCATAGCAGGTGAGCCTGATGAGTCCATGCAGCCTTAAGAAACAATTTGATTGATCCAGCCCCAAAATGAATGAATCCAGGAGCTGGAAAGCAGTATCTTGGAGGAAACTAACAAACATAGAAGTGAACTTGGTGGGAGAATGCTTTGTACATTACTATTTAAGTTTGAGCGCATTCTCCCTAAGGGCCAAATCATAGAGGAGAGAATGTGCTCCAATTCATGGGGGATAATGTACTTTAGTTCTTGCTACATCTTCTTAGTAAATATCACTTTGTAAAAGCTAATTGTTGGAGTCAGGAGGACCCGAGTTTGGTTTCGGCCTTAGACACTTAACACCCACACAAAAAAAAAAAACTAGCACTGTAACCTTGGGCAAGTTACTTAACCCCAATTAGTTATCAATTATATCAAGGAGATATCAACTAGTTAAAATGATACTAGATGCTAATCAAGGGCTAGATGATATTACATAAATATTAATTGGTGATTGATATGTGAGGGAAGAATATACCATATCAGGTTTGACAGTTATAACATTTGAGAACCCTCACTCCTTTCACCCCAACCATCTGTGTTAACCCTAAAACTCCAAGTAGGGCCATTTAAGTTCTAAGACCCTGATATGTTAGTTTGAATGTGGGACGGAGGAAAGGAGCTTCATAATATCATTGCATATGGGACATCATCCATTATTTTTGAGGGGCTGATTCTAATGAAAAACTTGAGTGCTAAAGAAGGACCTCTTCCATTTTGAGGAGCTTATTTCAGTGACCTGAGTACTTAATCCCTTTTGTGAGCTCCACTCTTAGTAATTTTTTTATTTAATTTTTTTAATGTTAATCTTTTTTATTTAATTTTTTTCTTCTTTTTATACTGAGCCTGCTGATATCAGAATGCCCTTGTTGTGGCAGAGATCCACTGGGGAAAATTTAATATTACTTTGGTAAATAAAAAATTGCCTGAATGATTAAGGGAATCACTTATAGTACAGTGACCCCTGGAGAAATGTTAATGTGCCTTTTATAGAAAGACATCCATAGAAATTTTTATCCCCATGCTAGTTGTATGACCCTAGATTCTGAGAGAATCATAGAAAAGTTTTCACCCAGGAAAATTTAGTTATTCACCTGAGGATGAGAGGGTAACTTCAAGTTGATCCCTGATCAGAGTTCTTCTTGGGGAGAACTCCGTGATTGTTGGAAGTTAGATTAACAGTTCATCAGCTTTTCATTTTCTCTATATTCCCTTTTGTTGGTTGCATATATTTTCCCGCATTTCCATTTTATTTTCCATTTTCTTAGCTTGAGTTGATTAAGGCCTTTGTTAAGTACTAAATATGCAATAAAATTAGATATACAGTATAAAATGTCATTTGTTTGGTGAACTTGCAGAACTGTATTTGGTGGTAATTGTGATTTCTTCCTGTAAATGTGGAGTTGTGTAACTTTTGTGCCACAAGGACTGTTCTAAGACTTTTTGTTATAAAACACTAGAAAAAAACATTGTTAAACCTCTGGGGAACTCCAGAGGACTATTCTGAATTGGGAATATAGACAATAAAACTGCTAAATGCACACCAGGGATTTACCAAGGACAGAAAATGTTTTAACCAGGAGGAAGAATATAATATCCCTTGGGGATGCATAATAGAAGGGAACTTCCCTTATCTGGAGCAGGTAAGAAATATACTCTTTCTTCTTGTCTGACATTTTAATTGGATGCTGAGCTGGAATTTCATGGATATAATAAAGGACCAACCTCTGACCCTCAATCTTTCCTTTCTGTTGGACCAGAGATATAGGGATGACTTTATGAGTTCTAGAGGCCAGCAGAGGAATGCTGCAAGTCATGTAATCATTTCCCTGATGCCATGGTCCTCTTTGAAAGCGGACAAGGAACGGGAGAAAGAGGGAGAGTGGGAGAGGAATGGGGACCTGTATGGGGACTCAGCTAGTTGGGTAACTCAGCTTGTCCTCTCCCTCTCCCTCTCTTCTCCAAAAGAAGGTAAATTTTGATGGCCAGAAGCTGCCCACTTAACTTGGGGCTTACTGGCTAGATTTCTTTCTTTCTTTCTCTCTCTCTCTCTTTCTTTTCCTTCCTTCCTTCCTTCCTTCCTTCCTTCCTTCCTTCCTTCCTTCCTTCCTTCCTTCCTTCCTTCCTTCCTTCCTTCCTTCCTTCCTTCCTTCCTTCCTTCCTCCTTCTTTCCTTCCTTCCTTCCTTCCTTCCTTCCTTCCTTCCT
>NW_027187246.1:3210013-3278822 GCF_028583685.1 Petaurus breviceps papuanus
TTCCTTCCTTCCTTCCTCCCTCCCTTCCTCCCTCCCTCCCTCCCTTCCTCCCTTCCTTCCTTCCTCCCAGTTCACTCTGAAGCTCATAGATTAGACCACAATAGGTCCCTGGCTAAGCTCTACTTAATTGCTGTATTTTGGACCTTCCTAGCTTACAGTGAATGTCAATGGAAACTGTTTCTCTTTGGAACAGCAATTCTGAGGGTCTTCCCCTTCCAGCTAGATTTTTTTTTCTAATTAAAGGAGCCATCCATCCCTTGACTCACTTCTTAAAGAGGCCTATTCACTGAATGGGCTTTACCTCACTCTCAATGAGTACGTGAGAAAGCCTTAGCCTAAAAGGGCCAGGGTCTGCCATTGCATTCTGCATCATCTCTAGTCATCCTGATGAATATCTGGTCACTGGATCCAGATGGCTCTGGGGGAGAAAGTGAGGCTGGTGACCTTGCACAGTCCTCCTTACTCAAATCAAAGTCAACTGGAAATCATGTCATCATTTCCCTGATGCTAAGGTCCTCTTTGAAAACTAAGGACAAACACAACTGCTCTTCTCCCACTAATTGAGCCTAAGAGTGTGTGGTCTCTTAGGCAAGCCTTTGTTTAGGATGGAGCCACCTCCTATTTGCATCTCCTTTGTTTTGTTAAAGGATCTGGTGAGATTTTGGAAGGCATCTGGCCTCTTCTATCTTTTCAGACAAGCTAATAGCAGAATATTGGCTTCCAGAGCAGCTGGGGTAACAACAGTGACAGCAGCAATCATCAAACCCAGCTGAGAGGGTTAGAGTCATGAACAAAGAGAAAAACCACCAGAAAGAAAGAAATACTCTTGGAGCTCAGGCTTTACTCAGAGGTAGTGAAACGTAAAGAAGCAAGTGTCTCAATGAAGTTTTTGTATTTAGCATCTCAAATAATTATAATTATTCTATAATGGTGAGATGGCCTGTGTATAGAGTTTTTAGATGTCATCTCTTCACCCAGAAGTCACTGTGGAGTTCCTTCAGGGAGATTCATGACCATGTGCCTTGAGGAGACCATGAAGTCTTAGTAGACTTCTGTAATTGGTTCCAGATGGTTAGCTACATGTTAAAGATGAGGCCCTCTGTGGAAGTATTCAAAATGGTCTGTTGGTCTCAGCTATTAGTTCTCTGCCCTTCATTGGTTTGGGGGAAAGCCAGCTGACTCTGTGGCTCCCTACATCTGATGAGAGAAGACGTCAACATTTAGAATTTCAAGAGGTCAGAATAGAAGACCATGGGAATCTGAGAGTCAGTCTAGGCAGGATTTTGAAGCCAGGGCAGCATCTATGGCCCAAGAAGCAAAGAACCACCTTGGAGAGTGACCTTGAGGAAACTAATCCATTGTTAAGACATGGGCTTATCTAGCAATCACATCACAGCCATATCTGAACTTGGTGGGGACCAGTGATATGTAGAATCTGAGGTAAGTTGTGAGTCTACTTAATTACCCAGACTCCAAGGTAGTATGCTGGAGAAGCATTGGGGAAAATGTCTGTACATTTTGTTTTTGTGCTATCTTTGAAATAATTATTTTTTTGTAAAAGTCAATTAATGTTAAATGAGTAAATTCAAGTAGGATACTAGTTCTTGGTTGTGAACAATTAGAGGAATGGAGAGGGGACCTTGGGCCAATGACAGAGAACAGACCATCCCAACAGTGGGTATCTTTGTTACTTCTTTCCTTCTTATTAGGGAGGACTTCTAGAGTAATGAACCCAAGGCAAACTCTGAGGACAAAGGTCACCAGTCCTAATGGTATCTGGCTAACCACTGTGCTAGACATATTTTCTATGTATCCAGTTATTTTCATGTTGTATCTACAATTAGAATAGGAACTTTTTTTTTTGCCTTTTTTGGACAGGGAAGGCAGGGCAATTGGGGTTAAGTGATTTGCCCAAGGTCACACAGCTAGTAAGTGTTAAGTGTCTGAGGCCACATTTGAGCTCAGGGTCCTCCTGACTCCAGGACTTGTGCTCTATTTAGTTACTTTTTCTTTTTTTTTTCTTTTCTTTTCTTTCTGTTACCAGTACTTAGCAGTGTCTGACATATGACAAAAGTACTTAATAAGTGCCTTTTCATTGTTATGATACATGACAAAGAGTCACACATCGTATTTCCCAGGTTGGAGAACAGGGGCAAAATAATAAATAAAATAAAACTGGAATGGAAGCAAAAAAGGTCAGAGGATGTCTTAATTAAAAAAGTCTCCAGCCCAGTAAAAAGAATTATAATCAATGAAAAAATCACTACAATAACTCATATTTTTATAATGCCTTAAATTTTACAAAGTGCTTTCCCTACAAAACTCCGGGAAGTACTGTAGTATGTTTTTGTTCATTCATTTAAATTGTGTTGGACTCTTCATGACTTATGGGGGTTTTGCTGGCAAAGATATTGGAATGGTTTGCCACTTCTTTCTCCTGCTCATTTTACAGAATAGGAAACTGAGGTAAACAGGATTAAGTGACTTGCCTAGGGTCACATAGCTAGTAAGTATCTGAAGCCACGTTTGAACTCAGGAAGTTGTCTTTCTGACTCCAGGACTGGCACTCTATCCATTGCACAACCTAGCTACCCTGGTGTAAAAAAACCATATCCCTGTTTTGCTGATGAGAAAATCAAGGCTTAAAGAAGTGGGTATTCATTATTATATTAACAGTTAATAAGTGTTGGAGACAAGATTTAAACCTAGGTCTCCTGCCTCTAAATCCAGCATCTCTTTCTGCCAAAGTACACTGTTGTATAAAGATATTCTGTTGTAAACTTTATTTTGGAGAAAAAAATATTTCATGGCATTGAAATTTATCAGGAAGAAAAGATCTCTTTGATGCTGAAATATTTTTAAAAATCAAATAATAGTGAGAGTAGGATTTTTGTTCTCTATGCTCCAGCCAGTTGCATGACTGGCCTGATACAGAAAATTTTGTGTTTTCTTCTCATGTTCTCTACCAGTATATTCTCAATATGCACATACACTATTCACATAAACATTTTCTAGTGATGACAAAACAGAAAAAAAGGTCAATGGTGGCTGCTGTTTTGGCAGTCATTTTTTTGTGTGTGTGGATGTATAGTATTTGATCTTCTCCATTATTTTGTTATCCTCCCTTTTATAAGTATCTTGGGAATGATGGAGATGGAGTCTGACTTCTTCATTTTTTCAAATGAACAGAGTGAAGTTTAGAGTAGCGAAGTATGAAGTAGTGATGTGAAATCTAAGGTTACAAATGTAGAAAGTAGAGAATTGAGATTAGTCCTTTTTCTTAACTTTAGCTTTTTCATTTATTTTACTGAAGTGGTAGCATCCAAAAACAATGGCTCCACTATCATAACTAATGAGACTATATCCTTTCTAAAATGTCCATGTTCATGTCTGTTTGATATGTTCCTTCCAGCTCAGAATCACCTGGCTTTGCTAGATAGCTCCTCAAACTATGCTTTGGTATTAAAAAAAATACTTTTCTGAAGCAATACCATATATAATCTTTCATCTTCCTGCCTAGTATTTTATAACTGGGTTTATATTCTAAGGTGGTATTTATTGTAGCTACATGTCATAGATTTGTTGGTTTATGGGGTTTCTAACTATTGCAGTAACTTTAATTGCTTAAATTTCTCTAGTAAAGGGAGATAATCAGAATCAATGTTGTGATTTATGTCCATTTTCCATTTTTAATAATAAAAACTTATTTAAACAGGTCACATTGAAGCTGATGAAATTGTTTGTGGTGTTTTCTTAACTCTCCCAAGTACCCCCAACCAAAAAAAAAATCAGCATTTACTTGTCCTTCACTCTATCCATCCAATGGGCTGACTGTCCATAACACAGCTCCATTGGTAATGAAATATTTCCTAACTGCAAATATAGAGCTTAGCCCAGCACCTGGGACATATTATGCATATAATAAATATTTATTTTTTGATTTTAGGGGACGGTGTGGTTTAATTTCATTACAACCAATGTCTTCCACTTCATGATGTTCAGATGTAAGTGGTCTACCAATCTTTAGTCCATTTCATTTCATGATGCTGAGCATGCCCATTAAAATCAAATGTCCATTCAATCAAATAAAGGGGCAAATAATGAAAAAAAAGACAACTGGAGTCATTCTTATGAAATTATGCACCACGTAAATGAAGTCTTGGATGTAAATAGCCCTTTAATTGCAAAAGGGATAGAACATAACACTTTCTGCCACCAGCCCTATTGTTGTTAGTGAAATTGGCATGGATGATTTTTTTTTCCTGGCAGAGTGACTGATCATAACACAATGTTGACCACCTGTCCTAGTAAAGTTAATATAGCTGGAATCCTCTACTACCGGTTCCCATATTCATGAACTTGATACAATGGGAACCGCTAAGGAGATTAAACTTTATGCATGTTACCAGTTGGGTAAATAAGGCTGTTGTTGAAGGACCTTTACTCTCTTAAGAGGTTGAATATGGTCTCTAACATATTTTCTATGAAATTGAAATGTTCATGATAACAAGGTTTTATCTAAACTTTATATTTCCCTCTAACCATTACAGTGCAGTGTCTTGAATACAGTCAGTATCTAATAAATTCTCATTAAACAAACATCATTTTTTGTCATCCTCTACCTTACTTGTTGCAGTAGCACTGATGAGTGTGAAGATATATGTTGCCATGAATTAGAGGATCTGTAAATTTATTTGTGGAACTTCTCAGTTTCTTTATCCACTGACTCAAAATATAGAAGAAACTTGTGCTAGAGGCAAAAAAAAGTTCAAAGACCCACAAGGGATTGATTTTCAAAATATCTCAAAGAGTAAGATTTCAGAAGAAACATTCTCATATATAAAAAAAACTATAAAATCAAGGAAAATTTCTAAACATATATGTGCTTCCCCCCTTTTATCCAGCTGCAAAATTATTACATATTTTAAGAGTCATGTTCCCTTGGATTTTTACATTATCAAATACTGTAATATATACATATATAATATTGCAATTCTGAAGAATATGAGGAAATATATCCATTTTTGTTGTTGTTCAGTTGTTTCAGTCATGTTCAACTTTTCATGATGTCACTTGGAACTTTCTTGGCAAAGACCCTGGATTAGTTTGCCATTTCCTTCTCAAGCTTATTTTACAGATGAGGAAACTTTGGAAAACAGGACTAAGTGACTTGCTCAGAGTCACACAGCTAATGTCTGGGGTCATATTTGAGCTCAGGAAGATGAGTGTTCAGGACTTCAAGCTTAGCATTCTATCCACTGTCCACTTCACCACCTAGCTTCTCCTAATTAGCAATTTACTTCAAAATTATTCTCAGTAGCCTAGTAAAATCTGGAAGAATCAGGAAAAATTTTCAGATAGAAGTTTGGTATCCAAGACAGATAAACTCTAGGTATAGGTGGATAGATTTAAATAGATATAGAAATATATCTATATATTGGTAGAGATAAATAGAAATATACACACATATACATATTTTTGTTTATATCCTTTGAGCATTTTATTGAGGAATGGCTTTTTTGTTATATATATATATATATATATATATATATGTATATGTATATACACATGTCTTCATGTGTATACACACACATATATGAGTTTTAGTCTTTTGCAAACACATACAATACACACATGTATATCCAGACACTTGTTTATATCTATAAAGCAAAAAATTGTGCAGATATATACATATGCATACACACCTGTGCAACACATATATTAATACATACATATATAAACAAAAGATCAAAACTAGTATGTCATTTGTTCATATGCATGAATATACCTATATAACCCAAAGACAAAGTAATATATATACTTATGTATGAAATATGTAAATATTTATGTAATATATAAATATTACAATAATATATAGTTAAAAATAATGTATCTAATACATGTGTTGTATACATGTCTACAATACACATGTGTATATACCCTATATGTACATGCCTGTATGTGTGTATATTACATACATACATATATCCATGCATATACACACATATATTCAAATGACCAAAAACCATTGCCCATTAAAATGGTAAAAAGATATATGAACTATTAAGAACCACACTGATAAAAGAATGCTCCAAATTAGTAATAATAAAAGAAATTAAGGTCAAAATAATATTGAGGTTTCATTTAAAATCCTGAAAATTCACAAAGATTACAAGAGAAAAGCATTGTCCATGTAGTAGTAATTTTGAAAACATAGGTAGACTAGTATGTTGTTGATGGAGTTGTAAATCAGAATAATCATTTTGTAAAGCACATTGGAATTATCCAAAAAAAGTGACTAAAATGTCCATACTCTTTTGACCCAGAAATTCCATTACTAGGCTCATGCCATGGAGGCCATTGATAAGAAGACAGCCTCCATGTAAAATTCTTTGTTACTATAGAGGGTAACACCATCCTCCCAATCTTTCAGGCTTGCAACCTAGGAATCATCCTGGATTCTGCCCTCTCACCCTCCTTCCCACATATTCAAACTGTTTCCAAAATCTGTCATTTTACTCTTTTCAACATCTTTGAATACGCCCCTTTCTCTGATCTGACACTGTCACCACTCTAATACAGGCTCTCGTCAACTCATGACTTAATTATTTCAATAGCCTGCTGATGGGTTTTTTTTTGCCTCAAGTCTCTCCTAGTTCCATCCATTCTCCTTCAGCCATTAAAGTGATTTTTCCTAAAGCACAGTTCTGTCACCACCATACTTCCTCCTACTCAACAAATTGTAGTAGCTTCCTATTGCCTCAAGGCAGCAATATAAAATGCTCTGTTCCTTATCATTATTCAAAGTCCTTCATAACCTAGCCCCCTCTTACCTTTCCAATTTTTTAAATACCTTATTCCTTGACATGTACTTTTCAATCTAGTTTCACTGGCATCCTGGTTGTTCCTTGAATGAGACACTCCATCTGTTTGCTCTCTACTTTCTCTTTGGCTATCTCCCATACCTATAATTCTCTCCTTTCTCTACTTTGACTGCTGACCTTCCTGGCTTCCTTTAAGTCCCAAATAGATTCTCAACTTCTACAGGAAGTCTTCCCCAACCTTTCTTCATTCCAGAGTCTACCTTCTGTTAATCATTTCCTATTTATCCTCTTTATAGCTTGCTTTGTATATACTTGTTTTCATGTTACATCCCCCATTAGATGGTAAGCTTCTTGAGGGTAGGAACTGTCTTTTGCCTGTTAAAAAATATCTCCAGTACTTAGCACAGTGCCTGGCACATATTGGGCACTTAACAAATGTTTATTGATTGATTGGTATTCCAAAATATTTGTAGCAGCACTTTTTTGTGATAGAAAAGAATTGGAAACAAAATCGATATTTATTGATTGAGGAATAGGTAAGCAAATTATGGCACATGAATGTAATGGAATATTAATATGCTGTAAGAAATGGTAAAGACAATAAATAGAGAAGCATGGAAAGATCTACATGAACTGATGCAGAGTGAAGTAAGCAGAGCCAAGATAACAATATACACAATTATTTCAATACAAAAAACCACAAACAATCAAAAGTGAATGTTGCAAATTTATAATGAAAAAACATGACTCAAAAGAAAAGATAAGACAAGACACTCCTACCTCACCATTCTGAGATCTACAGGAGTTATACATTGCATGCATTTTCAGCTTTTTTGATATATTGATCAGTTTCATAGATTTTTTCCTCTTTTTTCTTTTTATCTTTAAAAATAATATTTGTTAATTAAATAGGATGACTCTTTGGGAGGAACGATATTGGGAAAAACTATGATAATGCAAAAAATATGTCAATAAAAGCTTATTAAAACAAAGTTAAAAGCAAATATATAGGCTTTTAATTTAATTTATATGTATGTAGCACTTTTGCAAAGTGCTTTTCAAATTTTATCTCATTTGATACTGGCAATGACTTAACAATGCTATTGTTTTTCTTTCCCATTTTACAGATGAAGAAACTAAGGATCAGAAAATTTAGTAACTTTGGTAAGCATTTAATTTGACTCCTGAAGCATTTATTAAGTATCTATTATGTACTAGACATGACAGACAAAAGACAAAAATGAAAACAGCTCCTTCTCTCAAGGAGCTTATAGTCTACCTTCCTTCAAGGAGTTTATAATCAATCTACCTTCCCTCGAGGAACCATAGTGAGTGAGTGTGAAAGACCACATTTGAATCCAGGTCTTCCTGAATATATAGTTGGTGTACAATTCTGTTACCTGAGTAGCTGCTGTCATTATCATTTTTTGGATTAGACCTGTGATTTCATTGGTATATAGAACTTCTGGTAAGGAAATTCCTTCTACCAAGATAGATCAGTATCTGCTCAGCAACTTACAGAGTTACCTATGACTCAGAATTAAAGTGACTTATCCAGAGTCACATCTAGTATGTATCAGAGGCAGGCTTGAACTGTGATCTTCCTGACTCTATAAGTGGTTTCTGATTTGCCAAGCTATGCTGCCTCATTGATAAGTAGAGGTTATATCAATTATACATGGGAAATGTGGGATGCTGCAAAGCACATTGGGAAAGCATTCTTTTTCCCAAGAATATTTTGTCAGAGTTTCAGTAACATTTCCTAGTGTTCTTACTAAAATGAATTGTTTTGTTTATAGGGTGAGAATCCTAAGTTGCTATAACAACAGTCTTGGGGAGGGTTTTAGAATCCAAAATTTAAATGTCTAGAAACTTCATGTTTATATTCTGAATTCTGATCCTTCTCTGTCCTCCAGGGCAACACTTCACAACTGTTTGAAGATCTCACTAGGAGAATGCACAGGCATGGTATTCAGACAAAACTAACATGGGCTCTGACTGGGAGGAAAACAACTCCTGATTCTGAAAACCAGATTCTGTACCTTTGATCTCAGCTAGCACAGAGGTCTGAATGTGAAGGCTTTGTGGAGAGAGGCATGCATCAAATTCATGTCCACATTAATACCCTAGATCTTTCAGTGATGGCAAACTGTTCCACAGCATCATTTTTATTAAATAATAATACTTCCTTTGCATTATTATGTGCCACCTATACAGACCACCAGAGCGCTTTAAAGCTAACAGTAAACAGCCACAAACGATGTCACAAATCTGAGTACAAATACTTGAATCTGAATAAATTATGGAACTCACAGTAAATCACAGTGCCCTGGAAACTCTTGCTGAACACTTTGGAAGGAGTAGATTTATGGCTAGAACGATAAGAGCCCCAGGAGATTTTAAACACTTAGGCAAATAAGAACATTTGGTACTTTCACATTATAATTTCTCCACACTTGTAACCTTAATTTGAGTTTTTTCTTTTCATATTAAGATTTATTGAAGGGAGAATAAAAAGAGAGTGGCAATACTTAGTTCACATGCTTGGGTAGTGTCAATATCACATATTAATGTTATCTGTGTTGTATCTCAGCCTCTTATTAGAATGTATGTTCCTAAATGAAAGGAACTGTATGTTGTCTACATTTTGTGTCTCTCCCAGCATTAATCAACATCTGGGTTCAAATGTGACTTGTGACATAGACCAATTGTGTGGGCAATATACATAACCTCAGTGATAAAGGCAAATTTTGACAAAGGCAAAGACTATAAACTACAGAGGAATTTTTCATCTTTATTATTGGAGTTTCTATACCAAAAATTCCCCACACTAATAAAATCACAAGCCCAAACCAAATTGTTATATTGTATTATAGATATTTCTCTGTCTCATCATCTACTAGATTTAAGGATCTATGAGAGCAGGGACCATCTCTTCTCTAAATTCTATACCTTCCCTGGTCCTAGGAGCAATGGTCTGCATAGTGTTGGTACTTAATAAATGTTTATCACATACATGTCTAATCAAATAAAGAAGTTTGACTATTTTGCCTCATAATAAAAAATAACAACAACAAAGAAGACCCAAGTTTGTCAACTAAAAAAAAAGGAAAGACAAGGTAATGGTTCAACTGGTTTGATTTTTTTATTTCAGTAGGGAAGGGAAAAGAAGAGAAGGAAAGAGAAGTGAAGGGAATGGGAAGCAATAGAATGGAACACAAAGGAAGGAAAAGGAAAATAATAGAAAATAAGAGAAAAGAACAGTAATGATATCACATTATGCATGTAGACAATGATTTAAACAAAGTCACAGAGCTAAATACCAGCTGGGGAAATTCAATATTGCAAAAGGCCCTTGGTCCTATCACTAGTCTATCCTGACACTGAAAAGCCATATGACCTAAGGCAAATTAATTCCCTATTAGGTTTCTCAATTTCCTCTGTAAAATGAACAAATTGATTTAGATGAGTTCTAAGTCCCTTTAAGCACTGACATCCAGTGGTTCTCCTATAATCTTCTTTTAGGCCCGGGCTTTTCAGGTGGATGAGGAAAGGAATGCTTCTCTTTTCCTATTTCAGTCCTACTTTGCCATCTTTCCCTTTCCTTTTTCCTTTTTCTCACTGTCTGGGCTTCTGTAGCAGCAAGCACCCTAGCATACCCAGGATGGCTGTTAGTACAGGTTCTTTGATCTGCTTTTCTAAAGGAAAGCAACTCAAAAAGGTTTAACAATCTTACTTTAATCAAACATATATATCATTTACCTAGTTCAGGGGAAAAAGTCAGCACCCTGAACTTCAGAAAAAACACAAACAGAAATTACAAGCAGAAAAAATACAGCGAAAATAACACAATTCAACAGACCAACAGACAGGTTTTCTAGCTGTCTGACCATTACATACTTAGTGTGTTAGTTAGTTAGTTACCAGAGAGAGAAGCACCAACATCTGGGTTTTCAAAGCTGGGGGGCTCAATGGCTGCCCAGAGTCTCAAGTGGTCAAATCACATAACTCTTCCCATGATCGAGCCCCAAAGCAAAACCTCACCTCAAGAGTATACACACACACGTGTATATGTATATATTTATGTATATGTATGTGTGCATGCACATGTGTGTATGTGTGTATATATATATATACACACACACACACACACACACACACACACACATACATATATCCTTCTTCAGGGTCAGAACACATCACAACCTTCATGACCCACTGCCTAATTACAAAGTGACAAAAGGTGTGGGCCTTCCTGAAAAAAAAGCTTCCCCTAAGCAAGCTTCTCTTGTTGGGCTCCAAGTGAGGCCTATTAAGGGGAAGGGAAGATCTTCAGATTCCTTTACCATTAAAGCTTCCAGTCTTACTGCTACTGAGTTACAGATTCGGAGGACAACAAATTTGCTTCCTGGCAACAGGAACAGATGGCAATATCCTTGATCTGAGAATCTGAGATTTGGAAAGGACCTCAGTAGCCGTCTTGTTTAATTGCTACGGTATCCAAAGGGATTCCTCTGGTACAACATATCTGACTAAGTGGTCATACAGCCTGTACTTGAAGATCTTCAAAGAGGGGGAATTTACGACCTTGTGAGGCAGTTCATCCTGCTTCCTGACAGCTGTCATTGTTAGGAAGTCAGTCTGCTGTTTTCCACTTAACTTTGATTCACTTAACTTGTAACTCCTACCCATTGTTCTCTATTTTCCCCAGGGACCGTACACAATGAGTTTAATTCTTCTACTCAAGAATCCTTCAGATTCGTGAAGACCACCATCTTTTCCTCCCTGAATCATCTTTGCTGCAAGTCAAGCCTATGTAGCTCCTTCAATTGATTGTCATATGACATGGACTCGAGATCATTCACTATTCAGGTTGCCTTCCTATAACTGATTACTGTGTTTCTTAAACCATGGTACCCAGAATTGAACACAGTATTCCACATGAGGTCTTATGAGAACTGAGTATAGTGAAACTCTCACCTACCTAACCCCAGAATCTATGTGTCTCACAGCATTTTCATTTCTGCAGGTTTTAACTTCCCTTTTTTTAATCTCCTGTCCTGCTTCACCACCTAATAATTTACTTCAGTCCTAGATAATTTATAATGCCTTCTTATAAAAAGTAGTTAGTGACACTACAATGCTTTTGTTGTTTGGTTGTAAACTTGGCTTATTAATTTCTTGATACAATAAGGATCACTAATGGTCACTGCTGCTGGAGTCATAGATGGAACCAGCCTACATGTAATTATTAAGAAACACTATGCACACACACTTTCTTTTGTCCCTTGCCAGTATATCAGTCCATTTAGACAGGCCTCATACTAGTTGATGGTCTATTAGAATAAAGATTGGGGCCCTCCCTTAAGAGAAAAGCATTAATATTCTCAGCAGGAAGACGCTGAGCTGCCATATTGCCCCACCAAAAAGAGGGAAATCTGGGCCTGATGAGAGCTGGACTATGTCAAAGACAGAACAAAGAAAATTGTGGCATACATATGGTGATCAGGTCTCTGGGGGCCTCTTGCAGTACCCATGATAAACACAGAAGGCTAAACTCAGGGCAACATCTGTTTTATGGTCAGAAAAAGCCTTGAGAAAGCTGGCACCTCTAAGATCTACAGAGAAGTGAGAAAAGATTGTAAATCCCTCATTTTTTTCCTCATGGTAGATATGTGTGATAACAGGCATTTTACTATTCTTCCTAACACTTTAAGGTATTTATTTGCTACTTTCAATGTTTTCCAACCTGGTTTTCCAACTTTGATTGTACATTACTTCCCTTGAAGCACTGTGATCCAGCCAAACTGTCCTCTCTGTCTCTTACACATAACATTCCATCTGTTATATCTATGTCTTTGCCTGGAAGGTCCTCTCTCTTTAAGACACAGCTCAGGATTCATCTTGTATATGAAACCTTTTCTTATCACCCCCAAATTCTAGTGCCCACTTTCTAAACTCTCTCGGAAAGTATTTTGTATTTATTTCTCCTATATTCATTCTGTATGTATACACACATGTGTACATATAGATATATTCTTATCTCCCAAATTAGAATATAAACTTTTGTGAGTAGAGATTGTTTCATTTATTAATTTTATTTATAACATCAGTACATAGCATAGTGTCTGGCACATAGTATGCACTTAAATGATTGTTAATTGATAGTATCTTAAAACTTGCTTTTTTTAAACAAAGGTAAGATTGATTGATTGAATGTGTGTGTGTGTGTTTGTGTCTGGCCTCTATGTCTTCAATTGCTTAAAGAGTGTGATGATGGGGATATGGCAGTGGCCAGGATTACTATACAAAATTATAATGAGCACTGAGGAAGCTGTATTCTATCCAAAAAGCCAGAATTTTCATCTTGGCTTGGAGAGTCAAGAGCCATATTGTGATGATTTATTAATAACCTACATTCTTAAGCTCTACAAAAGAGCAGAAAAAGGAATTCATATAGACCTGAGGGCCACTATTTTGCCTCTAGGCTCAAAGCAAGCTCATCTGGGTAGGATGTGGTTGACCAAATAAAGGAGCCTTAAGCAATCTCCAGGCTTCAATCTAGGAAGAAGGGACAGAGAGAATAAAGGTAGGAACCAGAGGAAAAATCATGCCTTAAAGAGGCTCTGTGAGAGGACACAGTCATGGCTTCTGAGGAATAAGCTCTGGAGTTTCTCTGTTGGGATAGGTGAAAGTGCCCACAACAAAACTTAGTTTCATTGGAATATCTTCTTGAAGTTTCCTGATCATATGTTCTTTGTCCTTTTACATTTGTTCTTTCCTGATTAAGGAAATGTAAAGGAGATTAGAGGTGACTATCACCTTGTGAATCCCAAAAGACCCAGAAAGTGAGACACCAGACTCTAGGAACTATTGTCCATACCAGAATTTGCTGGAAGTCAGATGGTAAGGAGTGAATCTCAAAATATATGATTGACCTAGATAGTAGTAGAGATGTGGATGTATCTAATAAATTCATCATGGTACATTTAGAAATGGTGAATGCTTTGTAGAAACTGTAGTAAGGGGGGTGGAGCCAAGATGATGGAGTAAAAGCAGGAATTTGCATGAACTCCTGTACCAACCACCTCCATTACCTGTAAAATATGACTCTAAACAAATTTTGGAGCTAAAGAATCCACAAAGTGACAGGGAGAAACAAATCTCCTGCTGAAGGTAGCCTGGTAGGCCGACAGGAAGGATCCATCGCACTGAGTTGTGAGCTGAGCGCAGTCCCACATGAGCCACACAGGCCTACACCCAAGGCAGCCCCAACCAGTAGCACAGACTGGCCAGAGCAGACTTCAAGAGAGTGAACCACTGGTAGCTGTGGCAGTTCCAGACTTCTCAACCCATAAATGCCAAAGAGAAAGTAAAATGTCAGTGGAGACCTCTGTTGGAACTGGGTTGGGAAGAGCACAGTCTGGCCCCTGCCCCTGAGGCAGCAGAGGTGGCAGAGGCATGGTGGCTGCTTCCAGAGCTTCTGGCCCGAAGATTGTAGGGAGACCCAATGACTATTCAGAGGGTAATTGCTCTTGCTTTGACCTGTTTGGAACTGGGTCGCAGTCTTGGGTGGTTCTCCTAGGGTGAGGAATGCTAACTGGCAGAGCTTGTGGTGGCTGTAGAGAGGGCACCTTCCTCACAGCTCTGGCAACTGTGAAAACCCCAGCATTTTGGGACATAGCTCTCTCCACTCTGGAGGCAGAGTTTCACCATGGCAAAGAGCTCAAAAGTCAAGTAATTGGCTGGCAAGATGAGCAAGCAGAAGAAGCAGAGTAAGACCACAGAATCCTTTTTTGGGGACAAAAAAGATCAAAACATGGAATCAGAAGAAGACAACAAAGTCAAAAGTCCTGCATCAAAAGCTTCCAAGAAAAATATGAATTGGTTACAGGCCATGGAGGAGCTCAAGAAGGATTTTGAAAATCAAGTAAGAGAAGTGGAAGAAAAATTGGGAAGAGAAATGAGAATGATGCAAGAAAATCATGAAAAGTGAGTGAACAGCCTCCAAAGAAGACCCAGAAAATGCTGAAGGAAATAACACCTTAAAAAAATAAACTAACTCAAAGGCAAAAGAGGTCCAAAAAGCCAATGAGGAGAAGAATGTCTTAAAAAGTCAAATTAGCCAAATGGAAAAGGAATTTAAAAAACTCACTGAAGAGAATAATTCCACCAAATTTGGATGGGAATAAATGAAGCTAATGACTTTATGAAACTGTGGTAAGTTGGAGTTTGCTCTCCCCAAGGCTGGGGAAGAATGTGCCCCTACATTTTTCTTGGAAATGTATGTTGTTACTTATGTACTTAGTATATGTTTACAGTAAATGTGTGTTTTTTTTTCATAAAAGCTAGTTAAAATTAATTAAGTCAAACTGAGTACTAATTACTGGAAATTTAAAGCTGAGGGAAACACATTGGAATAAGGGCTCACGATGCATGAATACACATATAAGTATATGTGTACATATATGTATATGTGTGGATAATGACTAAAGAATAGCTATTAGCTTTGAATCAATCTAGCACTTCAGGAGTGACTCTAGAAGGCTGAGGGAGCAATGTAAAACCTTCTTCACTCTGAGAGAGTGAGTCTAGAATCTCATTACCGTAATATCATTGTATGTTATCATAATGAAAGGAAAGTACATTTTCTTTTACCATTACCCTCTCCTGGATTTCCCTCTTCCCTGCTTAGTTCAATCCTACCCACCCTTCAAGGCCTAGTTCAGGTCTGCTTAATGAAACCTGTCTTACTGCTTGAGCTTCATGATCTTTCCTTTTTAAAAAAGTCATCAGCAAATGAATATTTTTATTTAATTTATTTATTTTTTATTTATATTTTATATAAATATATTTTATTTATTATTTATGTATTTATTTAATTATTTAATTGGATTTCCCTCCTACCTGAGATCACTCCAGGAAGGGAAAGGGAGTTTTGTTCTTGTCTTTGTTTTGTTTTTATTCTGGAGTTGGGAGTGGGGAGGAAAAGACCCATAATTTTGACATATGGTGCACTTAGAGCAAGGCTGACCTGGTCTGAATACTGCACTGGGAAGTTTGGATTGTCATAAGCACCTCAAAGACCTCTTATTTCTGCAGAGTGGAAAAGGAGCCAGAAAGGGTAAGTGGGGAGGGGCAAGAGGAGTGGAACATGAGCTCTGATTACTTTGTAATTTTTGCCTCAGTCCCTAGCAGTCACAGGCCCACAAATACCATTTAAATGGACTCTTATGTGGAAGCAAGTAGTCATTGGGAGGCACAATGAAAAAAAGCCCTGGCTTTGGAGGCAAGATCTGGTTACTCTGCCAAGCAATAGAGCAGGTGTGACCTTGGATGAATCACTTAGTCCTTTTGGGTATCAGTTTTCTACAAAATGATGGGGTTGATTAAGAACTATAATCAATGCAATGACGACTAATGACTTTAGAGATTTAATGAGGAAGCATTTTACTCATTTTCTGACAGAAGAGCAATGGACTCAAATATACCAATTTGCTATGTACAAAATGATATATAACTAATTCTGTATGCTGTTTTGCTTGACTGTGCATAACTTTTTTTTTTACAAGGATTGTCTTTTTCTTCATGGGAGTGTTAAAGATATGGAAAGAGAGTAGTATTAGTTATAATAGCTGTGTCAAACTCTAATAGAAATGTTGGCCCCTTATTGATTTAGAAAACCAGAAATTAATATTATCTATGTTGTATTGCATTTTTATTTATTTTGTTAAGCATTTCTCAATTACATTGAAATCTAATTCAATTGCACTCTAGAGTTTGCAGGACCCCTAAAACCTCTGGGAGTTTGGCATCTCTAAGTTACAAGGTTATCAAAGAACAAAATAAAAGTAAAAGATTTATTAAAACAAAAAAATGCCTAGAAGAGAACTAAAAGAAATGCATAAGGAAATATAAGGAAGCATAAAAGCTTTGAAAGTAACATTTTGAATTTATTACATACTTTAAAAAAAAATGTATCTGAAAGCCTAGTGTTTGATAAACCCAAAGATGTCACCTATTGAAGCAACAACTCACTATCTGACAAAAATTACAGGGAAAACTGGAAAGCAATCTGACAGAAACTAGGCGTAGAACAGTATCATACTATATGTAACAAAACAAGCTACAAATGCATACATGATTTAGTAATAGTTTATAAAAAGTTAAAGGAGTATGGAAGTCATACCTGTCAAATCTATGGAAAGGGACAGAGTTTATGATCAAAAAAGAGATAAAGAAGTTCATAGAAGGTAAAATGGAAAATTTTGATTCCAGATAATTAAAATGTTTTTACACAAATAAAACTAATGCAGCTAAAATTAAAAGAGAAACAAGAAAATGGTGAGGGAATCTTTACAGAAAGTTTTTTGTTCTGGTAAAGGTCTCATTCCTAAGAAATATAGAAAATTGACTCAAAGTAATAAGAATGAGAAATCTTTCCCAATTGATAAATAGTCAAATCATATGAACAGGCAATTTTCAGAGGAAAAAAATCCAAGCTATTAACATTCTTCAGTCCTTTCAGTTGTGTCCTACTCTTTGTGACCCCATTTAGGATTTTCTTGGCAAAGATACAGAAGTAGTTTTTCATTGTCTTTTCTAGCTCATTTTACAGATGAGGAAACTGAAGCAAACAGGTTTAAGTGACTTGCCAGGATCAAACAGGTAGTAAGTGTCTGAGGCCAGATTTGAACTCAGGTTTTCCTGACTCCGGGCCAGTGCTCTATTTACTGCTTCACTTAGTTGGCCCAAAACTATTAATAGCCATATAAAAATTCTCCAAATCATTAGTAACTAGAGAAAGGCAAATTGAAACAAGTCAGGGATATAATTTCACATCCAGGAGAATGGCAAAGTTGCACTCCCACTCCCTCTAAAAATAAAGGAAAATGACAAATCGTGAAGGGACTGTGGGGAAAAAAAGGTCCTTTAATACAGTGTTGATAAAACTATGAACTAGTTCACCCATTCTGGAAAGCAATTTGGAACCATGCCAAAAAGCTATTAATCTGGGCACACCCTTTCATCCAGCATTATAGCTATTATATCCATACCCCCAAAGAGTTTGGAAAAGAACCCATATGTACAAAAAATATTTATAACAGCTTTTTTTCTTAAGTGTAGAAGATTGGAAACTGAGAGTGTTCCCATCAATTGGAATAGCTTAAAAACTGCAGTATATGCATGTAATGGAATACTATTTTTTGTTAAAATTGAAGAGGATGATTTTGAAGAATCCTGGGAACACTTATATGATCTTATATAAGGTGAAAGGGGCAGAACCAAGAGAACAATATATAAAATAACAATAGTATTGTAAATACAAATAGTTTCAAAACATTTATGAACTCTGATCACTATGACTAACCATGATTCAAGGAGACTCATGGTGAATCATGCTACTCATTTCCTAATTAAGTCTACATATCCATATCCATATCCTTATCCACATACCTATATGTGTCTATGTCTGTATATGTATATGTACAGACACACATCACACACAACTAAGGTAGGAATGTGTTTTACTTGACTACACATTTTTAGTGGACTTTTGTTTTTCGTGCTTTCTCAATGGGAGGAGGATATGAGGAGAGGTTTGCAACTTAAAATAAAATTTAATTAGAAAAATGATCCATATATAATAGAGATTTGATTTCACATAAATACTATTCTTTGTTCTTCTTTGTGTAGGGAAATCTTTTCTATTGTTAATTAAATTAAGAACAAGAAATTATATTTTGAAAATGAAGGGGTTAAACTAGGTAGTTTGTGAGGTCTTATTAAGTTATACAGTTCAGAGATTCTTTAACTTTTTGTCACAGATCCTTTTGACAGTCTGGAGAAGCCTGTAGAACATTTCTTAGAATAATATTTTAGATATATAAAAGAAATACATAAAATTAGAAATAAAACCTGATTTAGTACTGGACATCCAAGTCTCCAGACACCAAGAATTATTGAAACATGCTGACTCTTAGAAATGGGATTATAGATTTGAAACTAGAATGGACCTTAGAGTCCAACTCCTCCATTTTATAAATGAGGGGACTGAGGCACAGAAAGGCAAAATAACTTGCCTAAGGTCAGGCTGAATCCTGCAGTTTTAGAGTTGGAAGGGACTTCAGTCATTTTGTCAAATCCATATCTAGAGGATTACCCTGCAAGATACATGACAATGATGATAAAGCCATTGCTTAAGGAGTTCCACTAAAAGGAAGTGTCTACCTCCTGAAGCAGTTCATTGCATTTTTGGATTATTCTAATTGTCACAAAAATATTTCCCCCCCAACATAGAGTATAAATTTGCTTTTTGGCAGCTTCTCTATATTGCTCCTGATTCTAACCTCTAATCTTAACAGAATAAGTCTAATAGAACTGTTACTTCAAATGGTTAATCTGGTTATTTTGACTGTTGACAATCAGTGTGGATTCATCAGTAATAACTGGCACCATTCATGAAGGTGACCAAGCTCATGAACTATGTGGGCAGTAGGTTTGGGAGCTAGGTACAAGCTACCTTAAACCATTTACTGAGTAAAACCATCATCCTGAAATCTTACTTTGTATGTCCTTTACTTCCAAAATGTTTAATGAGTTGGTAATTACTTGAAGAGTCTGTCAATTACTAAGTAATTCCTTTACTGAGCAGCTCAATCACTAATTGCATGTTTTCCAAAGCAAATAGAAAATGAATGAATTAATACTTAATTAGCATTAATTGCTAAACATTAGTATACATTAGCAGGAGGACAGAAAATTTCCTGAATTTCTATTATTAAATCTAGTTAGTTTACCATCTCAGGAATTGAATTCTTAAGAAGTTCCTATAAAGATCACTATCTTTATTGTAAGCTGGACGAATAACCCTGGATAAATCAAGCCTCTTCTTTTCCCCTTATTTTACTATCTAATAATAAAGGGTGAGGCAATAGATGTCTCATTTCGTACCTACCACCTAAGCAATCAATCAACCAAGTATCACCTAATAATACTGCAGATCAACAAGAAGTTTTAGAAAATCTGAAAATCAATGATGTAATTTCCTTGCCTCTTAGTAAGTTTAGTTAAATAGAACACTATTTTTCTGATAAGCTATCTCAATGTCACCTAAATCTAGAGGTCACAGGATTTAGACCAGAAGAGACTTTAGAGATTGTTTATTTCAATTTTCTAATTTTATAGATGAAGAAAGCAATACCCAGCAAAGATTAATTATTTGCCCATAATCACATAGGTACTAAGCAGTTAAAACCAGGCTTCAGTCCCAGGACTGCTGAATCTAAACTCAGTATGCTTAACTTTCTCAATAGTGAAATTGGGAAAATCAGACTTGACTTTAGTTTGAGTCTATATGAACAACTGTGTGAGCCAAGTTTCCAGATAAATTTGAATAAGTAGTTTTTACAGTGTGACAGAATCACTGTATAGTGATTTGTATATTTACAAATAGAGGGGGCTTAGAAATTATATAATCAAACATTAATTTTACATATGATAAAAACTGATTCTCAAAGAGCCTAAATTATCCCAAGGCACACACACACACACACACACACACACACACACACATATATTGTGTGTGTATATGGCAATATATATATATATATATACATATATATATATATATATATATTGAATATCAAGTTGGGATTTAAATTCAGCTCTCCCTGACAAGTTCTAAACTCTTTCTGCAACACTGTGTTGTGATTCTATATTATAATTACCAGTTTGATGGCAATGATCAAGTTTACCTGTTCTTTTTGGTATCTTGTCTAGTATGGTGGTTGAATTCTGTCATTTGTCATTTGCACAAATTTAAGCATTACTACTCAATCAGTGGATTGTTGACCACTGAGGAAAGTTCAATTGTGTCATTGTATTTGTTCTATAATAATAAAAACTCACATTTACATAGAAGTTTAAGATCTCTAAAAATACCCCCAAATAATTAATGCAACACTAATAAAATTACATATATAAGCATAAAAAGTTACCAAAAAGTAAATTGTGAGCCTCTTAAGATTGCGCTTGTGGATGGTTAGTCCTTGAAGTTTCTGTTAAACTGCAGTCTTCAAATACAATCCTAGCAACAGACTGTCTGCAGCCTGAGTGTCAGTTTACTTAAATACAAGAGGCTTATCACTTAGACAGGGAATACTTTGGCCTTGATAATATATTTCAATTTTTAGGAAAAAAGAAAAGAAATGATTTTCAGTCCCTTGTGGGCCCCTTCCACTTCTGCTGTAATGACAGAGTGACTAAAAAGGAGATAAAGGGTGTTATGAATCACACAGACCATCTACAAACATTCATTTAATTCTTGCTACTCTAAATGTGAGATCCTTGTCTAATACACTATTGAATGACCTGAATCACTTCCATATTGACATTCTTACAATAAATGACACCAAACGGCAGAAAAAAATTGAAGCTAGATGGAAAGATGGTTCTTAGGGTGTCCTCAGAGAGGTAAATAAAAGAGTTGACAGACTTGTTTTCATGTAGTGAGAGTAAAGTAACAGATGGATAGCTTGAGGATTGCATTGGTACCCATGTAATATTTAAAAGACATAGAAGAAAGCCTCAAGCATATTGGAAGGTTCCTCTGAGGTGGATTTAGTGAAGATAGAAATGAAAGTCACCCAGATGGGTCAAGATTGCACCTCTGGAGGATGTACCCACATGGTTTAAATCATGGATCCATCAATATATAATGGACAAATCTGAACTTTCAAGTTGAATTGGCTTTCCACTTCTATGGATTTGTTTTGGTCTCCAATCATTTGGGGATTGATTATCTTAATAGTCTTATCTTTTTCTTAAATTTAGTTTCATTTTCTTACTACACTTAAAGAACACACATTACTCTAGGATTACCAGGATTCAGCTAGGAAGTCTCCATGCTGGCTTCACAAATTTCAACTTCTTCACCTTTTTATTATCACCATCATAGCAACAACAACTACATTTATATAACACCTACTATGTGCCAGGCACTGTGCTAAGTGCTTTACAGATATTATCTCCTTTGATCCATCAATAACCCTGGAAGATTGGTGTTGTTATCACCCCCATTTTACAGTTGAGGAAACTGAGGTAATGATAAGGTAAGTGACTTGCCCAGGGACACATAGCTAGTGTCTGAGGTCAATTTTGAACTCATATCTTCTTGACTTCAGGCACAGCTCTCAATCCACTGTCACCTAGCTACCATATAAAATGTTTCCCATATAGATCCATATTCAATTTTTAATATTCATAAAACATAGCATAAAGAAGTAAAAAAAATTGAGACCACCATAATAGAAAATAAAAGTTGCATTTAAAAAAAATATAAACCTAACATTTGAGAAAATTTTAAACAGTGGGGGAAATATCTATCTCTATATTGAAAGGCTATACTTTTGATATTTAATCTTGGAGTCTTAAAATATTCTACCATTATTACTAATAAATACTTATAGTTGACCCTGGCCTAGAGTAAAAAAGAATTCAGTTCAAATCTAGCCCCAGACACTTACTAGCTTTGTGTCCCTGGGCAAGTCACTTAACCTCTGATTGCCTCAGTTTCCTCAATTGTAAAATGGGGAATGATAAAAACACCTACCTTCTATGGATATTGTAAGGATCAAATGAAACAATATTTGTAAAGTGCTTAGTATAGTGCCCAGCACATATTGGGTGCTACATAAAAGCTATTGTCCTTCCCCTCCAATTTATCAACTAAGTATCAAAGATTTATTAAGCATCTTCTATGTTCTTAATCCTCTCCTACATTAAGAGTAGGTTTCCATGGTGTAGTAGAAAAAGTCCTAAACTTGGAGAGAGAAAGTTCTGAGTTTGATTCTCAACTTCAGCTAATAGTTGTATGCCTCTGGGGAAGTCGATTTATTTCTTTGAGTATTATTTTTATCATCCATGAAATGGATGTATTAATATTTGCACTACCTACTTCACAGTGCTATTGTGAGGAAGATGCTTTATAAATCATAAAGTGGTAAGAGAGTATCCTTCATTCTTCCTAAAACTAATCCTTTTTACATGGGATTTTCATTCCATCCTTTTTTATCTCACAAAATCCAAGACTCAGAGTTGCAAGGATTTTCAGAGTTGGTTTGTACCAACTCATGACTGAATAGGAATTCTCTTTGCAGTAATACTTGACAAGTCAAGTGGTCATCTAGCTTACTTAAAAACTTCTGGTGAGGGGATCACATTTTTGAGGTAATTTATTCTACTTTATTATAGCTATATATATATATATATATATATATATATATACATATATTTTAAATCTTTCCTTGAATCAAGCTTATATCCATCCTTGAAAAGCTTTATTTGCTTTTGGGAGGAATAAAGATAAGAAGTCTGATCTCTCTTTGAGAGGCAGTCCATCAAATACTTGAAAATATATTGTCCTTCTTAAGTTATTCTCCCCTTGCCCCCATACTAAACATGCCCAGTTCCCCAACCAATAATTATATGGCATGATCTTAGGGCCCTTCACCAACCAAATATTTTCCCTTTCATCATTTTCCATTTCTGTTTCCATCAATGTCCTTCCTAAAATGTGACACTTCTTAAATAATAAATAATAAAAACTGAACTTCTTAGTAGTCATTACTGTCTAATATACTCCATATGTGGTTTGAACACTGTGGAATTACCTCTTCTCTAGTCATGAATACCAAGCCTCTCATAATAGAGTCCAAGGTTGAATTAGTCATTTTTGGACAATCACAAGTCACTTAACCACCTCTAACTGCTGCTGGACAATTATCTAAGACAATAAATTATTGATGAGTTGATTACCCACATGAGTGGGCAGAATTCTCATACTAATAAGAGAGCAAGACTAGATTTTCTCCTCCTTCCAAACATCCCAAAATACACTATTGACTGATATTGAACGTACAGTCTGTTAGACAAACTTCAGTCTAGTCATGACTCTCCTATCTTGTATTTTTGAAATAAATTTTTTTAAAAACAAAATTTAAAATTATACAGTTATATAAGTGTATGCTGGTGAATGTTTAACAACCAACTCACTGAAAATGCAGGCCACACAAGTGTAATCTGTGCTACTAACGTTTTCTCCATCACTTCCTAAAGTCTAGAGACAATCAATAAAACAATAAATTAAGAGTTTATTTATAGAATTTGCTGATTTCCAAAGCAAATACTCACACTGAAAATTTAACAATTGGCTCTCTTGAGCTTGTAAAACCTAGCTTCAGAACACTCTGCAGTTATCTTTATTAATTATATATTTTTTAAATATTTTGCCACTTGGCATAATGTTCTGGACTTTGAAGTCTTTTTGGATTCTTTCTTTGTTATCCAATGTGTAAACTGTTCTTTTCAGTTTTCTATCATCTGCAAATTTTATAATATGTATATATATATATATATGTGTGTGTGTATACCTTTGACAATATCATTGACAAAGTTATTACACAGCTTGGGGTCAAACACAGATCACCTTTCAACTCTATTAACTATTAATGACTATTATTTGGGTCTAAATATTAAACTATTTTCAGATAGACATAACTTTACTACTTTCTATCTTACCTCTCTGTACCTTGTCCATAATAATAGCATGAAAGTTTATGTCAAAACATCTCCTAAAAATCTGACAAACCACTTGTTGTTCAGTCATTTCAGTTGTGTTAGACTTTTCATAATTCTATCTGGGGTTTTCTTGAATGATATACTGAATTGGTTTGCCATAAACCATATGCATATCCAGAACCTAAGAGTTAAGCCACTCTCTCATGCATTATCAAGTTCCCATCCTCTCCCCTTGATTCTTTTCTATTTTCCTATAAATATATTCAGGCCTCTGCAATAAAACAAACAAGTGAATAAATAAGATTCTTGTGAGCCTTTTACCTCATAAGGTTTCTATTTCTGTCCTTCTGCATCAACTTCTTGAAGAAGATATCAACACCCAATATTTTCATTTGCTTCCCATTGACTGTCTCCTCAATCCCTTACAATCTTGTTTTCATCCCCAGTGAACAGAACACTAGATTTCATATCAGGGCTAAACTTAGTCTAAGTCTCACATCTGGCATGCATTATGGCACTGAATTTATGTCAGAGGATTGGGGTTTACACTCCAACTCTGTCATTTATTACTTGCATAACATACCTTTTGATCATATAAATATTTTAGGGACTCTGTTTTCTTACTTGTAAAACTTTGGAGTTAAACAATATGATCTTTAAAGTCCCCTCCAACTCTAAAATTGTGATTTCTGATTCTATGAACTTCTCTGAACTTAAGTCTCCTCATTGCTAAAATGGGCATAATCATGTTTGCAATACTTACCCCATAAGGGGAAAATACTGTGTAAAATTTAAAGTATTATATGCATGAATTATCATCACTGCTATATTTTCATTCACCAGACATTCAAGAATATACATCACATTCTTTTGACCCTTCTCCTTTCTCACCACTTATTTTCTGCTTCTCTTGATGTTCATTCTCCTCATTTTGACTGCTTCATTTGGATGTTCTTAAGGTTCCAAACCTGACCTTTATTTTTCTCTCTATACAATCACCTTTGAGTATCTGATTCACTCTCATTATTTCAGCTGTCACATCTTTGTAACAGATGTTCATATCTCTATCTCCAATAGTTACTACTCTCCCAGGATACAACGATCTATTGGCAGGTTTCATCTAGATGTCCCATTGGTATGTCAGATTCAACATGCCTCCAAGTGACCTTGTTTTTGCACTCTTTACCCCATTGCAAAGGGTTCATGGAAATATCTGAAAATAACAGCATGTTTCTGAACAAGAATCATGGTCTATCTAATCCCACAAATTTACTGTAACACGTGAGCCAACTTACCTCTTCATTGTCTTGTACAGTGCATCATCTACCATATACATACTTTCTTCCACAATACTTGTAATATGATATTTTTCAATTCCTCCTGAAAAAGAAAATTAAACAATCAAAATGGAAGCAATTGTTAGTGCAATAATAATAATATATAGAATTTAGAACTAAAAGAGATCTTGTAGCTCTTGTAACTCTTCCTCTCCACCCCCACCCCTGCCCCCAATCTTACCATTTAATTTATAGAACAGGAAAGTGAGGGCAAGATGAAAAAAATAGCTCCAACAATGAAACACAACTAGTAAGTGACAAAACAGAATTTGAACCCAGTTCTTGTGAATCCAAATTCTGTGTCCTTTTCTGCAAATGGCAATGCAATAAATCTAGTATCATGTTTAGCTTTACTTTATCTAACATCAATGTTTCATTGTCACTGAATATCTCTGGAACTCAATTTACCTATTTTAGCTTAGGCCATATATTTTTGGAAAGAATCAACTATTCATAACTGATACAAGTTTTTTAGATAATGAAAAAAATATATCCTGATAAGCTATCCATTTCAAACTAGCTATTTCATTAAAGCTACTTTTTCATAGTTTATTAGAGCTGACTTTCATTTTGATAAAATGAGTATGTCAGTGGAGTAGAATTGAATAGGAGAGAGGCTGTATGACCTTTGGGAAACTGCAGAGTTTTTTTAAGAATCCAAAACTTGTCCCCCGAACAAAGGCTCATTCTGTTGATGACCACATTTCTTACATCCTTGCACTTCTCTCCACTCACATGATCATAATTATATATCAAACCCTTGTCACCTCTCACTTAGATTTGTGTAGTTGGCTCCTAATTGGAAAGTAGGCCCTTTTCCTTCTCTGATATTCACTCACAAAACTAACCAAGTAGTTTGCCTAAATTGCAGGTCTGACAAATAAAAATTTCTTGTTCAAGGAGCACCTTGGAGAACATACTCTTTTCCAGGCACTGTGCTAAACTCTGAGTATAGAAAGATAGACAAAAACAGTCCCTGCATTCATGGAGCTTCTGATCTGTTTGGGGGAATCAACATGAAAACAAGATATGTAGAAAGAAGATATGAACAGGATAAGGTGGAAATAATCTCCATGGATGTTCAATAAACACCAATGGATTACTCATACCTTCTAGGATCAAGCATGCCTTCTTCATTTGGTTGGTAAAATCCTCCACAAACAGACTCTAACTTACCTTTCCACCCTGAAGACATAATATTTTCCTTTAGAAATTCTTTAGTCCAGACAAACTGACCTCCTTAAGATTCTTCACACCCAACATTACATCTACCATATCATTCTTTGCACAGTCCTCATGCCTGGAATGCATCTATATAAGCTCCTTGGGGGCAAGCACTGTCTTTCTTGCTTGTGCCAGTGTCTAGCACAATATCTGGCATATAGAGATAAGCAGTTCATAAATTATTTTTGCACTCATTTTCCCCCATTCATTCAAAGCTCAGGTCTAACCACATCCTACATCAAGTCTTTCTTTCCTGATACTTTCAGATGCCTGTTTCTCCCTTCTCCCCTACAATGAGCTATTTATTGGGAGGTTCACTCCTGCTTGGTGTTTCCCTAGTCTGAATGATAATTTCACGAGGGGCCCTGGTCATGCTCATTTCACTCTAGGCTCCACTCACTGTGATTAGTTCCCTATCTCTTCATCAACTGCCTTTTCCCCACTTTGGATGCACTCCCCACACCAACACCCTTTCTAGCTTCCTTTTATGTATTGTTTTCCCTCATTAGAATATCAGCTACTTGAAGACAGGGCCTGGCTTTTTTCCTTCTTTGTTTATCACAAGCACTTATCATAGTGTCTGGCACATAGCAAAAATAAATCCTTTATCTCTATCTATCTATCTATCTATCTATCTATCTATCTATCTATCTATCTATCTATCTATCTATCTATCATCTATCTATCTATCTATGCCTGCCTACCTTTCTTTCTCTGCATCATCTATGTTTTCATCATTACCCCATTTTATATACTTATATGTGCATGTGTTGTCTCCATCAATAGAATGTAAGCTCCTGAAGGACAGGATTCATTTCCCTTTTGCCTTTTTGTCTACAGGACCCAGTCCAATGGTTTACATGTAGCAGATGCTTATTAAATGTTTATTGGCTGATTGATTGTTTCCAATCAGCTGTGACAGAATACTACAATCTGTGAGGAACTGAAGTAAAAGATTACCCACAAAGAAATACACGCTGAATAGAAAAAGGTTGCTACATGTTATAAGGGGGAATTGTACAGAGATCTGTAAAGGAAGTTATTAGAGAAACGTGTGACTGGGAAAAAATGCTCAACCACTCAAACAGTGAGAATGAGGGATAGCAATTAATGGACAATGTTTCTCCTCTTTTTACAGAGGAGAAAATTGAATCCTTAAGAAGCAAATATGCATACTCTTTTTTTCCTGGCTGCTAAATTCTCTTTTGTGAACATAAATGACCCATATTTGACAAAATTAAATGAGTTAATTTCAATTCTAACAAACATCCATATGCAAAAACAAGGACATTTAAATAAATTTTGAGGAACAGGAAAGTAAAAATGCTTATGGATAAGTTGTAGTACTTTTGTCCAGGTAGTTAGCTGGCTTAGTGGATAGAGCATGGGACTGGAGTCAGGAAAACCCGAGTTTAAATCTGTCTTTAGACACTTGCCAACTGTGTGACCCTGGGCAAGTCATTCAACATCCATTTGCTTTAATCCACTGGAGAAGGAAATGGCAAACCATTCCATTGCTTTGCCAAGGAGACTCCCATTGGGGTCATAAAGAATTGGATATGACTGAATGGTTTAACAATAACTTGTCCATGCTTTTGTCCTATTCCTCCTTCACAGTGCCTGGTATATAGTAAACACTTAATAAATGGTCATGCATGGAAAAAAATCACTTTAAAGAGAAATATCTTTTCTCAAAAGTGAGTTCTAATGCATGTGACAACTTAAAACAATTCTCCTTGTGTTAGTTGGCCTCAGCATGTAGTAGCTCTGTTTCCTTGCTATCTAGTCCCTAAAAATAATAGCTTCCTTCTGGCCCCTGCAAATTATTTTTGGCTGATTCTCACTGTTGGGACAGTTTGTTACCAAGCTGGATTTTGATATCCAGTGCTTTGTTCCCTTTTGGTTGAAGTTAAACAATCCTGTGTAAACTTCACCACATGGTAACATCCAGTATCTTGCTATTATCCACAAGTACTCCTTTTCAATGATCAAAAACTCCAAAATCCCTTGATTAGATCATGACCTCCAATCCATGTCACCCTATACCTTTTCCCTCTTAAACCTATTCATTTTCCTCTATGTGCTCTAAATCCTCTACCCTTAAATATGATCCTAAATTATCACCCCTACTCTGATTTTAATTCCTTTCCAATCACAAACCTCTAGTTAAAAAGTTGAAATTTTTATTAACCTCTACTATCAGATTTCTTACCACATTGTCCTATCTATGCTCACATCTTGACACATTTTAGCCCTGGAACACACATACAACAGTTCAAGACTTCTTCATTCTTTGTTAACTTTAGTTGATTAAAAATATTATAAGATGAAATTATAGGATCAAATCCTGCCCCCTTTTAAAGATATCTTTTCATTGGCATATGTGTATGATTCAATAAAAAAAATGAGTTTAACTTTTTTTATGCCAATTAACTTTTTTAAATTTTTTTATTTTTAAAGCAATCGGGGTTAAGTAACTTGCTCAAGGTTACATGGCCAGTTATTTCTGGGTGTGGTGCTAAGTATCTAAGCCCGGATTTGTCCAGGTCATCCCAACACTGGAGCCGGTGCTCTTACTCGCTGAGCCACCTGGCTGCCCCAAAGCAATTAGGGTTAAGTAACTTGCTCAAGGCTACACAGCCAGATGTTTCTGGGTGGGTGCTAAGTGTCTGAGTCCGGGATTCGATCTCCAGGTCGTTCTGACACTAGAGCCAGTGCTCTTACTCGCTGTGCTACCTGGCCACCCCACCAATTAACTTTTTTAAACCAAATTTGTTTCAAAACTAATAACGACCCATAAACTATAGACATCTATCATTTTCCTTTAGTTATTTCATACCAAATTAGCTAGTTTGATTGAATTGTTCACCTTTTCATCTAGGATTCCTCTAGAGGCAGCCAGGCTCTCAAAAGGATTTAACAATTCTATGGTAAATGTCACTGATTTTTTTTTCCCCCTATGGCATGACCTGGGAGAGGTTATGGCAAATTCATTCTGGATATTTTGACCAGTCTTGCCAATTCACTGACGCCTGAAACACAACAGAGAACTAAGTTTTCTGTCAGCATCTGATGCTGGAACCTTGCACCAATGGGACTCCTTAATTTCAGGCTATCATCCTTATAGGAGTACTGAGGGCAATACTTGCACAACAAGTTCATGTTTGAGAAAAAACAGTTTAATCAGGGGAATGTTTGCCTATTTTCTTAATATTTCCATTTAGCTTCATTTGATTAAAAAAATGGAGCAATAACAAAATGTCAGACAGCCTGATTTCCCAGAATAAAGCACAAAGAAGAGGAAGAAGCAAAAACACATTCATAGTAAAGCCATGGATTTCATCACATCTTGCACTCTGAGTCAGAAGATCTGGGTTCAAGTGGCTCTACCACTAATTATAGTAATAGCTAACCTTTAAATTCTGCCTACTTTGTGTCAGGAACTGTACTGAGCTTTTTACAAACATTATCTCATTTGATCCTCACAACAACCCTGGGATTTGGTGCTGATATAAACTAGCTTGTAACTGACAAGCTCTGTCAACTTGTCTAAGATGCTTCCCCTCAATAGTCCTCAGTTTCCTCCTCTGTAATAAAATGGTTAGACTAAAATTACAGCATCACAGATTTAGAGCCAGAAGGTACCTTAGAGGTCATCTAGTTTAACACCCTCATTTTAGGCCCAGATAGGTTTATGATACTATCTTATATATATTTTTTTTAGCTTTGGCAACCCGTGATTCTCTCAACATACTATCAACTATAAGAATGAGGCATTCACTAGAGGAAATTTTTTGTTTTAAAACAGCATAGCTTTCAATGCTTTCTTGGGAAATGATCAGTACTTAATGAGGGAGGGAGGAAAGAAAGACGAGAATAAGCATTTACTAAGTACCTACTAGGTAGGTGCTATTATTATCTTTTTTTTTTTTTTACAGTTGAGGAAATTGAGATAAATGGGTTAAGATATTCGAGCAGGGTCACACAACTACTAAGTGTAAGAAGTTGGATTTGAACTCAGGTCTTCCTGACTCCAGGCCCAGCACTCTATTCACTGTGCTACCTAGCTGCCTCCAATCACAACAAATGTCTTTCATTAAAATATAATAAATATTTCTCAACTTGCCTGTCAAGCAACAATAGTATGCTTTTCCATTTTTACACCAATGAAAATGTTAAAAATAAGAAAGGAAGATCATACTTTATTTATTACTTACCCCAAAAGAAGTTGGTGCTTTTCTGGATGAAAGAGAAGAGAACTTCGGTGCAGGCCACTACCATTGATATCCCTAATACAACATAGACTTTCATTCTAAAGAAAAGAAAATATCCAAGAAAAAGAGAAGTTCTCTATTAGATGCTTCAATCAGCACTCATTGAATCACCATAAATCTACATTAATAAGCTGTCATTCCCATGCATCTACAGAATAATGATGCCTTCAGAATAAAGAAAGAGCAGGCTGACATAGCAGAAAAATGGGTTAAACTAGATTTAGAAGATGTGTTGCTTCTAACTTCTGGGCCTCAGTTTCCTTCTCTGTAAAATGGTTGGTTGAATGTAGGTCATGGATAGAATCATAGGTTTATAGTAAGAGGGAATTTCAGAGGCCACCTAGTCTAGTCTAATTTTACCAGGGAGGAAAATGAGGCTCAGAGAGGTAAATGAAAACATGGGCATGGTTTTGTAAATAAGTGACAGAAAATGGATTTGATACTGCCGTGTTTCCCCGATAATAAGACCTATCCCGAAAATAAGCCCTCCCCTTACTGTGTAAGATTCCTCTAAAATAAGCCCTCCCCCGAAAATAAGCCCTATTGAGATTGCTACTGTAGTGAAGGTGATCCCCTGCTCTACACGCTACATTACAGTACCCTCTGTATGCACCGCCCCCCCCCCCCACCCCCGTGAAACGCATGCTGCGTTCCGAGCTGCATCCAATCAGAGCTGCAGCAGTGAGCACGTCATCCTGTTCTTCCCCAGTGATTTGCTTGCTGGCGCCATTGAGAGCAGTGGAGGAGAGCTGAGGCAGGAAAACATAAGCCCTCCCCTGAAAATAAGCCCTCTGGTGTTTTTCTTTCCAAAAAAAAATAATAAGACAGTGTCTTATTATCGGGGAAACATGGTAGTCCTTCGACTTCAAAGCAAGCTCTTTTCCCATTGTACTATGGGCATCCCTACTGGTTTTAAAATATATAATCAGGTTAGGCTTGGCAGTGTTTTAGTGGGAGGTATTGTCTGATATTGTTGGTATGGTAACTCCTTCCACTCATACAGATTGCAATCTATTTGTAGCTTATAGCATACAAGTCAAAAGGAGCAGCCTGAAGCTTAGAGGTCATACTAGTCACCTAGGGTCATACACTGGCTGAGTGTCAAAGGCAGGATTTGAAAACTAGGTCTTTCTGACTTGAAGTTGCTCACTCTTTCAAGTATGCCATGTGTTGTATCATGCGTCTTTCAAGATATTCTCTAAAAGGTAATCATTGTGGTGTTGATGACCAAACATCCCATTCTGTACCTATGCCACACAATACAACTTATTGGTTATGGATATATAGGTCAAATGAAACTCATATATGACAGTTAATGAAGTGCTTAACTTTTTTTACTTCACAGTGAGTATTGCATCAATGTATTCTAGCAGTTTTATAGAATTATAAAGGTCACATGGATAGTAAAGGGCATAGTTCAGAGTTATAATTTTGTAGATTAATGGAGGTTAAAGGAACCTTAACTATTGTCTAATCTAAATTTCTCATTTTACAGTTGGAGAGATTAAGGCATAAAATGAGTTGCCAAAGGTTTTACAGCTAATTGGTAGAAGGGTTGGAATTCGGACCCACTTTTTCAGATTCATCGTTATCCACACTGACTTCCTGTCTGCAATCACAGAAAAAGGGATAATCACGCTCTTACTCTTTGCTGTTGTGTCCATTCCCTACTTTCTGTCACAGGACCTTGTTCTAATGAATAAACATTCCTTCTCATTGATGTATCTTTAAATTCTCCCTTGTCACACGACTCCTTCCCATCTATCTCAAAATAAGCTCAGGTTTCCCCAATCCTTAAGAAAAATCTGTTGACCATTTTATCCTAACCAAGTACTGTCCCTTCTCCTTTCTCCACTTTGTTGTTAAACTTCTTGAAAGAGTTACATGCCTTTGATGCCTCTACTTCCTTACATTCCATTATCTCCTCAACCCTTGGCAATCCCACTACTCTATTGATACTGCTATCTCCTAATCACCAGATCCAGGAGCTGCCTTTCCCTTTTTTTTCTTCAGAATTCATCATGCTTCACCTCTTTGCATCATTCGACACTAAATCCTAGGTCACTGGATGTCCAATTCAGAGCTCTTTCTAAACTTCTTTTAACCTCTGAATGTAAGATTATCTTCTAATAATCCTGTAGCTGATCTATCATCTCATCTATATGAGTTAAGATATTATTATGCATTCTCATCCTATAAGATTTTTGCTTATATTCTTCAATAATTCCTTTCTAGAAGGCTCTACCCAAGATATAAGGTTCTTTTTTCATGTTCTTTAGCATGACATTGACAAGGGTTCTGTTACTTACTGATCTCACTACATGACCAGCCAACTTCCTATTTTGATCATCATTTGACTTGATGTTATCTTTTACATCACTTCTTCAATATATTTAACTATTGATAACATGCTACCACCAATTCACACTCACCTTCCATCTCTCTACTGACCTTTTGGTCACAATTTTGATTCTTTGGAAGATATAGCATCATAATAGGTAAGCTAAATTGACATAGATGGAACATATACTATGGAACAGGGAGGATTATCTTATATTATTCCAATCCTCTTATTTTACAGACAAAGAAACTTAGGTCCAGAGGGGAGAAATTATTTAACTATGATTATACAGAGAGTATCAGAATCCAAACCCCTTGTCTCCTAGACAAGTTTACTTTCCATGGTATCAATTTTTTTCCCAGGAGTTGTTCCCATAAGAATGAAAAACAATAGATTTAATTAATAGTTCATGTGCTTAACTGATTGGTTCCCTTATCTCACCAATATTAAAACACATCAGTCCTAACTAATCCATCCTGATGAGAACTCATTTCAACAATTTTTCCCCAAGGATCAACACAAATTTAAGTTAACAAAGCTCTTCAAATTTGAACCCTTTACCATTTCAAACAGAGACAAGGAATTAACATTCACTAGCCAACCCAAATCATGGCCCTTTTTAGACCAACTTCATGTGTTCCAATGATAAATTTCTCTTACAAAACGAAAAGCAAAAACGGCTTACAGTCCGACCTTTTTTCCTCCTCCCAGCGGAGGCACCGAACTCACACCGTTCTATATTTTATTGTTGGCTGTAACTCTTCTGAAATGTGAACTCCAAGTGCCTCTCTGAGACTGAGCTACTGACCATATAAACCAGTGCTCTGCTCTAATGCACATTCAAGCTGTTAGGAAATAGGGTGGTTTGGGGCTCTTTGACAAAAGATACTTGGGTAATATTTTAGTATTTGTGTCAATTTTCTATGTCTACTCTATCTAGTCACAAACAAGGTTTTAGATGGAACCCACAAGGAAGAAGCAGTTAAAGATAACTATCAGGGCCCTGGACTGGAGGGTCAGAAGTGCTGATTTAAGATCCATTTCCAGCCACTTAGTAGTTGAATATCCTTAAGCAAATCATTTTACTTTTTCTCATCTGGTTCTGAAAAACAGGAATAATGAAACTCATATTTCCATGATAATTTATGATTAAAAGCAAAAACAACTTAGGCTGTAGATAGCACAAATATTATCATCTTCATTTTTTTCCCAGGTAAGGAAACAGGCGAGAGGAAGGGAAGTGATTTGCTCAGGATCATACAGCTGGTGTGCATCAAAGCCAGGACTGGAACCCAATCCTGGTGTTCTGCTTTCAAGTTGAACACATTCTGTGCTATGCTACTGGGCTTATTTTCATTACTCTTATCACCACTTTATGGCCCAGTTTATAGCACTGTTCTAGCACTACCTACCCCTATCTAGACACTGGCACAGTTGTTGTTTTTTTCTGATCCTGGTCTCGACTTTCCTAGAGACACCTTCACTTACACCTCTCCCTGAATTCCTATTTTTCTGACATTCAGACAAGGACTTTATTTGAACCACAGATTAATGACTCTACTTTCAAGTGTTTGGCTTAACTTTTGTTATCTGTATAACCTTGGATCAGACATTTTCCTTCTCTGAGACTGCTTCTTCCTCTGTAAAATGAGGACATTGGAATAAAACAGTGATTTTCAAACTTTTTTTGAAGCCATTAGTGAAAATTTTCGAGTGCTTACCATGCCAATATGTTTTTAACTACTATTTATAAATTATCCATGTACACTAGCTGAGAGGCAGTGTGGTATAGCAGAGCTGCTTTTGAAGTAGGATAGATCTGAACTGAAGTTTGACACATATTGTATAAATGAGTTTGGTCAAAATCCTTAACCTCTCAGTATTTTGAGAACCCTTCTAAAATTATAAGTTGCAGTTAAGGAGCCCACCTGCATTGGTAGAGGGAGTTTTACTGTTTGGGCATCTCTTATACCAGTGAAATCACAGGTTCAATCTTTATCCTTATTCTGACTATACTAAAAATTATATACATTATAATAGATACAAAAATCATATATATTATAAAACACAAAAAAATAGAACTTTTAAAAAGATAAGATAAAGATCAAGTGATATTTGATCCTAAAGTCAATAGGGACCCCCTAGAATTTATTAGAGGACTGACCGGAAAATCACTTCAGTATTTATGGAGAGAATGAATTAGAGAGGAAATACTTGAGACAAGGTGACCAACTTGGGGGCAGGTAGGTGGTGCAGTGGAGAGAGTGTTAGGCCTGGAGTCTGGAAGATGAGTCTTTCTGAGTTCAAATCTAGCCTCATACATTTACTAGCTGTGTGACCCTGTGAAAGTCACTTAACCTTGTTTGTCTTAGTTGCCTCATTTACAAAATGAACTAGGAAATAGTAAACCACTTCAGTATTTTGCCAAGAAAACCCTAAATGGGGTCATGAAGAGACTGATATGACACAAGGGAAATGAGTAGGTGTAGTTGTATTGGAGACAAGACCTACAATTGTATACTATGGATCATTTTCCCATCTTTAGGTTCAGAGAGTGACCCCCACTTTGGAGTCCAATAGAGGACCTCTTTCAGCTCAAACTTTCCATTATTATATACTACCTTTGAAATCCTCAGATTCTCCCAATTACTACTTTTTTAGGAGGGGGCTTCAGGATAGTATTCACTGAAGACCTCTCTCACTTTCTACTTTTGAAGCTTTTATTTCACAAATGTGTGCAATGAGTCAGGATAATGTGGTCTAGTGGAAAGATACATGTACTATGACCCAGAGGCCTTGTTTCGAATCCTGCCTCTGCCACCAATTAACTGAGATTTGGCAAAGTCACTTCTCAATGTCCTCAATTTCCAGTTTTGTGAACTGAGAGGGCCAGATTAGATGATCTTTAAAGTTCCTTACAGCTCTTACTAGCATAAACTAAAAGCAAGCCATCAGACACTTTTTCCCTAGTACCACACATACACACAGAGAACAGGACCACAGTCTAAAAATTTATTTCATGAGCACATGTTCACCTATTTCTCTATCTCCAATATAGTTAAGAAGATAGAACCTCACAGCAGAAAAAAAAGACAAAACAAAAAACATTGGCTTCTGTGATTTGGGGAGAGCTTAACATACAGTAATTGTTTATTGAGGCCAAGGATGTATCTCCTCGCATGTAAATAGGACGAATATCAAGCATTCTATAGCCTTGCTTTCAAGGTAAACAGTGAAATCATAATGACAAGCTGTTTCTATCTCAGATATCTATTAGCACTGGAAGCTTTAAACCTCTTACTTAGTGGGCTTTATTTATTTATTTAAGTTTAAAAAAGGACAATTATTTTTACTCTTAGGGAAAAATCAAAGCTTTTGCATTCAGTTCAATGAGCTCTTCCCCACCAAGATATTAGCTGTCTGTGAATGCTAAGGTTATCATTGTTGTTTGATAGAGAGGGCTAACATATTCATTTTCTTTGACCATCCTGGTCCATGAAAATAAATTAATTCTAGACTCATTTTCATTATATTCTCTCTCTCTCTCTCTCTCTCTCTCTCTCTCTCTCTCTCTCTCTCTCTCTCTCTCTCTCTCTCTCTCTCTCTGTCTGTCTCTCCCTCCCTCCTTCCCTCCTTCCCTCTCTTTAAGGAGTAAAAAGGTTTATGATTAATATGCAGCCCCAGGGCAAAAACTTACAGATACTTCTAATTAAACTTTCTTACTAAATATACAGCCATGTGGTAGAATGAAAAGAACCCTTGTTCAGAGTCAGAAGATTTGGGTTCATATCCTGGTTCTGTCAGACCCTGTTTTCACTCTGGGGATTGTTACTAATCAATTGACCAATCAATAGGCATTTATTCAGTGCCTATTATGTATCAGATGCTGTGCTAGGCATTGAAGCTACAAAGTTAAAAATTAATAGTTGTATAACCTTGGCAATATTGACCCTTATTTTCCTTATCTTCAAATTGGGTTACTAATACCCATTTTTGCCACTTTCACTGATTAGAGGAAACTAGGTGTTGCAGTAGGTAAAGTTCTGTGCCTGGAGTCAGGAAGACCTGACATCAAGGCCAGCCTCAGACACTTACTCGCTGTGTGATCCTGGGCAATTAATCTAACTTCTGTTTGCCTCAGTTTCCCTATCTGTAAAATGGGCATAATAATAGGGATCCTTATATATCATTTAGTGACCACTGTTATACTTGAGTTTTACCACTGGTGGAGAGAATCTAAGATCCTGCAAGTGTTTGTTGGTTTTTGACTATGAAAAATACTTCGAGTAAAGAAAAAAACCCACCTTTATGGTTTCCAACAAGGTGGCTTTAACACATATGTCAATAATAATAGGAAGGATTAATAACAGGACCATAATAATAACAATTCCAGGATTAAGAGGATAAAATGAAATAACATTTCTAAAGTTCTTTGTAAACTTTAAAACTCTATATAAATACTTTATATATAAATGCTAGCTATTGTTATTTCTTGTGAGGATCAAATTGAGAAATTTTGGAAAGTGTTCTATAAATGCTAACTATTATTATTATTATGATTTTATGAGTTTGTATTCATCATTGAATATGTATCTGAGTGTTTTTTTAACACTTACTCATTAAGATTACTCCATAAACCTTCTCTTCCAAAGCATTTTAAGGTGTTATAGCAACCCTGAAGCATTGTCCCAATTTACAGATGAAGAACATCAGGTTCAGAGAAGGAAAGACACTTGTTCATAGTTACATGGCTTGCAAAGTGGCAAAGAAGTGACTCTGGATCTCTAAAGGCTGGGCCAGTAGATTATGAGCTCCAGAGCTTTCCAAACGTGAACTTAGTGACAGATTCACATTCTGATGTCCAAGTACTGATCCTTTTACTCTTCCTGATTGATTCTCTTTTCTAATTCCCTCGGTGACTATTCCAAACATTCTCTCTTTTTTGAGCTCTTTATATTATAGCACCATCTCGTCCCCAGACACTGGAGATATAAAGATTTTTTTTTTTTAACGACAGTTCCAATTCCTCAGACACCTACATTCTACTGTGGAGAAATAGAAATGTCAACACAGTTAAGTAATATAATAGAAGCTAGGGTGTGATAGAGGAAAAGAAGAGGCCAAGATAGTGCTTTACGAAATTTTGAGGACAAAGAGGACACTTTCAGTTGGGAGGAATAGGAGAAGATGCAGAGGAAGCAATAGTTGAGCTGAGCCTTAAAGCAAAAGATTCTGAAATTGAGAGATGGGGAAGGAATAAATGTGTAGGCATGTGGGATTACCACCATGAAGACACAGAAGCTAGGGAAGGCATAGCAAGGTGAGGAAGCATGTAGTCCAGTTTATCAGGGCTCTGGAGTATATGAAGGAATATAATGGGAAAAAGAAAATTGGAGCCCATCTGTGAAGAATATTGACTTCTAGGTTAAGAAGTTTGCAATTTATTGTATAGATAATATATTAGATAATATTATAACATATTATAATACCATTATATTATATAATATATAAATTGACTCTTACTTAGAGGCTCCTTCCTTCATGTGTGGGGAAGTCATGGAGGGAAGGAGTTCCAAGCCTTGAACTGAGAATAGTTGAAGAAAAGAGAGAGGAAGAGATAGAGATAGAAAGAGGAAGCTAGATCTCTATTTAAGTCAGAGCAGTGCCACAGTGTTCTCCTTCCCCTACCACAGAGAGCCTCAGGAGATCAAGCAGGGTTTACTGTATTATCCCAAAGCACCAAGAAAAAAAACAACTGGCTCACCAGAAACAAGCCAAGATTCTGAAGTGAGGCAGGGCTCATCTATTTGCTGACATTGATTCTACATGTCAGTCCAACTGGTCAATCAGGAAAACATATCTCTGCTCCTTACTGGCTATGTAGCCCTGGCAATCCTCTATAAATTGTAAGAAGGTAATACTTCTCATTGCGAGAGAAAGTTCCTTCTAGAAAACTCTACCAATAAAATAATGTTAAAGCTAATAAGGCACAATTCTGAGGGTGTTAAAGGATTAATTATTAAATGGTTGGAAAGAGCTCAGGAAGAATAGTGAAAGATTAGATATAATCTCAGACCTCTATTACCTCCAAAGATTGCTAAGAAAATGTTAATAACTACTGACCTATATTCTTCTTTTTCCACAGCTACAAAATTTATATGAGAATAATCTTCATGCATTCAATATATTCTCTCTCTTTTTTTTAAGCAATTGGGGTTAAGTAACTTGCTCAAGGTTACATGGCCAGTTATTTCTGGTTGTGGTGCTAAGTATCAGAACCCGGAATCGATCCCAGGTCATCCTGACTCTGGGGCTGGTACTCTTACTCACTGTGCCACCTGGCTGCCCCTAAGTAATTGGGGTTAAGTAACTTGCTCGAGGTTACATGGCCAGGTGTTTCTGGGTGGGTGCTAAGTGTCTGATCCTAGATTCGATCCCAGGTCATCCCGACTCTGGGGCCGGTGCTTTTACTTGCTATGCTACCTGGCCTCCCCCATCCAATATATTCTTGATGAAGGTAGGAAAAGGAAGAAAAGGCTTTTGTAAATGGTGGTTCTGCATTCAGCCATAGTGCATTGATTGAAAACGTACAGAGAAGAGGTGTCGAATATGCTGCCCACAGATCCACAATGCTCTTGAATGTGGCCTGAACCAGATTAAAATGGAGCGCCTGTCTGATTTTAATGTGTTGGTATTTTAGATAAAAAAAAAATATAAACATGTGTAGTTTTTGAAGGCAATATGCGACCTGCAGGGACCCTTATGTACAATTTAGTGACCCCTGTTATACTTGAGTTTGACTGCTGGCGGAGAGAATCTAAAATCCTGAAAGTGCTTGCCGTTTGTTGACAATAAAAAATATTTCATTGAGTAAAGAAAAATCCCAACTTTATGATTTCTAACTAGGTAGCTTTAACACATATGTCAAAATCCTACAGAGTTCCATGAAAGATTCTCTGATTATTTGCATGAAGCAAGACATAAAGCAAGGAGATATGGAATTGTCAAAAACTGTGCCAAAATCATGGAAGACTTCTGGTTCCAAGTCCAAATTGAAGAATCCCCTATGCATGACACAGTCATTCATACGTTCCTGTCTGGTAATATATATTTTGTTTACCTCAAGCCCTGGAACACTGCAGGACTTGAGATTGGGACACAACCAGATCATTTCTTTGATATAGGTAGCTCCCAATAAGGGAACTTTCTTTACCAATGCAGGTCAACACCTAATGTACAATCTGTAGTATTGCAGGACTTAGAAAATCAAATCTACAAATAATAGCATTCACCAAGATGGGAAAAACCAAGTTGATTAAGAATGAGTATTGTTCAGATTGTGATAAGTAGTTGGATAGCCTTTAGACTATGTTAGGCAATTGGATGGTATTTAGAACAAACACAGAACAGATTTAGAAAAATGAAGAACAGGAAAGCAATAAATAGGTTTGCCAGGTAGCAGAAAGAGGTTGATTCATGTTTTAAGAGAGAACGTCAATAACCCTATGCATAACAGGGTTTGAAGTTTATCTTTGGTTCCATTGGCATACTTTATGTACCACTTTGAGTATTAATAATTGGTAAATAATTGGAAAAATTACATCCATGTTTATGTAAATAGAGGCAAGTAGTTGACACAATGAATAAATAACTGGAAGTGGAGTCAGAAACAACTGAGTTCAAATGTGACTAGCTGTGTGACCCTGGAGAAATTATTTAACCTTTGTTTCCCTCAGTTTCCTCAACTGTAAAATGTAAAATAGGGATAATAACTTCAGGATTATTGTGAGGATCAATTGAGATAATACTTGTAAAGTGCCTGGCACATAGTAGAGTATTGATAAATGCTTATTCCCTTCCCCTCTAAAACTATTAATGTTATGTTGAAGATAAAATTTCATTGTCAGTTATGTTTTCTTTTTGTTCTTTTCCATTGAAGGCCATGTGATATAGGTAAAATATGTTGGCCTTAGAGTTACAAAGACTTAGGCTCAAATTCCACCTCTTACAGTTAGCTGTGTGACTTGCCATTCAGCCTGTATGTACTATAGAAAATTCCCTAAATTCCCCTTGTTTAAGTCATAGATGCCAGGTGAGCTGTGTAAGTGAAGTATATTCCTATAATGAAACAACTGAAATAAATCAGAGATTATTCATTAGTGTATCTGCATTTTCCACTACTATTGTATTAGCTATGTTCAATCAACACTGTGATTTCTTTTTTGAAATGTTATCTTCCAGAAACGCTCAGGCATCTTCTTCTTCAAAAACAAGCAAGCAAACAACAATAACGAGTCTTTTGCTTGATCTTTGTACTGCTTCTAGCCACTGTCCATACCTGCATATTTTGCAGCCAGATAACTAGTTACATTGGAGAAGGAAATGGCAAACCACTCCTATATCTTTGCCAAGACACATTAAAAGAGAGTAACATTGAAACAATAGAAGAAAACATGCTATGGTCCACAGGGTTAAGAAGAGTCTGACATGATTGAACAACTGAACAGCAATGAAGACAAGAAAAAGAGTTTAAGGGAATATGCATAGGAAAACAACAGAGGTAAAATTGATACAATAATTTACTTAGAGAATTCTATTGTCTGTGGATGGGGTCACGAAGAGTCAGACATGGCAGAATGACTGAACAACAACAAAATTAGTTATATCTATGGCTGTTACTGCCTAATTCCCCTTCCTAATTTCCTGCAATCTTCTAATAGTTCCCTCCAGCGTTACCCATGACTGCCTTCTTAAACTACCTAGGTAAGCCATTTTCACGTTCTTTCTTTACTTCTTGGCTGTGTTTGACACTGACCAGTCATGCAACCATTTTTACTAATATGATGGAACAGTCATCCTCTCAATAACCAAACACCCACCAACCAAGTACATTCCTTGAAAACTGTTAAGCAAGCCTGCCTATCAGAACGATTGTGTCTAATAGCATCTATCACTTTCTACTTGGTAGTTTATTGTTTGCTAACAGAAAAGAAAGATGGGTGCTTGAACTTTCTCACTTTGGTACCAAAACTGTCCATTATATTTGACCTGAGTTTTATTGTCCCTTATTTATATCTTTCTTTTGGCTCTGCTTTCTACTTCATACATCATCTAATGTTCCTTAAAATTCTTCATGTTTGTCATTCCTTATAGTGCAATAATATTCTATCATATTCAATTGCCACAATTTGTCTAGCCGTTTCCAGTTGAATCACTGCATATATCATTGGTCTCTGGGCTTTTGGTTATAATATATCTGTATGTATATATGTATGAACACCCACATACACATATGTATACATACATATATGTATATGTGTGTATACATGTATATATCCTTAATTTTTGTTGTCATTTGGGTCCTCGAAAAACAACACAGAAGCAGTGTTATTGGGTCGAAAGATATAAACAATATAATTCACTTTTATTCTATTCATATAAGTTGTCTTCTGGAAGGGTTGACTAATTCATAGAAATGTCATGTTGACATTACAGCATAAGCCCTTTTAGTGCAGAGAGCATCTTTATATATGTCTAGTGCTAGCACAGTGCTTGGCACATAGTAAAAAGTTATTAAATGCTTATTGACTGACTGACTGACTGAAAACTGAGTGGAGGAATGGCTGGAGTGGGGAGGGCCCCGAGGCACATATCAAAAGCTATTGCAATATTCCAAATATGAGGTGTTAAGGATCCACATCACAATGGTGGCAGTGTCAAAGGATGGAAGGGGACATATTTGAGAGATGTTATTAAGATAGGAATGACAGGATTTTGCCACTGATGGGATATGGGAAGGGAATGGAAGGGAGAGGGAGTGAGGAAACGATGACAAGCAGATTGTGAAGAAAAGCTGGTGATTTATGTGAATTTATTTCATATCCTCATACTTTCCCAAAGCTAATTTCTCTATTAAATTTGTATTGATTTTTCTATAATCTCTAAGTAAATTATCATATTATTTTTGCCTCTGCTCTTTGCCTATGCATATTCCCTTAATTTCTTTTTCTTGTCTTTGTTGTTGTTCAGTCATTCTGCCATGTCTGACTCTTCTTGACCCTGTGGACCATAGTATGTTTTCATCTATTGTTTCACTGTTAATCTCTTTAATGTGCTTGGATTTTTTTGTGATTTATTTATTGACCCAATTATTTATAGCATGCAGTTTAGTTTCCATTTAACTCTTTGTATTTTGTTCATATTTCTTTTATTAGTTACTATTTTTGCATAAAATATATAAAGGCCATGTTTTATATTTCTGCCTTTATTTATGAGATATTTAAGGTAAGAGGGACAGGAATTAAACTGCTATCTATAAGAAGTGGAGAGAAGTCCAGTTTGCTGGATTGCAGAATGTAGGAGGAGGGACAAGCATGATGTACTGTAGTTTCTTTGACTGTCTCTCTTGACACTATTTATTTTTACTGTTTATGAAATAAAAACTCACAGTCCTGACTTTTGAGTATTCTTCTGAAAAATAAATTTTTTTCCAACCTTCATTTTAATTTTGGATATCTCTATGTTTCCAGTGTTTGTTGTATGCAGAAAAAATAAGTTACATTTCACCTTTTAATCCATTCTGCGACTTTCTTTAGTATTTTAAGCAAGTTCAGTTCATCAAAATTCAGGGTTAAAACTTTTAAGTTTGTTTTTTCTCCCCTTTGAGTCCTGTTATGTCACATTTGCCAGAAAAGAAAATCAGCATAAAGTACTAAAGAGTTTGTTTTGCTTGAAATTATATGACCTAATTTTCTCACACATTGATCGTTGTTCCTCTTTGTCCATCCCAGACCCTTGATGGACCCTAATAGAACTCTAGATTCCAATTTTAGTGATATCACCTTTGAAATTTTTTCTTCTCCTTCAAAATGTCTTTTGGACTTTTTTTCCTGCCACTATCTTAGATGAAGGTATCATTATCCCAGGAATTAACAAATAGGCCAACATTTATTGCTATGACTGTATAGCTGTAGAAATTAACAACAAACCTTTTCCCACATAATTCATCTCCAATTTGGACTGAATATTATTAATTTAATTCAAAGATTTCTTTGGACACAGCATTCTATATTTCAAGAACTTAAAGTACCTCCCATTTGCCCATGGGATGAAGGCTAAATTCCTCTGCCTGGTTTTCATAATCCAATCTGGATTCAAAATGACCTGATCTTATGCAGAAAGTAAAATAATAGATAAATGACTGAATTTAGAGTCAGAAGACATCACCTAAGTTTTCAGTTCTGCTACTTGCTACCTATATACCCTTGAACAAGTCATTTTAATCTTGTAGGCCTCACTTTCTCTCATCTGCCATATGAAAGATTTAGATGATGTGATCTCTGAGGTTACTTTTATGTCAAAATATATAATTTATTTAAAGTCTCCATTATATATATTATTAAAGTCTCCATTATATATAACACTATAAGATTTCTGGTGAGTCTATATACTTCTGTTGATTTTTTTTTTCACCTTTTTGACATCAAGTTTGTCCAATGTGCTTTTCCCCATCCCCTTGTACTCCTAATACCAATTGAACTACCTAACATTAATTTGTATTTTTGTTTGGATTTTATGATCTTGCCTTCTGGAATAGCTGTTGGCATGTAGATAAGAGTTATCTGCATGCTAAACATTTTCTGATACTTTTAAGTTCCTCAGGGCAAGGTCACCAAATACTCTATGAAATTATGCTTCCTATCTCATTGTACATACATACCAACTCCATCATTTCCTTTCTTGGTCTTTCCAAGGAGAACCTTGTGAGTGATCATTCCATTTAGCATTAATTTCCTTATGTTTCTGGTTTCATTTTTGGCAAGAATGTAAATATTTATATGATTTAGTTCCTCTAGCAATATATTGATTCATTGGACAATAATTCACATTTAAAGTACCAAGATCTAAGTTAATGTTTGTAGTCTAAAAATATAAAAATTCCTAGCAGACTCTACCTCCTTTTTCCCCAATGCCCACCATCACTGAAAAAGTGAAAGGCACAGAAATGAACACTGTTTTGCTCCCCCCCCCCCATTTTGTGTACTTCCATGGTCATATTATTCTGTAACTAATGGCTACTGGGAATGACCTTTTCTGTACTTATGTAGGCTGGTCGTCAGTCAGAATATGAATTTTCTTGATGACTATAATTAAATCCTTACTAGCTTGAGTTCTTTTGATTTAGGCTTCAGAATCCAAGGTTGTCTCCATTTCATGATAAGACATAAGAGTAGAATGTTTGTGGAGGACTATAGAAAGCCACAAAATATATATTCCTAAGTCAGATAACAACTATCTTTCAGACCACTGCAAAAGGAAGAAAGAAAGAAAGAAACAAAGAAAGAAAAGAGAGAATGAAAGAGAGAAAGAGAAAGAAAGAAAGAAAGAAAGAAAGAAAGAAAGAAAGAAAGAAAGAAAGAAAGAAAGAAAGAAAGAAAGAAAGAAAGAAAGAAAGAAAAAGAAAGAAAGAAAGAAAGAAACCAAAGAAGATAGCATTTTTAGAGGAAGGAAATGATACAGGGAAACATTGTAATTCATACTTTGGGGGAGCCAAGTACATATTCTTTAAGGGAAACCTCAATTTTAAATAGTTTTAAAGTATGATTTTGCTACTTTTAGTTACACTAGGTAAAAAAAATTCAGTCTAAAAAGTAGTTAATTGTGTGTCAATAAGTTTTTATGGCAAATGAGAGCCCAGTGCAGATACAGTTCTTCACATTGTACCTTATACCTAGATGGAAAGTTTCCTTTCCTTCTCTTCACCTGGTGAATTCCTATCCATTCTTTTAAATCTAACTCAAATGCTACCTTCCTTCAGGAAGCCTACCTCTTGAATGCACTTAGCATGTATTATTATTTAGTTGTCTGTGTTTGTACTTTTTTATTTTATATGTAGTAAGCTATGACCTTATCTCAATTTTGAAACTCCACTTGCAGTCCTAGAACCTAGCAAGTCAGCCTGCATAGAGTAGGTGCTTAATAAGTATTTGTTGAATTGAAGTAAACACATCTCCCCAGCCCTAGGAAACCGTTGTTTTCCCCCAAATTACTGAAGACAATTCACAGATGACTCTGAAGCTTACTTTCCCAGGTTCTATGTCAAAGTTGCTGTACAAACTTTTTAAAAAGTATCTCATTATTATGGTCTCCAACTGGTTTATTCAGCTGAATTTCCATCTTTGCTTTCCTACTTAAGTGAGGGAATAACCCTCCAAACTTACTGAGGCACAGACCAAATGAGATTTTTAAAATTAAAAACAAAGTAGGCATGAAGGGTTGTGACCTGAGCAGCAATTGCCCCTTGCCGTTCCTCTGATGGATGACTGAGCACCTTATGGAGCCTACACAGCACATAAGAGGGTAAGTTGCTCCTTGTGTTTGGCCCCCAACTGCTCTGGCTGCCCAAACAACAGGGATTTCAAAATGAAGAAATTTAAACAAATGTCATCCTCCTTTTTCCATTCATTGCTATCCAAGAGCTTTCTGTTCCCACTTAATGCCACTCCCACCCTCCCTTTTTTAAGCAAGGAAAACTCCTTTATTTAAGAACTTGGTTACTTCCAAAGACAATCACACAATTATGCAACATCCTTCTCTTTTTTCTTTCCATTGGATAGTAGAAATGCAGGACCTTTGGGAAAGTGTTGTCTTTTTTTTTTCTTTCTCCATATTAAAAAAATATTCAGAAATATGATGGTTGGTGGACAAGAAATGTTTTATTACAGATATAAAGATAAAAATGTACAATATTCAAAACAGTACTTCTTGAAAATGACCATTTAGATCACAAAATTTGGAGCTGGAAGGAACCTCAAAGTCACTGGATTATAGGATCAAATGCAGAGCTGAAATGACCTTTAGGCCATTTAGTATAACCACTTCATTTTACAGCTGAGAAAACTAAGGCCTAGATAGGTTGGATGACTTGACCAGTCTTGCCAACAGCAGGTACTAGAAGCATGATTTGAATTTATATTCTCTGACTCCATACTTAATGCTTTTTTTCTGCTATAATACGGGAATTCCCAAAGCCAGCTTCAGAAGAAAGGGAACAATTAAATCTTTGAATGACTTCTTCTCTCTCATCTTTCCTAGGCACTTCTAGAAGATAAATCTTCTATGACCACCAGGCCCATATTTAAAAACCTTCAGTGGCTTCTGAATACATTCTAAATTGAATATCTACAAATTTTCATTTCAATTTATTCATATTTCTCTTAATTTCTCCCTTGTGTGACTATAATCATTATGCTTCTCTACTTCTATTGTTACCTTTTATGTCTTATTCTAAATTCTATTTTCATTCACCCAACTAGCTACTTGAAGATGGCTTGAAAACTAAAAACTTTAGTTTCTCAACATGTCTAAGAGTAAAGTATTTCTTTGCCAAACTATTAATAATAACAGAGCTCTTTTGTCTCCCAAACTCATGCCATTCAATCAGTTGATCAGTCAAGAAGTATTTATTAAGCCCTCACTATATGTCAGACAGTGTAGACCAATACATTTAATACATGGCAGACAATCTTCAAATATTCACTAAAATGGTAGACTAGTACCATTCTTGGTGATTTACATAAGCACAAAAGATAATCTTCTTTGTTATTTGTTGTTTTATTATTTATTAAATGTCTTTGGATTTGTTTGCTCTTAGGTTTAGTATTATATAAACGGTCCACAAAAATAGGAAAAAAGAGATTTTACAACATTCCTTCTATGATACAAATAATTTCTATACAGCTAAACTAGAAAGAGATAAGAGAAAGAAATCTATAGCTCAGCATTCCTACTGAATATTGATAAAAAAATTTTAAGTAAAATAAAAAAAGAGGCTACAGCAAAATATCACAAAGATTTCAAACTATGATCAGGTAATATCAATACCAATATTGCCAGGTTGTTTTGGGATTAAGAAAACTATAAATGTAATAGGCCATACTGAAAAAAAAAACCAGAAACCATAAAAATCACAATTATATCAATAAATGCCACAAATGCTTTTTATGGACAAAATACAATATCCAATTCTATTAAAAACCACTAAAAGCATAAGAATAAATGGACCTTTCCCTAATATAGTTAATAGAATCTATATAAGAGAAAGAGCCAGTATTATATATAATGGACCATTACAATAAGGTCACTTCTAAAGCAAAGACGTCTATTATCACTATTAATATTTAATATAGTTCTTAAAATGCTAGCTCCAGCAAAAGCAATTGAAAGAATATGCAGAGGCACAGAGAAAACAAAATGACCATATTTGCAGATGATTTGATAGGCTATTTAGAGAAACCTTGAGAGTTAACTAAAATTTAATTGAAATAATTAATAATATGCAAATAAGCAGAATGTAAAATAAACTCACCAAAAGTATTAGCCTTCTATATATTATCACCATAGCCTAGTAGAAAGAGTTAGAAAGAATTTATTCAACATAATTACAGTATTAAAAAATATCTGTATGCCTACATACATATGTCAGAACTATAGGGGGGGAAAAACAACCCAAAACTACAAGACACTCTTTAGAGAAATATATATCTTCATTGGTGGAGATGTATTAATTGCTCAGAACCTCATGGACTTGAAATTAGAAGGGATCTAGGTTAAATAGGATAAAAAAATCTTCATTGCAAGATCTTTTGATAAAGGTTGGATATTTCATATATATATATGAATTTGTTTCAATTATATAAGAAAAGAGTCATTCCCCAGTAGATAATCAAAGGTATGAATAGCAAATTCTCAAAGACAAAAATATAATCTATCATAAGCCACATAAGAAATGCTACAAATAATAATTAGAAAAATACCAATCAAAACAACTAATTTTCCATCTCATCCCTTTCAAATTGTCAAGATGACTAGAAAACAAAATGACAAATGTTGGAGGGACCATGGGGAAAATAAAGACACTTTTTAACCACCATTGTTAAAACTTTTAATCAGCCCAAACATCCTGAGAGACAATTTGGAAATATGCTCCTATACTCCTAAAAAGTCACCCAATTGTGAACATCCTTTGATACAACAATACAACTACCTGGTCTGTATTTGGGATCAAAGAGAGTAAAAAAAAAAAAGGAAGAGAACATGTAAGTACAAGAATTTTTACAGAAATTCTTTTCTTGTAGAAAAGAACTGGAAACTAAGGAGTGCATATCAGTTTGGAAATGGTTGAGTACATAATAAGAAATGATGAGAGGAATAGTTTCAGAGAATCCTAGAAAGACTTGAATGAACTGGTAACATTTGACATAAGCAGAATCTAGACAACAGTTTATGCAATAATATCAGCATAGTAAAGAAAACAATTTTGCTTTCGAATGCTATCAGAAATAGCAACTTTAGAGGACTAGTGAGAGAGTATGCTACCTATCTCCTAAGAGAAGCACTCAAGGTACATAATAAGACATATCCTTTCAGTTATGGCCAATATGGGAATTTGTTTTACTTCACTAAGCATATTTATTGCAAAGGTTTTATTCATTTTAGTTTTAGTGGTTGGAGGGAGGAAGGAGAGAGGGGTTAGAGACAAGGTTGTCTCTGAAAAAAAGAACAAAAGAGGATCACTGAAACATTTTAAAATGTACATGTAAAAGTTTTATGAAAAATTTTCTCATGAAAAGAAGAGATTTTTGCTTTGATAAATATTTTTCCTTGCTATTTTGTATAACAAACTTTATTTTTGATGATATGTTCAGAATAAAAATAATAATTAAAAAAACAGAATTATTATAAAAAATTTTAAACCCATAGAAGAAAAATGTTCACTTTATTTTGTATTACAAATAGAATAAAATTAATCAATTAAAAATAAAAACAGAATTAGAGTAAAAAAAATAAAGGAAAACCAACTTTATTAAAGTTATAATAGTCCTTCCTCCTCCAGGATTTCTTGGTAGTCACCTCAGGGTGAACTGCCTCCTGAGGTCTTGGGGATTCCCTGGACTTGTGAGAATGCTGTTTGTTGCTCCCTGAGTGTTATGCTGCCCAGGGTGCAACAAAGCCTGGAAGAGATGAATTTTCAAAGGAGGGGATTTGGTTAGCAACACTGAATGGAGATCTAGGACAGATAAAACATTTTACTCAGGGGCGGCCAGGTAGCACAGGGAGTAAGAGCACCGGCTCCAGTGTCAGGATTGACCTGGAGATCGAATCCCAGGCTGAGACACTCAGCACCACAACCAGAAATAACTGGCTGTGTAACCTTGAGCAAGTTACTTAACCCCGATTGCTTAAAAAACAAACAAAAAAACCCATTTTACTCAGAAGGAAACAGACCCCAGTCAATGTGATCCTTCTAGAAATTTGTACTTATAAGGGTTTTGAGGAGACAAGGCAGGAGGAAAGATTTGAAGTGAGGGAAGAAAGGCAACTCTAGGGAAGGGACATTAAATCAGAATGAAAGGGCTAGCTGGATGGAAGAGGGTTATTTAAAAATAACTCAAGGAGACAACAGTCAAGATAGTGGAGTGAGTGGAAGCTATCTAGCCTAGCTTGCCACTATCTCTTCTCAACAATGATCTGGAAAACACACTGGTCCACATTACGATTGAGAAAGCCAAGAAAATGTCATTTTTCTAGCCCAAGGCATCTTTGGAGAAGTGTGCAGACACTGTGAATGGAGGGTGGCCAGGAGCTTGCATGGTGGGGGCTGGGAGTATTTTGAGATCCAGGGATAGAAAGGAATGACACAAAGCAATAGGGTAGAAACAGATCCTAGGACATCTCAGAATTAGTACTAAGTGTGGAAATGGGTATCATCTGGCAGTTGTGTCACCTGTTACTTAGGTTCTGTTCATAGATCCAGGACAGGAAAGATTTGTCAAGAGCAGGGGCCTGTAATGGGAACGTAAATTTGAAGATCTTCCCTGCCCCTAGGCTAAAGTGCACCTGGAGCCTGGGGTGGGAGGCTTGTTTTTCAGTAGATACTTCTTGATTGGCCAGTGAGTCAATAAGGTTGTTACATTCTCTGAGCCAGGAGAAGGCTATATAAGCCCTGATGTGTAGCTTTGTTTTGGGGCTCACTTTGAGAAGTGTTCTGTGATTTGATCTGGATTTTGGGAAGCCGTTGTCCAGAGCCCCCCGGCTTTGAAAAACCCAGATGTTGATTTGGTATGGATGTAATGGTTGGACAGTTTGGAAAGCTGTCTACATGACCTGTTTCTGTCTTGATAATTCTGCCTGTATACTTTGAAGTTCAGTGTGCTGACCTTTTTCCCCTGAATGAGGTAAATGATATATGTTTGACTGATTAAAGTAAGCTTGTTAACCCATTTTGAGTTGCTTTCCTTTATCAAAGCAGATCTAAGAACCTGTGTGAGCAGCCACTCTGGGGATGCTGGGGTGCTTGCTGCTACAGGGCCCTACATGGGTACTGAATACGAAATGAGTTCTGGAGATCTAGCTGTATGCTTCTGATCCCAAGAGCATAGAAGAAACTCAGGCATACCCTTTAGCCCAACATCTAAGCCTGCACTGGAATAACTAGGGCAGGAGTCTCAGATTAAAAGGGAATCGGCAATTAATTGGTCCATACCTACAAAATCTTTCTGTGGGCTAGTAGTGACTGGCTCTGGTAATAGTCTGATGAAACTCTTAACCATACACAAGGCTACAGATTTAAATGTGGATCAGGAAATTGAAGAGCTGCCTAAGAGGGTAGTGAGCAGATCTCTCCCCTTTTATTACACTACTTTGGGAGCACTGAAAACTTGTAGGTTCCCAGACTTAGTTGTGAAAGAAACAGAAGTATTTAAAAGGATAGAAGAACAGGTCAAACACCCCAAGAGTACAGAGCCCAGCATCATAATAAAGCCTGAAATAAAGAAGTAGGCTATAAGAATGAGTAAATAAAAAAGAGCCCTCCACCATAAAGAGCTACTATTGTAACAGGAAGTTCAAGACATGAAAAAGAAAAAGAGTTACTTGAAAACATCTGCAAGCAAAGCTTCCAATAAAAATGTAGCTTAAACACAAGTCCAATGAGAATTCCTAGAAGAATTAAAATAAAAAAAATGAGAGCACTAAAGACGATTTAAAAAAAATGAGAGCTATGGAAGAAAAATATAATGAGAGTCTCAAAGAAAAAGAGGTTTAAAAAAACCTTACCAAAGAAAATAATTCCTTGAAAATTAGAATTGATCAAATGGAAGCTAATGACACCATGCTAGATCCCGATATAAAACAAAGTAAAAAAATCTGAAAAAATAGAAGAAAATGTGAACTATCTCATTGGAGAAACAAGTAACTTGGAAAATAGGTCAGGGAGAGCTAATTTAGGAATAATTAGACTCTCTGAAAGCCAGAAATAAAAATAAAGAACATAAACATTATACTTTAAGAAACCATGAAATTGAACTAATAAAATATCTTAGAACCAGAGGGAAGAATATAAATTGAACAGAATCCATTGGTCACCTCCTAAAACTTCCAAATGAAGATTATCAGGAATATTATAGTCAAAATCCAGAGCTTGTGGGTTTAGGAGGAAATATTGCAAGTAACCAGAAAGAAACCATTCAGGTACTGAGGAGCCATAGTCAGAATCACACAAAATTTAGCAGCCACTACATTGAAGAAACAGAGAGCTTGGAGTACCCTGGTTGCTGAAACAACCAGGAATGGGAGGGTAGTGGGGAGTGGCAGGGTAGTAGTTTGAAATGATACAAATTAAAAAACAAACAAACAAATCTTAAAGGGTTAAAGAAAGTAGGTTTGGAGGGGCACTGACTATTTTTTAAAAATGGGGGCAGTAGGCCAAATAAGTTTGGGAAAGCCTAGATCCTTTACAATGAAGAATAACCTACCCAGCAAAATTGAGTATAATCCTACAAGGGTGGAGGCACAGGAATGGACCTTTAAAAAATAGAAGTCTTTGAAGCATTCTTGATGAAAATACTAGAACTGAGGAAAAAAATATGACATGCAAACATAGGAGTCAAAAGAAGGATACCCCAAAAAAGATCAAAGGAGGAAAAAGGATTCATGTACAAAAATATAGCAACCCTGTTTGTGATAGCAAAGAATTGTTAATTGAGAGGATGCTCATTAATTGAAGAGTGGTTGAACAAGTATGAGAATGTGATGGAATACTATTGTGCTGTGGAAAATTATGGTGGGGATAGTTTCAGAAACACCTGGGAAGTCTCATATGAACTAATGAAAAAAAAAAAGTGGGCAGAATCAGGAGAACAATTTATGCAATAACAACAATACTATAAAGATAGTCATCTCTGAAAGACTGTGACCAACACAGTGACCAGCCACAGTTCCAAAGGACTCATGATGAAATATACTTTCTTCTTCTAGATAGAAAAGTGGTGGACTTAAGATTGCAGATTGAAGGATATTTTTCTTTTCTTTCATCTTTATTTTTGGGTATTGGACATTTGGATATGACTGGACATTTGGTCTATTGGACATTTGAACATGATTCAGGAATTTGTTTTAAATGACTACATACATTTGTAATGAGTTTTGTTTTTCTTTTCATTTGGTAGGGGAGGAGGAGGAAGGAGAGAATTTGGGACTGAAAATTAAAAAAAATTGAATAAAAAGAAGTTAATTTAAAAAGTTATAATATAAACTTGTGGTTACATAGAAAAAGCATTCAAGTTGGGTTTGAGACCTTGATTGGAGAATAAGCTCTACCTCTTTCTCATTTTTTTCCAACTGTAAAATAGGAATGAGAGGCAGTGCAGTATAGTGGATAGCGAGCTGACCTTGGGGAGATGATGACCTGTCATCAGGTCCCATCTCTGATACCTATTGGCTAAGTCATCATAAGCACATTACTTACTCTACCAGTATCCAGTGTGACTTGCTAAGACTTCAAGTTACAGAGTAGACACTTAGCTGCATTGGTAGAGGGAGGTTTTTTTTTTGAGGAGCTCCTTATATCAATAATATCACATCAAATTTTCCAAAGAATGGATAATGAACCTTGTACCACCTGCCTGCCAGAATCGTGAGGAAAACATTTCATAAATGGCAAATTTGAACTGTCAATATTATTTCATTATCTTGTTTACTTATCATAAAAGCAGTAGCTGAACTGTACAAAACAAATATCAGCTATTTGTGCTTTCTGGTTGCTTGGATTTTAGACAAATTAGGATTTATGAGAAGCACTCAGAATTTATTCTACTTGGTGAAAGGCATGCATAGGATGATTCAGTAATTGGCCTAATTTCCTGCAGCAATTCAAAGACATCTGGAATCTTATTTCACAGGCACTCTCTCCACTTTGGCACATATATCTTCAGAGATTGTGGGCTTTAAAAAAAATAACAGCGAAGAGGAGTTCACAGGACCATCGGTATTGAATTGCCACCCTGGTACAGGCCCTTATCACCTCACACCTAGACTATTGCAATAACCTGTGGGTTGGTTTCCCCACCACAAGTCTCTTCCCACTCTTACCCACCCTCAACTCAGCTGTCAGTGAGATTCCTAAAGCAAAACTCCTTCTAGTAACCTATTTTTAGTCAATAAAACCCAGTGGCTCCCTATCACCTCCAGGATCAAATATAAAGTCCTGAGTTTGGTGTTGGAAACCCTTAATAACCTACCCTCCCTTCCTTTCCAGTCATCTTACACTTACTGCCACCTTCAATAAAGATGTTGGCCTCCTTTTATTGCTCAAACAAGAACTCCATCTTTTGGTTTGGGTCAGTTCTGGTTGTCCTCTTGCCTGGAATGCACTCCCTCCTCATCTCTGCTTCATGACTTCCCTGACTTCCTTCAAGTCCCAGCTAAAATCCTACTTTGATCCCCCTTAAAGCTAGTTCCTTCACTTTGTTGATTACTTCCCTTTATCTAGCACATAAGTTTGTTTGTACATAGTTGTTTGTATGCTATCTCCCCCATTAGCCTGTGCGATACTTAAGAATAGGGACTGTCTGGGACAGCTGGGTAGCACAACAAATAGAGCACTGGCCCTGGAGTCAGGAGGACCTGAGTTCAAATCTGGCCTCAGACACTTGACACACTTACTAGCTGTGTGACTTTGAGCAAGTCACTTAACTCCAATTGCCCTCCAAAAAGGAAGAAGAAGAAGAAGAAAGAAGAAGAAGAAGAAGAGGAAGAAGAAGACTTCTTTTTCTCCAGCACTTAGGACACCGCCTAACATACTGAGCATTCAATAAATATTTCTTCACTTACTGATTGACATAAAGCCCCCCCCCATTCATTCTATCCACTATATCTTCTGTCAACCTTTCCAAATTTTACTTTCTGCAATTCCATGTTTCTATTTGGTTCTTCAATTTCTACCCAGTGAGTCCTCTCACTCTAAGGAAGATTTTTTTGGGGGGACAGGGGGAGGTGTGTTTGATATGATTTTACTGATTTAGAAAATTTCTGGTGAGGAAATCTCTACCAATGTAAATCAGAAACCGCTTTGTGACTTAGAGTAGTGGGGAGTTGCCTGGGGTAAAGAGATGTTAAGTGAATTGTTGGGGCTCACACAGCTAATGTTTGTCAGAGTTTGAATTTGATCCTAGGGCTTCCTGATTGTGAAGCCACTTGAGCTCAGATTAGGGCTCCCTAATCTTTGTTGTGTCATGGGCTCCTCTAGCAGTTTAGTAAAGCTTATGTGCCCTTTCTCAGAACAATGTTTTCAAATACATAAAATAACATACATAAAACAACAAAGAAAACTGATTATATCAAAATGCTTTTATCAACAGACAGGTGTACATGTATATTTATATTTTTAAGTTCATAGGCCCCAGTTGACCAAGTTTTCTCTTAACTATAGTTTTGGATAGAGAAAAAAAATATTACATTACTGTTAAAATGTTAGATATTAGATTGGTGTTATAGTAAAAAAATTGTGGTAGATTTGAACTTAAAAATATATGCAAATTTGTTCACCAAGAATGTTGTTTTATGTTCATTGTTCTAAGTATACATGAGGACACTCCTTCTATATTGTACTTCCAAATGTGCTCCAATATAAATTACGCCCAAACAAATATATGGAAAGATTGTAATAGAATGAATCACAACCCCAGATCCTCTGGTTCTATGACACTCATTTAAAGCTCCTTTATCACCTAAAAATTAACCCCAGAATTATCATCTTAAAGATGAAAAGGGGGGTGGCCAGGTAGCACAGCAAATAAGAGCACCAGCCCCAGAGTAGAGATGACCTGGGATTGAATCTGGGCTCAGACACTTAGCACCCACACAGAAGCACCTGGCTGTGTAACCTTGAGCAAGTTACTTAACCCCAATTGCTTAGGGGCAGCCAGGTGGCACAGTAAGTAAGAGCACCGGCCCCAGAGTAGGAATGACCTGGGATCGAATCTGGGCTCTGATATTTAGCACCACACCCAGAAATAACTGGCCATGTAATCTTGAGCAAGTTACTTAACCCCAATTGCTTAAAAAAAAAGATAAAAAAGATATTATCAATCATATTTGCTTCAGAATTTCCCAAACATTTTGTGTGATTGAATACAGAGAGGCTATGTGAAAAACACCTTCCTCCTCTAATATGACATCAAATTAAGTATGGCATATATTTTAGCCTGAGTAGACCAATGACCTATTATTTACCTTATCCACATCTTCTCTTTTTCTCCATTCCCCAGCTAACTGTTTACTCTACTTAGTAAAACAACTCATATAAATTTAGTACATTTATCTATTCTCTAAATTCTGGAAAGTTCTTAGAGGTCCTGGAGAGGGTTAAACATTGTCATTTCAAGTGCCTTCCCAAAGAACTCCCTTGCATTGGAGTTCTTATATATATATTAAGCACCTGTCCTGAGCACATACTCAGAGCTCCAGGTGTGGTATGCTCTAGCTTGGGGGTGAAGTGAGGATAGAACTTATTTGCCCTTCATTCCATACCTATGTACCTTTTTGCTCTGTATAATCTATTTCTCAAGATACATTATAAACTTCTTTGGGAAGGGGCTCTTTCAGTGTTATCTTTGCATTCCTAACATCTTGCATCATGCTTGAAACTTTATATAGACATTTAAAAATGTTCATTGATTGATCAATTGATTTCAATTAGAATTAAAAAAAAATACTCTCTGCAAGGGACTGAGTTAAGATGTTGGGGACTGAGAGGTTGTAAGGACATAGACCTTGCTCTGCAAAAGCCTTTCCTTAGATTACAGCATACACTTCCTAGGCCATGATTTTTTTTTTTTGAGATTTAAACAGCTTTTACAAAAACTTTTACTTGACTTTTTATGTACATACATAAATAGAAGAATAATTTAGAAGCATTCATCTTAATTTTATAATATTACAGCCTGCCTATGTTTGGAGGTTAAAATGATTTTGTATAAACCAACAGTAACCTCTAAATCATGCAAAGCATCATAATGAGAATACCTTCTCCTTTGTTCAAGTGCACAGAGCATAACATTAAAGTGCTTTGGTAATGCAGATTGTTGGGAATAATCACTAATGGGAACAAAAGGAGAAGCAATTTGTGGGAAGACACAAAGGAACATCAGAATAGATGCTTCATTGCTTCAGGAGAGCTGTGATTTTCTTCATGTAGGTACTCCCTCCGCCAATGCTGATCACAACCCCTCTACACTAAACAGATGGTTTCATGAGTTACCGCAGCCAAAACAATTCATCACTCAGTGGCCAGCTTTTAGGCTTATGAGCCTTACTGGATGTAGTTAGGCCAGCACTTAGATATTTGGCACACAGATCTCTGTTACTGAGGCCACCTGTGAAGGTTTTCCAGCTCTGTAGGGCCTATCAGATTTTATGCATGTTTAGTTTAGTGCAGCCCTCAGAGACCCAGGGACATCTTCATGCTAGCATAATACATTAGAGGAGAATCTTAGTGGAGGACCATAATATAAATCACAGTTCAAATTAATTCACAAAATTTTTTTTTTTTTGCTTTTTGGAGGGGGGTGAGGATGCAGGGCAATTGGTGTTAAGTGACTTGCCCAAGGTCACATGACTAGTAAGTGTTAAGTATCTGAGGCAGGATTTGAACTCAGTTCCTCCTGACTCCAGGGCTACTCCAATTCACAATATTTCTAATCACAGAACTGTAGAGTTTGGAGGGACCACAGTGGTTTTCTTGACAAGTTGGCATAGTGGCAAGAAGATTGACTCTAAAGTCAAGGTACCTGAGTTCTAATGCTTATTTTATTTTGACCTTGGACAAGTCACTTCAAGTCCCTATGTCTCGGTTTTCTTATCTATAAAATGAAGAGCTTCAAGTGACTTCTGAAATTCTTTTCAGTTCTGCATCTATGAGCCTGTGATCCTTAAATTTAGAATAGAAATGGACCCAAGAATCAGTTAGTTTAGGCTCCTTACTTATATGTGAGAGAGTGAATGACTTGCCCAAGGTTTTCATATTTAGACAGAGCAGGCACTAAAAAACTACACCTAATACCCTTCTAAAATTAAAACCTTGTAGAGACACAGCCCTAATGCATCTCTATCTGATTGATTGGGGAATTAATCTTATTGATTGCCCAAATTTTTCCTTGTTTAAAGTCTGCCTCAAATCTTTAAATGGAGTGATAAGACTCCTTTCACCATGAATTACAACATACAAATTAACCCCATGTAATAATAAATTTCTAACTCTCTAAGCCTGTAAGTCACAAAATAATTACTCAGCTGAATTGTTAAGGGGAATTTCCTTACCGGGGGTTCCCTGTACCAGTAAAACACAGATCTAACCCCCTCCCCAAAGAGCTAGAATATCTCACATTAAGCAATATAGTAACACTGTGGAAGTAGTACTAGCTCTGCTCCTTACTAATTGGATGACCTTGGGCAAGTCAATTTAACTACTCTCAGACTCAGTTTCCTTAGCTGTAAAATAATAGGGTTGGACCTGATGACCTCTAATGTCCCTTCTAGTTCTTGGTTTATAATGCCATGATCCTAAGATACAGTGCTTTAGGGTTTACAAACATGGAAGCACTTTTAGAAAAAAAAAAACAACTTTCAATCAAACTGAAAATACTAAGAGATAATATGTATTTTTAACTAAAGCATTTTCCAAAATCTTTGTTCAAAAAATCTTTGTCCAAAAAACTTTGTTCAGAGCTGCTACTCATTAACTCATTAGTTAAGTAAAAGGTTGAGGGCATTTCTACTAACTTCTTTCTGCTAAGACCCAGGTCAGGAGGTTGCAAGTTATACCCAATTTTTTTTAATGAAAGGTTTTGGAATTATTTGGACTTTGAAAGCTCAGTGTGTGTGTGTGTGTGTGTGTGTGTGTGTGTGTGTGTGTGCATGTGTGTGTGTGCATGTGTGTATGTGTGGGTCAAGAAAATTTCTATTCTGACTTTTTGCATTCTATAAGGAATAAATGACAAACTTCATAAATATTTCTCCTTCTGCCAATAAAAAAGTTGATCCAAAGAGACTAGCTAGTTTTGTTTGTGTATAAAAATGGTTTCAAATTCATACCATTGAGGTTGATAAAAACAAAGGTGAGTTAGGGCGGAGGTAAGAGTTCTTTGAACATCTGTTCAGATATGTCTCTATGTCCTTTGGAAATAATGAAAAAATATGACCTTAATAGAGTAATAAGATACCTGGAAGATGTACACAGAGAAAAATCAATTGTACTTGGAAAATAAGTATTAAAGTTAAAGGAAAAATCATAAAACTCAAGGAAGTTCATACATTACTAAATTCACCCATATAACAGACAAGTTGATCTTCCATTTATAAAATAGGTCAGTATAGAAAATTTCATTCCTGTAACTATTAACTGAATTGACTAAAATAATCAGCTAATTCTAACAAAATGGCCCCAAAACTATGTGACTTTCATCCTTCTTCTTCCAAAATGTCACCACAGGAGAACCCCCTAACATGCTGGGAGATGCCCTCAATTTTTTTTCTCAATGAAAGGACACCAGCAAAACATTCCAACTAATGACCTATCATCCCTTGCTCTTGTCATATTTGTTTGTATCAAGAATGTCAAGATTGGTCTGATTCAGGTGTTTCAGTAATATATTCATTTGTTAGTCATTGAACAAATATTTTACATTGACAGGTCAAACACCAATGAGAGTCAGTTGGCAGACTAAAAAACTACATGATTTTTTCCACTGTCAGTCTATGGAGAAACCAGATGTGCTGTACAAACTAGAAGGCCATTTTATTTTTCACTATTTCGTGGGTTAATATAATTCGTAGTTACTTGCAGTAACCACTAGCATATTGGATACATATGGTCAAGTAGTACTTAAAATGGCAGCACAAGGTCAGCTTTTTTACCTTTTGACGTCAAACTGCTCAAGCAGGGTATCCACTTAGCATGCTTAGATGGGTCTGAAGAATCACTTGATCAAACCTAATCTTTTAGCATGTTCCAAAACATGATTCTGCTAATCAAGTCTTAGCTAGCTCTTTCTTCTTTGGAGTCAGAAATGAGTAGTTAAGCAGGCATTATCATTAGATCACTATCGAAGAAACCAAAACCAAAACCAAAACCTCAAGCCACTGCATAGTGGAAAGAATATGGTATTTTGAGTCATAAGACCTAGGTTTGAATATTATCTCTACTACTTAAAACATATGGCCTGAGGAAAGGTATTGCATCTCACTGCAAAATGCAGGGATTGCAGCAGATGATATTTGTACCTTGAAAACTGTACTTGATTTGGAATTCGAGAACCTAGTTTGGAATTCTGGCTCTTTCACTTATTGCTTAGCGCTTGTCTCTTTTGGGCCGAGTTTCTTCATATATAAAACTAAAGTGTTGAAATAGATGGCTTTTACATTCTTTTCCAGCTCTAAATCTTTGATCTCTAAGTTGCCTCTCATCATAAATTCTATTCTTCATAAAGTAGAAATAATACAATGCCTTTCACTTTCACCTCAGAAATCTTTTAAAGTTTAGTTTAATTAGTCCTCCTAACCATGTTTGAAGAAGGAAGGTACCCTATTGAGGATGTATCACATTTGGAATGTGACATATTTAGATATCACATATTCTCATGCTTTTTTGAGGTAAATTTAGATTATTTTTTACATTTTAATCTTTGTACTAATCCAGTACTACTTTTAAAAACACTGAGAAATATTATAGTGGTTCTTTAAAAATTAAGATAATAATGATTTCCATAAATTTATGTCTATATTTTATACTTTACAACATTCATATACTCAGAAACTGAGCAACAAACTACATTACTTGACTTAAAATGTCTTAATCTTTTGCCATTTGTACAGGCTTAAAGACTATTTAAAAAGGGGAAATTACCAAATAGCTCTTTTTAAAAAATAAATATTTTTTATGCTATCTATTTCAACATCCACAAGGAAACATAAACTGCACAGCCTATCAGCCCCAGCAATACTTGAATTATATTGTGAAAGAGAATGCTGTTGCTGAAATAGGAATACTTTGACAACCTCAAAGCAGGATAATTTTTCTCATGAATCAGGTGAAATTATGCATTTAACTTATAATTAAAATGAAACCAGTATTTTTAAATTTAACGGTCCCTATGCATTTAAGAGAGTGGTCCTTAATGACTGTCTACTCCCACTTAAAGTAGAAAATTAAAATGCTAGTGCTTGAAAAATAATTCAGGTTACTTATCTTTCCTAGTCAACAGGAAAGATCAGAAGGAAGTGAGAACAAAACAGTTTTAGCCTCTAAAATACCCTAAGAAATCAATCAACTGATCAGTCAATCAACTAGCATTTACTGAGCACCTACTATACCCACCAAAGTGCTGGAGATACAAATGCAAAAGACAGCCATTTTCTGCCTTCAAGAAGCTTATTGTAGGGGAGAGATATAATATGTTCACAGGTAAGTAAATATACACTATGTGCAAAATAAATACACAATGATTTAAGGGAGGGTGTGGGCTAGCTAGGCTATGACTGGAAGACTGAGGAAAGGATTCTTCCAGGATGTGGCCTATGAGTTGAATTTTGAATAGGGTCAGAGGTTCTAAGAAGTCAAGATGAGTAGAGAGAGTATTTTTTAGGTATGAAGATGTGCAAAAGTATGTAGACAGGAGATGAAATGTTGTGTGCCTAGAAATGACAGTAAACCAGTTCGGTTGGAGCATAGATTTCACAAAAGGGAGCAATAGTACCATTAGTCTGGTTCACTAGAACCAGATTAAATACCATACAGAAGAGTTTGCATTTTATCCAAAAGATAATAAGGAGGCATAGAAGCCTCTTGAGCAGGGGAGTGACATGGTCAGATTTCTCTTTTGGGGAATATGAATTTGGCAGTTGTGTGAGAGAAGGATTAGAGAGGCACAGGGAAGTTATCACTTGTCTGCTAGTACCCTACCCCCCCCACCTTGTATTTGTTTATATAAATGTATGTGTATATGTATATATTGTGTATGTTCACACACATACTTATATATCTATACGTGTATGTACATATATACTTGTATATCTTATACATCTATACATATCATGCTTGGAAACCAAATTATTCTATTAAACATGTATACATATATGTGTGTCTATGTATATATATATATGTGTGTGTATATATGAGAGAGAGAGAGAAAACACACAAGCATAGGCTTACCTACATATTGTATTCCATGATAGAATGTTAACATACTTGAGACCAGAAATTATTTCACCTTTCCTTTTTGCATCTTTTGTATGTAGCAAAAGGTCTGGCACATAACAGGTGCTTAATAAATGTTTGTTGATTGATTGATTAGCAGGTGATTTGTAAGGGCACAAGTGAGAGATCATTAAGAACTGAACTAGGGTAAATGTGGTGCGAAATAAGAGGAGACCAATGTGAGCAATACTGTGGATTTGGAATCAGTGAAAGTGTATCAATGATGATGTTAACGTGGGCCAAAAAAATCAAAAGCACCAAACAGTTGGCAGCAATTCTGCCTTTTCTATAGTTCTCACATCTGTAACAACAGGGGGTTGGTCTCGATGATCTCTGTGGTCTCTTCCAGCTCTAATGGCTCCATTATTCAGATTCTATTCTGAACAAAGTAATTATTTCTGGTTCTACTTAAAGTAACATATTGAACATAAGGAACTGAGAAAAGACAAAGATATCATTGTCAGGTACTTTATATATTGAAGATTTCTCAAAAAAAGGTCACTCTCTTCTGTTCTTTATGGAAAGAATGGATTAACTATTGTTCTTTGCACGAATGTTAAGTAGACAATTGACTTCTAAGTGGTCTATAACACATATATTTCCCCTCTAGGTGTCATAGGGCTCAGGGTGCTTGGAAACTAAATTATTCTATTTAAACGAAATCATTTGCATACTTTGCAAATGCATCAAATTGGAAACACTCAGGTTTTACTGAATGGTTTTGTTATTAACCCTATAGTGATGGCATTCCAAATTTTAAAATATGAACACCCAGAACATTCATAATTCCTAGCTTCCTTCTTACTGGAGGTGAGAAGGAGGGAGGATATAGTAAACTTTTTTCTTTTTTAAACATGGGAAGAGGCAGAGTGGTAGAAAGAACACTAGTTAGCATTGGAGAAGCTGGGCTTGAACTCCTTGCTAGCTGTATATGGGAGAAGCAATATGCTAACTCTTGCCCCAAAGTAAGTTAGTTTTTTTTCCCTCTTTTTCTGCTCCTTAACAAGGATTGAGATCATCCTCAAAGTTTGTTTATTGAGGTGACTAAAGGCTAAGACTGTTGACCTCTCTTCCTGGTTCCCCAAGTACAAAATAGCCACCAAGAGTTCCAGCTACCCTCTCTGATGCTTATCTGGTAGATGGTAATAAGTAGCTCAGGTAAGAGCTTCACTCAGCTGAATCAACTCATGGTGTTTTCAATGCCTAGCCTTTTTGAGTATTCTTCTGTTTCTATGGTTAAATAAATCTACTTTTGTTAACTGTTGAATGACCTATGAGTATCTCCTTTTGTTCAAATATCAGCGCTAAACTACCAGGGGATTGATCTGAGTCACATCTAGCCAGGAATTGTGTGTAAGTCAGGATGAGTTAACTTAAGTTCTCTGAGCTTCAGTTTCCTTATTTTAACATGAATGACTATACACCTGTGAGGTCAATTTTAGCTTAAAAATTTTTGGTTCTATGACACTACTCTCTGAGGAAATAAACCAGACTAATTTTTTGGAACTAAACCATTCTCTCTTTTTTTGGTCTGCACTGCCAACAATTGTAGATTTTTCACTAATCAATTCATTATTAAATTTTAGTGACAGATAGACCATTAGAAGTAATTTTAGTGAATCTCCCTTCCAGTGTAGGAACCATGCAGGTAGCATGTAGCCAGATCCCATCTCTTCTGCTGTTTTCCTGTATGACTTTAGCCAAATCATTTAAAACTCTTTTGGGCCTTGATTTACTTATCTGTAAAGTGGAGAGATCGAATTATATGGCTGCTGAGGTCCCTTCCAATTCTAAATCTATGTTCTAATGATCTTAAAATTTTTTCCTTAGATCAGTATAAAGCCTTTTATTTCATTTTTCGTCAGGCAATGAAGGCAAATGTTAGGAAGACAAATAAGCCAAAGCAAGATGAAACAAAAGGGAGTATGTCCAGTTTACATAATTATGGCTTATACTGGGAGAACTTTTATATTCTTGACGTGTTTGCAGCAATAGAACCACGACAGAACTATTGGGATGGTAATGCATACTCAGCTGGGAGCCCTGCAATTTGGAGTGCTGAATAGTGAGAATGCTAGTGACCCATTTCATAAGAATATGACACACATATAAAAACAGCCCAAGGCAGCCTGGAGACCTCAACTGGAGTGGTTTCTCTTCTCTTAGATGAATGAGGAAGTTGGGTACAACAGAAAAAGCATTCAATTTGGCATCAGGATATGTGCATTTTAGTCTTGACTTTGTCACCTCTTCTAGTAACTGGATCTTTGGTTCAGAAGAATTCCCCCTTGGGAGGAGGTAGTTATTTAAATCTTCACGAAAGACTCACCTCTTCTAGCCTGGGAAGATGGGACATAACATGACTTTGACTGGACTGTGGACAAGGTTACACCAGACCTCACCAGAAGCTTTTGAACTGTTTTTCAAGAGTAGAAGGAAGTGGTTTCATGGCAAAGGGGAGAGAAGGATGTTGTTCTGCTCCCTTCACTGTTAACTTTGGAAACGCTACTTTCTCTGAGCCTCAGTTTATTTATATGTAAAATGGGGACAATATACTTGCATATCCTATCTCATAGGGATGTTGTGAGAAAGGCACTTTGTGAACCTTAAAGCAGATGCTGAGATATTATTATCATATTGTTTAGAGCTATAGGGTAATTTAAAAATAATTTATATCTCATTTTACAAATTAAGAAACTGAGACTCTGAGAAGACATAATTGATTGTGAGTGTTGCCCATACTAAATAGTAGAACTGTGATTAAAACTTAAGTCTTTTCTCTTTGAATCCAATGTTCTTGACTATTACTATTAATTCTATGATTCCATGTCTGACTCTCTGTGACCTAATTTGTGATTTTCTTGGCAAAGATACTGGAGTGGTTTGCCATTTCCTTCTCCAGCTCATTTTACAGATGAAGAAATTGAAGCAAACAGGGTTAAGTGACTTGACCAGGGTCACACAGCTAGTGTCTAAGGCTAGTTTTGAACTCAGGGGAGGATGAGTCTTCCTGACTCCAGGCCTGACATTTTATCCACTGTGACATCTAGCTGCCCTGTTTTTATTAACTAACTTCAATAGCTTAAAACTGCACAGACACTTGTGGAATACCCTGTAACTGCACATACACACATGTAATATGCACATGTATACATATCTGTGCCTGGATATATTTCTATATGTACATTTATATGTGTGTGTAGAAGTCTGAAATTAGGTAATAAAAATAGACACAAGGAAAAACCACAAGAAAAAAATTAGTTAAAAAACTATTAATAATGATAGCATTTGTATAATGCTTTAAGATTTGTAAAACATTTTACTTATGTTAATTAATTTGATTCTTGTGAGAGAAGTGCTTTTTTATCCCCATTTTATAAATGAGGGTACTGAGGCTAAAAAAGGTTATGATTTGCCTAGAGCCATAGAGTATTAGAAGCAAAATTTGAACTTGGGTCTTCTTAACTTCGGGTTCAATGCCTTATCTACTACACTACCTCATTACTTACTGTACAAAATTAAAGTTCTTTGATTTAAAAAAAAATCTCCCAAAAGACCTTTTGGACATTCTCAATTGTTACAGAATTTGATTTGGTAATTCACCCTGTACATTTACAATGAATCCACATTAAAAAAAAAAATAACAGGGCAGCTAGATGGTGCAGTTAACACTTATGAGCTGTGTGACCCTGGGCAAGTCACTTAGCCCTATTTGCCTCACAAAACAAAACAAAAACCCATACATTTATTCATCCTTATACATTTGTGTGTATAATTGTGATAGTAAGCATGGCATAATTGAAAGAATACTGAATTTGGAATCAAAGAATCTTCATTTGAAACTTAGTTCTTTATGATCTTGGGTAACTCACTCAACCTCTCTTTTCCTCAGAGTCTTCCTTTGTAAAAAGAGGGGTTTGAATTATGTCATTTAGATACACAAATAATTCATAGGGAAATTTTTCAGGGGTGACAAAGAATACTATGAAACATCGAATTTGCAAACGTATAGCTTTACCAACAATAATGGAGGATGGGATAATGATAAAAGCATCAAATTTAGACAAAATAACCACTTGGAGGAACAAGCCCTCCTAACCCCTTTTAGTCAGTTAAGGGATGTGGAGACAGAGACTGAACCACAAAGGTTATATTTGGAATAAATTCAATTTCACTTTTTTAAAGGTAATGCTAATGTAATTTAGATTGTCTAGATTATATGCTGTTATTTCTTAGACCATAAGTTTCATAGGATCAGGGACTGTTCTCCTTTGTGTCCCCTTCTCTGCCCAGCATAGTACCTTGGCTAACAAACCCGCACTTTAGAAATGTTGATTGGATGATCTATTCACCAAAAGATAAGTGATGACACTTTTCAAAAGAATTGCAAAGGATCAACAAGTAAAAGAAAACTTTAGTCATTGATAATAAGAGAAATGCAAATAAAAGAACCAAATAAACCAGAGATGTCGCTTCATGACCATCAAATGGGCAAAGCTAATACAAGAAACAGTCAATGTTGGAAGGACTATGGGAAGATTGGCATGCTAGTACATTATCAATGGAGTTGTGAATCCATCCAATTGTTCTGCAAAACAATTCGGAATTATGTGAGAATATCCCTAAATTTTTCACTTCCTTTGAACAAGCAATAGCTCAAGTCAGCAGGGGCCCTGAGGTCAGAAAGAAAGGGATCATTTAAAAATTTACTTTTGTTCCAATTCTGTGATTTCACTCAGGTGAACTGCTGATGTGGAATCTGCTGCTCTTATAGAAACTTCTTCTACTAATCCCTTAAGGATAAAATGAAAACTCAAATACTACATGCCTTTATACTCAGACTCTAGCTTTTCTTTCCAGAGTGAACTCAGGCAGATTCCCTTTCCATACTTTTTATTTCAATCAAACCGGCCTACTTTCTGTCTCCCCTAAACAATCACCCACTCTCTGCCTTTGTAGTTGATCCATGTTTGGAACACACTCCTTCCTCACCTATCTCTCAGAATTCCTCTTTCCTTCAACATGAAACTCAGTTGTAATTGCTCTAAGAAGCCTTTGTAGATCTTTTGACTCTTTTCCACATCCCAAAGTCATTTTGTATTTACTATGCACACATTTTATATATAAAGGCTATTTATTATTGTGGATAAATATCTGGCCTTGGAGTCAGGAAGACTTGGGTTCAAACTCTGCCTCTGATGTATGTTGACTGTCTTACCCTGGGCAAGTCACTCCAGCTCTCAGTGGCCCCAGAAAATTTTGTAAGATTTTAAAGTTACAGATTAGGAACCCCCTCATAGGGAATAGCCTATATCAGTGAAATCATAGGTCTAGTCCAAAATTTATTTTTCATCTCTATCTCTGTCTCTGTCTCTCCCTGGGTTTCTCTCCCTGTGTCTATCTCTGTCTCTGTCTCTCTATTGCTTTTCCAGAGTAGAATGGAAGCGCCTTGAAAAAGTCCTCCATACTTAGTACAGCATCAGTACAACATAGTGAGCACTTAATAGATACTTAGTAAACTGAACTGACTAATCTCATCTAGAATTCAATCTTTGCATTTTTCCAGGCATCATCATCATCATCATCATCATGTTCTTCTTCTTCTTCTTCTTCTTCTTCTTCTTCTTCTTCTTCTTCTT
>NW_027187246.1:3278832-3309598 GCF_028583685.1 Petaurus breviceps papuanus
TTCTTCTTCTTCTTCTTCTTCTTCTTCTTCTTCTTCTTCTTCTTTTTTCTCTCTCCATTCAGTTGTCTATCACCTATTGGATATTTCAATCTGGGAGACCCAGAGCCATCACAAACTTAGCATATCCAAAACTGAACTCATTATCTTTCCTCTCCAAATCCACCTTTCAGAAGTTGCCCATTTTGGGTGGCTAGGCGGAGCAATGAGTAAAGTGTCAGCCCCAGAGTCAGGAGGACCTGAGTTTGGTTCTGGCCTCAGACACTTAACACCCACACACCCACACACACACACAAAAACTAGCCTTGTAACCTTGGGCAAGTGACTTAACCCCAATTGCCCTCCAAAAGGCCAAAAAAAAAAAAGTTGCCCATTTCTTTGGAAACACCAGCATTCTTCTATTTATCATATGAGGTTTGTGACTTCAATGTTATGCTCAACTCCTCATTCTTCCTTACCCCATAATCCAACCAGTTGTCAAGTCTTTACATTTTTGCCTCCACAATGTCTTTTTCCTTCAACCCGTTCTCTCCTTTTCATTCTTCACCAGTTGTAAATTTCCTCAAAACTGTTCTCTTTTATAAGATTGAGGTTACAGTCTAAACTGTTCTTTTGGTTCTGCTTACTTCCCTTTGTAGAAGTTCATACATCTTTCTGAGTCTTTTTGGAATCCCTATTTCCTTATTTCTTACAGCAAAATAGTATTCCATCACAGTAATATGCCACAAATTATTCATCCTTTCCTCTGAGTTTCTAGTTTTTTGAAACCTCTGATTTGGCTTAAGAAAAGCTGATATCATTGAAGTCAGATGATTTGCTATTACTCTTTAGTGAAATCTGCTGTTTGAGAGTGGTGAAATCCCTAAGAAGCACTTCATTGCTTTCTGATGCCCCTACTCCGGTTCATATTGTAAAGGATAAGGGGGTGAGGAGTAGCCGAAAAGGTGGGTTTCAACCAGGTTGTTCTGAACTTTGAATGTTTTATTAATATATTTTGTTTTTACATTACAAACATTTACAGATTCTTTACACAAATACCACCTTAGCTCATATCCCAGTCATGTCTCACATAAATTATTTCAGTGGGCTTCCACTGCATCCTGGGCCATCTCTAGTCATTTTGATTGATATCTGGCCACTGAAACCAGAAGGCTCTGGAGAAGAAAGTGAGGCTGGTGTTTTTGCATAGCCCTCCCTCACTCAAATCAAAGACATTTGCAAGTCATATCAGCTCCCTGATGTCATGGTCCTCTTAGAGAAGGAAGGACAAACCTCAACCTGTGAGTAGTCCAAGCTTCCTGCTTGGGGACCCAGCTGACCAGTTCCAGTTGGACAACTCAGCCCATCCTGTCCTCTATTCCTCTCTTCTCCTCTCTTCTCTCCTCTCCTCTCCTTTCTTCTCTTCTCCTCTCCCCTCTCCTCTCTCTCCTTTCTCCTTACCTGACGGTGTTTGGCCCAAAGGAAGGTAAATTTTGATGATCAAAAGCTATCTAATTAACTTGGGGTTTATTGGCTAGATTTCTTTCTCAAAGACCATGCCTTAAAATCAATTCAGTCTGGATCTCATGGATTGGACAATAATAGGTCCCTGCCCAAGCACCAGTTAGTGGTTATTTTTCTCTGGCTCAAAATGAATTTAAATAGTACAGAAACCCTGAGGGTCTTCCCCTCCCAGTTTGATTTTTCTTTTTTAAATTAAAGAGGTCATGCCTTGACTCCCTTCTTAAAGAGGCCTATTCACTGAATGGGAGTTGCCTCACTCAAAGTAAGAACCTGAAATGACCTTAGCTTTAAAAAGGCCAAGGTCTCCCACTGCATCCTGGGTCATCTCCAGTTGTCCTGACCTATATTTGGCCACTGGACCCAGATGGCTCTGAAGGAGAAAGTGAGGCTGCTGATTTTGCAGAGCCCTCCTTTACTCAAACCAAAGTTAAATGCAAGTCTTGTCATCCTCTCCCTGATGTCATGTTCTTCTTTGACAATGAAGGGCAAACCACAACAACCCCTTTCTTCCACATCTTCCACATAGCTGTCAAAGCAATAGGGATTTTCCTTAAGCATAGTTCTAATCATGTCATTCCCATACTTAATCAAATCCAGTGGCTTTCTATGGTTTCTAGGATCATATATAAACTCCTCTTCGCATTTAATGTTCTGGAAAATCTGGCCCCAACTTATTTTTCATCTGCTTTTCCCTCTTAAAGCGGAGTAGGGGCCTCAAAGACCAACCAGACACTTTTGAGATGTCTTACATCTCTCAAACTCTAGATGGAGCTGAAGGGCAACAGTCAGAATTCAGGGCTTTCCAATGAGCTTCAATCTTCCACCAGCCTATCAATAATGCTTGGGTTTCCACAAAGCCTTCCTATGAGTTACTGGTTCCTATTAGTCTCTTTTCACTCAGCTCCTCCTGCATTCTTTACAGCTCCCACTCATGCTGAGTTCTTTAGAGTCCTCAAGCATGGCTTAAATCAGGGTCTCCTGGTGCTCAATGACTCATCTTTCTCCTTTTAGGTAAAACTCAGAACCCACCTTTCTGTTAATTATGAAACCAACAGTCTTTAATTATCCTATAGTCTCCAACAGTTATTTGATTTGTCACAGTGTGAGTTTTAGCTCCTCAAGCTCTAAAAGGTTACGAAAAATGATCTCAAGTACCACAATGCCCTGCAGTCTCAGTTCTTTTTCTGTCCTCACACAGGTCCTCTCAACTCCCTACTCAGTCCTTCTATCAGTCTGTAGCTTACATTTTAATCAGAATGTTTTTTTCTTTACACATGGATCTTAAGTTTTTTTTAGGCACAAAACTTCTTTTCTGCCTCTTTTCACAATCAAACTGGGCAGCTAGGTGGTGCAATGGAGAGAGTATTGGGCCTGGAGTCAGGAAGACCTGAGTTTACATATAACCTCAGACATGTAACAGATGTAACCTCTGTCCGCCTCAGTTTCTTTATCTGTAAAATGGGAGTGATAATATCTAAGTGTAATGGTAATGGTAATTTGGAGATCTTCCCTGCCCCTTAATAGGCTGAATGCAATCACATGGAGCTTATAGTGAAAGGTGAAATTGCTGAATGGGTGGAGTAGGAAGGGATGGAGCAAGAAATGAGTCAGAGCAGTTAGAGTGGAGGGAGAGAGAAGAAGCAGGTAAGCAGACAGCTAGGACTGTGAGTGTTTGTTTGTGGGAAGACCCGAGCATTAGGCAGGCTTTGGGATGATGTTGCCCTCTGCATGGTTATTGTGTATAGATTTCTTTGTTGTTGTGATGGATTTGGTTTTCTGGTATTGGGATATGGTTTTCTGGTGTCAGGATCTGGTTTTCTGGTATCAGAATAAATGTTTTGCCTCTGTCTTCTATATGGAGAGTCTGTCATATTTTGTGATTTAGAACTATGCCAGAATTTTCATTGTTACCATTGATGCCGTGAATATTGCCTTGGAGATACACTTTCTCCCAGAGTTATTATGAGGATCAAATGAGATAATTGTAAAGCACTTAATACAGAGACTTGTATGTTGTAAGCACTATACAATTGCTATCTTATACAAATTCACATTATGCAATTTCAACTTTACTTATTCTAAAGAAGTCTGTGTTCCCAAAAGACACCCACATAAACTTTTTTTGTATGGTATTGTTTTCTCTTTCCCTGCCCTTTAACTTGGCACTCCCACTCTCTCACCAAAACAAAACAAAAAACCCAATAAACATAAAAAACAACAACAATAACAACAAACCCAACCCTTGCAAGTGAAAGCAGAAGAACTGATGCTCAGAGAGAGACCACTACAGAAACCTCTTCAGCTGATGTGGGCTTGGCTTGAGGTCTCTGACAGATAGAGGAGATCTTTGCCCTGGCCCTGTGTCAGCCCATTTCTGTCCTGTCCCTGCCTGTTCTTCCTACTATTCTTGCTTCTCTCTTCCTTTTTTTTGGGCTGTGACTTAAAAGGGGCACATCTCACAAAGCCTAGAAGCCTAAGCTTCCGGAATATAACTCTAACCCCACTCAATAGTCACTAAGATGCTATGATGTGGCCAAAAGAAAAAAAAAATTCCCTTCTTTCCAGAGCATAGGACTGTTTTGGACTGCAAAGAAGTGTTTCAGAGCATGCACCAGAAATCCTGGGAAGATAATGACACATATCTGCCTTAAAGGATAACTTGTCTATGATCCTCTTGAGCTACTGAGAGGTACAACTCTGTCTCATAAAAGATAGAGAGCTGACTTTAGATGTCATATACTTTCATTCCCTCTTTTTATACGGGAGGAATCAGGCCTGGAGAGTTTGTCACACTAGTAATAAATGGAAGAGGCTTAAACTGAGGTCATCTGACTCCAAATCACTGCTCTCTACTTCTTACAACTGAGTATAGACACCCCCCCCCACCCTGACCCTCCAGGGATTCATAATGCTTTTGTGTGCAGGTTATTATGCTCGGCCCCACTACAACCTTTAACATTTTGTGGTAGCAGTAAGTTCTTTTCACCCATAGTCTGGCCCATTTGAATAAATGCAGGATCTGTAATTTCTTCAGCATAAGCAATTCTTCCCACTATTACTGATGGCAATGCACCCATGATTTAGAGGGAAAGCCCTAGGGAGTTATCTGGCGGTAGTGATGGGTCAAGTGACCTCTCCAGAGTCATGTGACTAGAATGTGTCACAGGGGGAATTTGACCCAGATCTCCCTGACTCTACATCCAGCACATTATCTTAAGGCATAAAGAGGTATAAGGAGTGTAAAAATGCCTAAGGTGTCACCCCAGCTTCCAGACCAGGGAGAAAATATATATGTATAGCTTCAAATGTGGCTCAAGGCAAAATAAACATTTAAAAGACCCCTTATTCATATTCTGTTATCAATACTTGACTTGTGGAGACATGAAGCAGTCACACTCCATCCAAGTAAGGTATGGATACTTCCTAATGATGCAAATTCTGAATAAATTCACACTTACAGTGTTACCATGCATCAGTTTTGCTAAAAGATGAAGGGAATCACATTCTCACTTATGTTCTTCAGAGAACTGAAGGGGGTTCTTTGCCAAAGGCGCATTTGAAAGGAAATCACAAATAAGATTAAAGTATTCTGTAGAAGCTATTCAGTAAAGCTATTTAGAGCACAGGTTTGTTTCTCTACACCTTTCCCCTCCTTGTGGCCCCCCTCCTCCAACAGTCTCATTTAGAAAAATAGTTGGGTAGGAATATTTTTCAAATGTAGCATAACAAGCTTATCAGGTAGTCAAATAAATATTCATCGGAACAATAAAAGAGTGACAATCTCAGTCAAAAACGATTTCAGAAAATATCTACATAGCCTGACTTGTTCAGTTGTGTCATGCCAATACTGGCAATAGGGTTTTCTTGACAAGGCACTGGATTGTTTTGCCATTTCCTTCTCTAGCAGATTAAAACACACAGAAGTTAAGTGACTTGCCCAAGAACACACAGCTAGTAAGTGTCTGAGGTCTTATTTGAACTCAGGTCTTCCTCATTCCAGGTCGGGTGTGCTATCCACCAAGCAATCTAGCTGCCTCAGTTTGACCAGTACTATAATAGTTATTTCTACTATCAAGTCAGTCTTGGCTCTGAAGCCCTCTAGTGTAAGAGAATCCACTACGTATCAAAGCAACTTGTTACACTTTTGGATACTACTAATTATGTTATTTTTTCCTAATAATGATTGTATTGGATATTGAATATAGTCATTTTGAAAGTGTCATAATATTAATATCCTAGGCCTTAAAATTCTGGTATATGCAGATAGATTTATACATAGGTGCACATACAAGATGAATAGGATTTGTAGCACACAAAGTGGCCTGGGTGTTGACTTGCGTTTAAGAAAGTTACAAACATGACTACTAAGTCATGAGGTTTGGGATTTCATATTTGTGTTAGTTTTGACAAGTTTCTGCTTTTTTTTTTTTGGAGGGCAATTGGAGTTAAGTGACTTGCCCAAAGTCACCCGGCTAGTAAGTGTGTCAAGTGTCTGAGGCCGCATTTGAATTCAGGTCCTCCTGATTCCAGGGCTGCTGCTCTATTCACTGCACCCCCCTTTGACATGTTTCTGAGAAGCTCATGATTTAATACAGTAGCTCTACATATTTGTTAGAATTTGTGCACAAATGTGTGTTTGTGTCAGGGAGAAACAGAGACTGTGATCAAATCAGACAGACACTTATAGGAGAGAATTTAGACACTCATGTACCTTCTGTGAGTTAGCCTCTCCTTGCTTCAGTCCTCCTGGAAAGTAAGGAGAGTACTGAGTATATGTCAACAATCAGCAAAACAATTTTTTATCGAAGCAAGCAAGTCTTAATTGTTTGTGGAAATGAAAGGAGACTGCACATGAATAAGTCAAAGTAGAAATATTTGGGCCCTTTCTACTCACCCAATATTGATTATTTAGCAGAGGTATTCCCTCTGTTCAATTAGCAGTCACTTCCTGGGACTTCTTTTGTGCCATAATCATCTTTACTTTCTAGGGGCAGCTAGGTAGCTCAGTGCATAGAGTAAAGAACTAGATCTGGGAAGACTCGTCTTCCAGAGATCAAATCTGGCCTTAGACACTTACTAGATGTGTGACTCTGGCTAAGTCATTTAACCCTGTTTGCCTCAGCTCCTCATGTATAAAATGAGCTGGAGAAGGAAATGGCAAACTACTCCAATATCTTTGCCAAGAAAACCCCATACGAAGTCACAAAGAGTTGGACATGACTGAAAATGTCTGGACAACAACTTTTTGCTTTGCATTTATGTGTATGTTTTGGTGGGGAGGGAGCAGATCTAGGCCCCAAACAGAACCTAGTGGGTGGCCAAAGGGATCAAGAAGACAACTGTGCAGCAAGAAACCCTGACTGGAGAGTGAGGCAAGTCCTGGCATTTTGGATCAATGAGTATATGTTTGGGTGAGGGATAGAGCAGGGAGATTAGGTGGGGAGTGCCCAGTCAGAGCAGACATTTCTGGATGGTCTATATTCTACACATGATATACACTTACATATATACAATGGGTAGCAGACATTTGGATAACACTATAAAACCACAGACTTTGCTTAAGTCACATGATTAAGGAGCCAATGACTTGAAATCATCTAAAATTTGACAGCTCTAAGTGAAATCTGAATTCCTTGAAATACATCAATTGATTGTAAAGCAACAACAGCAGCAATAACAATGACGGAGATGGCAAAAATTCTCATTTATTTAAATTATTAAAATTTAAAGCTAAACAATTTTAATTTGGGAAATAGAAACAACTGAAAAATCCTTTTCTTCCTTGACCTCCCTTCATAACCTAGACCATATTCCTACTGTAAATCTTGTCCTTTTCTCCCTTCTTGGCCACTACTTTGGGTTTTGGAGAATGAGGGAAAAAGAGGAAGCAGGTATGAAGCATACCCTTTTTGTAAGGTTTCCCTTGATTAATACCTATTTACCCTGTATCTAGTATACATAGTTGTTTGAATGGTGTCTCCACCATTAGATGGTGAGTACCTCTAGGGAAGGGATTATTTTGCCTTTGTTTATTTCCTGGTATTTGTTACAGTGCCTGGTACAGGGGAGGGGAACCTGCAGCCTCAAGTCCACATGTGGCCTTCTAGGTCCTTGGGTGCAGCCTTTTGCCTGAGTTCGAGTTTACAGAACAAATTCTTTTATTAAGGGGATTTGTTCTGTGAAGTTTGGATTCAGTCCAAGGGCCCCACTTGAGGACCTAGAGGGCCACATGTGGCCTTGAGGCTACATTTTCCCCACCCCTGAGCTGGAACCTAGCAGTTGCTTAAATGAATATTGACTCATTTGCTGATGACAAAAGTTTCTTAAAAAGCAAAATACACCAAAGTGTGATTACCCCCAGTTGAAAACACTAAAAAAAGAAAACAATACTAGCTCTAAATTACAACAATGTTGTGAGAAAGATGCATTATTGCTCCCATTTTACATATGATGAAATTGATGCTCAAGAAAGGGTTATGACTTGCCTAGGGCACCATGGATGGTAAGTGCTGGGGCCAGAACTCAAATTAAGGACTTATTTCATGAATGATATACTTTCCATTCACCTAAGCATTTTCTTTGATCAATTCCAATCTTAATCTTCATCTTTATTTTAGAATCTTCAAATTTAGCAGAGGGTCCCTATTATTTCAAACCATCACACTTTTGCTTTGAGGAGCACATGATATCTATGGGACCTCTTCCAAACATCCACAATTATGAAACTGTGAATGAATGATTTTCTACTCAGATGACTTCATGACTTGCAGTCTGGTTTGCTATCACAAAGCCTTCTTTCAATTCCCCTGGCTGGGAAGAAACATTCTTTGTATGCAAAATAGCTACAGATATTTCATTTTCAAAACATGCCATGAATAATGGATTCCAATGACCTGCCTCAGTGCACTCAGCATTGAGTGAGGTTATACTTTCCTTTAGCAAAATGGTGTCACCCACTCTGAGGCATTAACAAACACTCTGGAGACAATATACACAGATCAAGATGGACACTAAAAATTGCTCTGAATGGAAGATGCCCTCAGGGTAATGTCTTACATAGATAGTCTGAATGGTCAGAAACTAGGGAAGTTAATTTGTTTCTTAAGAATAGCATTCATTACTTGATGAGGCATTCTCTCTGAACTTTGCTCTCCATGGTCTGTAGCTTCAGTAGAATAAACTAAGCCCTAAGAAGAAAAAAAAAGCCAGGATAAGAGGCTGTACTTTAATAGAGAACATAGATCACATAGTCATTACTCTGAAAATAGAATTCTCTGCAGGGCTAACTAGATGCAGACAGGAAATATATGAGTTTGAAATGCTAGTCTTGGATTATGTTCAAGCCTTCTAGCTGGAAATTATCTAGCACTTTCAAGTTTGCATGGCATAGTGTTCCAATTTTGAAATCCCTAAAAGGCCTATATTCAAATTCCAGATCTTACTCTAGCTGCATGACCAGGTGAAACTATTTAACCTCTATGTGCCTCAGTTCCCTCCTCTGTAAAATAGGGATGATAATACCTACACTATCTACCTCCCAGGGTTTCTATGAGCTCAGATGAGATGCCTATAAAGCACTTTGAAAACCCTAAGATGATATGTGAATGCCAGATAATCTGCTTATTATTGTTATATATAATGTCACAACAGTACTCAATTTATAGATAAGCAAACTACCAGCCAAAAAGTTACCTTTTAAATTTCTATTGAATTACATATTCTCAGCTACTTCTAAAGATTGGCAAAGCCTTCTATGTAGTCTTTCTCTAGTGAATGAAGTCTGATAGGCAATTGATTTGTCAGTTGAGGCTTCATTGAGAGGTAGGGTGGTGGAGTGATGAGCTTCATGTCAGGAAGACTTGGTCCAAAAGCTATCTCCAACTCTACTAGTTGTGTGACCCTGGGCAAGTCAATTTTCCTTTTGAATGTCTATTTTCTTATGTAGAAAATTGGCATAATAATAACTGTATTATATGCTTACCTACCACACAAAGTTATAGTGTGACTAAAATGAGGTAATGTTAATAAAACCCTATGCAAACTTTAAATCACCATAAAAGATGACCCTCAAGTCTTTGGGCTGGTTTAAGTGAAGACTTTTGGGACACCCCTGTATAAATTTCAACTTTGCCTTTTGAAGAGCCTATGAATTTATATAATTTTTGTAATCTTATCCTAACTAATGATAAGCTGTCCTCTCTTGCCATAAAATTTGCTCTGAAAACCTTCAGGGTTCATAAATGGGTAACAGAGTATGAACCTTTCTTCACACTTTGTTTGAAATCTTAATGTCTGTCTGACACCTGCCACTTATTTTCCACGATTAATCAAATAGGTTAGGTAAGGGAAAACAAGAAAGCAATTGAGTAGTGATGTCCTGATCAACTCATTATTATATACTCATATTATTATACACTCTTATTAAATTTAAACAGTATGAATGTTCATTTTGTAGGGCATATTTTAGCCCATGACATTTATCAGAGAAATGTGTTTATGTCAGTTTTGGAGGTTGTTGATTAGTATTCTCATTTCATCCAGAAAACTGGATTGGGTACAAGATTTATCTGCAGAATATGAGGTCAGTTCACCTGTTCAATCCACCCATCTTCCTCTGGAAGTTGAGTTTTATGTACAAAGAGATTAAACAAAGATGAGACTTAGAAATTTCTAAAGCATCCCCGATGTATCTTCTCTTTTCTTTATATTTCATTTCTTTGACCTCTTATAATCTCTGTTTGTTCATTGTCACTTCATTCTAAGATATAATATTTTGACAATATTTTTATGTTACTGCCTTGGTAGAAAAGGGAAAAGATGTAGTAAAAAAGATTCAGAAAAATAGTCATGATATAATTAAAATATTCTGTTTATTTCACTTATTCTAATCTTTGATTGCAAAATACCATGACTTTTGTTTTTCTAGCAAGGAATTGTAATAGTAGTAAATCTTTTCCACTTGAACATTCATGGGTTTACAAGTATGTTTTCAACAACTGTTAACTTAGAGCTAAATAAAACTTTAGTAGTAAAACATCTCTATCTTTTTTACATTAATTTAAAAAATCATTTATTTGCATAATTTTGCCCTGGCCTGTGATTTTATTGCTAGGGAACTATGATTATAGAAACTCCCCCTACTAATCAAGATAGCTCTTTACTCTATATCCTATATTATAATTTTACTTAGGGACATTTTACTCTGGAGAAACTGATTTGCCTAGGGTTACTCAGCCAATATGTGGCAGAGAGAAGAATGTGGTCCTTTATCTACTATAATCAATCAATTCCTAGACTGAGAGGTATGAGTTTCTCCTCCACTTCTGACCAGCTGTGTGACCTTGGGTGAATTATTTATCCTTTCTGAGTATCAACTATTGTTTCTATAAAATGGGAAAAATAATATTGTTGAGGTTTCATGGTGTGTTGTGGGGGTTGTCTTGAATGAATTCACAGACTCAGACCATCTCCTATACAAGCTAAAGCATTTATTGAGAGTAACAACTCTCAGAAGCAGGCTGAATTCCAAGAAGGACCTGGCAACTTTATTAAGACAAGACAGGAAATTTTATAGTGTAATGGTACTGATTACAGAAAAGAAATTATGAATATTAAAAAGACAGAAGGTGTTTGTCAAGGGATTAGGTAATAGAGAGAGGTTCCAGCCTTAGTAGAATTCAATATGTGATTACCCACAATGCATACAGAAAACCCACTGGTGGGGGGGAAAGCATATATGTATGATAATAATATTATAATAAGCCTCTCTAAGTTATAAGTTCACCTAAAGGACAGTTTTTGCTATTATTGTGCAAGTGCCTTCTTAGGGAAAGTCCCTTCCATTGGTTTGGGGTCCACATCCTGCTCAGGCATCCTGGTGGTGCTGCTTTCTGATTGGCTTACTATGGTGGTTCTGTCTGAAATTAGGTGGATGTAGTTGTGGTTGAATGCATGGATATGCCTGTTGTTTCTGTGAGGAATGGGTCTAGGGACAATGGCTAGCTAGAGTCAATGGCTAGGATTCCACTACATGGACCTACCTACTGTTCTAGTGAGGCGGTGAGGCATATATGAGGAAATTAGGATATTGAGTTGGGGTGTGAAAGGGCAGTGGATACGTACGGACAGTGACTGTATTGAGTCTGGGGGCAGTGGTAAGCTAGGAGAAGAGGACTGTTGTTCAGTGAGACCTACCTCTGATTGAGTTGGAGTTGGGGGGAGTTGTGTGGTTAAATCAGGACATGCCTGTTCTTCAGTGAGGCCCATAAGGAAGTTAGAATATTAGGGCTGGAGGCAGCTTTTTTAGGATTTTATCAATACTTTACTTCACTGAAGGCAGAAGGCAAGACCAGATGAATTCTTTATATCCCTTCCAACTTTAAGATCTATAATGATAGGGGCAAGGCAAAAGAATATTAAGCCAAAAACTATTATTGACCAAATCTAATTTAGACCAACATAGCAATTCAAGTTTGGGAATTAGAAAGCAATGAGTTACTGTGGACCCTTAAAATAATTTTACTGAAAAGAGAAAATTAAAAGAATATACTTTTTATAGTTAAAATAGGATACCAACTCAGATAAAACACAATTCCCTTCAAGGGTCCTCCCTCCCACCCCCACCTTGCTATGAGTTGCAATTAGTTATCGTAGGTGAGGAAAAGAACTTCGGCAAAAACAGTGACAACAGCTCTCCATGGGCTGGGTCTTTTATACCTCAGGCATATCAAAAACCAAGCCATTGTGTTTGATTCCTTCTGAAAATTGCTTATTTGATCTGTTTGTCTAATTTACTTTTTTGCTTTTTGGAGGGCAATTGGGGTTAAGTGACTTGCCCAAGGTCACACGGCTAGTTTTGTGTTAAGTGTATGAGGCTGGATTTGAACTCAGGTCCTCCTGACTCCAGGGCCAGCGCTCTATTTACTGCCCCACCTAGCTGCCCCTGTCTAATTTACTTTTATATTTCCTTTCACTCCTATTTTTTCATTATTTGCCTTGAAATTCTATACTTTCAAATTAATTATGCTATTATTTTATATAGTTCTATTTTAAAATCTCCTCATCCAATTTTATAGAGATAAGAAAACAAGTATAAGGTCATTAATGATGTCCTCTTGATAGAATTTTTTTGGGTAATAATACTATTATTTTATTCAATTGTGTTCTCTTCTCTTTTAGACCTTTTGAAAATCAATACCTTTATGTGTTTGAAATCAAGTTTTCTCTACCATGGGTTTCTTTGTTGTTTACTTGGTCTGGTTAAAATGCTATTTTTCTGTCAGATGGAGAACATTAGGACTCCAATCATACTTTTTTTTTCAGCAGATGCTGAAACTAACTCTGCCTGATCCTTATTTGCCTCACCCAGGAAATGTAGTGAGTCATCCTTTCTCTAAGCTGCAGCTTCCCGGTTTCACTTATAATCACAATTGCAATGATGATATTAAAAAAAAAAAAATATCATTCATCTAGTTTAATTTAGAACTGGTAGCCTAAGGAAATGTCATCCTCATCCTATAATTCATATTTTCTTCTTTCTTTATTTGTTTATCCTGACATACGCATCTGTTTTAGAACAAACTCATTTTAAGGGTCTTATACCTAAAATAGAATGCATGTCCCCCTTCTTTGAGCTATTCTCTTAGAACTTTACATCGATTTCATTCTTATGGTAGAGGCAGTAGTAATAATAAACAAAAAGATTAATATGTTGAGATACAAATATAACAAATTATTGTCCTAAATTCAAGTCTCTAGGCAACTCAAATTTTGAGGACAGTGTCAGACAAAATTCTATCTTTTTTGGTCCTGGAGACCTAGAAGCATTTCAGGAGATTACTTTCCCAAGATAATAAAGCCAAGTCATTTCCCTTCTCTAGTTCTCAGTTTTTCCCTCTGTAAATTAGGGGGTTAGAACCAAATGACCCCTAAGATCCATCCCCACTTTAACATACTATGATTCTAATGTTTCATGAACCTACTAGCTCCTTGTATTGGGATAATAAAGGAATTCCTTGTCTTGGCTTATGTGATGCTAAAAAAAAACTGATAAGGCCACTTCCAGGAGCCAAGATGGTGGAGTAAGAAGTAAATAGCTCTCACCCTCCTTTATTGACCTCTGCAAGCACAGAACTTATCACCCCAGGAAAAACCTTTGAACAGCTGAGCCAGTAGAAAGATGGGATATCATAGTCTTATAGCCCAGGAAGCTTGGGGGATTGACAGGAAAGGCCCCTCATGTTCTGGGAGAAGGGGAGCAGTACAGGATGGGAGGTGTCTCAGCAAGCCAGTGACAAGACCTACCTCAAGAAACTAGGGGGAGATCCTGAGCCCCAGGGTGGTGGAGCAGGCAAGAGCCAACCCCAGGGCCCCTGAATGCCTCACCACAGGCAAGGAACTGGTAGACATCAGCTTGGAAAATGACCACATGGGCCACATTCTCCAGCAGTCAAGTCTCCCCATGTTTCAGCACATTGTTAGGAAACAAATTCTGGGAGGCACAGCTCCAGGCTTGCAGATATCCTTCAAGTGCAAAGCCTGTGTGAACAGGAGTCAAACATTCAAATGCAAGACCCAGATGAGCAGACATCCCCCAGGAACCAGACTCCCCACCCCCAGCCTGAGAGCTTCAGTGTTCCTGAGCCCAGTTCAGCACAGGGAAGCTGTCAGACCATTACAGCCTCCCACTGCCAACACCTGGGGCCCCAGCACAAAAAGCCAGTCAGACCAGGTCTGTGGGCTCCTAGCATAAGAAGCTTGGGTCAGTATCCCCTGTGCTCCAGCAGGAAAACTCAGCTTTAAAAGCCAGGAATTAGGCAAACAGCATGAGCAAAAAGCAGAAACAGACAATGACCATAGATTCTTATGGGGACAGAGAAGATCAAGGCACAAATTCAAAAGAGGGAAACATTGTCAATATACTGACATTCAAAATGTCAAAGGGGAATATGAACTGACCTCAAGTCCAAAAAACCTTCTTAGAAGAACTCAAGAAGGATTTAAAAAGACAAATAAGAGAGGTAGAAGAAAAATTGGGGAAAGAAATGAGAGGTATGAAAGAGAGAGTCAATAGCTTGAAAAAGGAAGGACGAAAATTGACTGTAGAAAACAAATTGTTGGGGGCCGCTAGGTGGCACAGTGAGTAAGAGCACTGGTCCCAGAGTTGGGAGACCTGGGATTGAATCCGAGTTTAGATACTTAGCACCACACACAGAAATAACTGGCTGTGTAATCTTGATCAAGTTACTTAACCCCAATTGCTTAAAAAAAAAAAAAGTTGTTAAAAAGTTAAATTGGCCAAATGGAAAAGGAGGCACAAAAACTCACTGAAAAGAACTCCTTGAAAAGTAAAATGGGCCAAATGGAAACAGAGGTACAAAATTTAATAGAAGAAAACAATTTGTTAAAAATTAAAATTGGGCAAGTGAAAGCTAATGATTCTATGAGAAATCAAGAAACAGTGAGACAGAAACAAAAGAATGAAAAAATAGAAGAAAATTTAAAATATCTCATTGGTAAAGCAGCTGATCTGGAAAATAAATCCAGGAGAAACAATTTTAAAATTATTGGTGTACCTTAAAAACATCCTGAATAAAAGGTCCTAGACAGCTTCTTTCAGGAAATCATCATGGAAAACTGCCATTGTGGTCCTAGAACCACAGGGTAAAATAATCATCTAAAGAATCCACCAATCACCTCCTGAAAGAGATCCCAAATTAAAAGATGCCAAGGAGTATTTTTAGCCAAATTCCAGAATTACCAGGTCAAGTAGAAAATACTACCAGTGACCAGAAAGAAATAATGTAAATATCATGGAACCACAATCAGGATTATACAGGAACCTTGCAGCTTCTACATTAAAAGATGGGAGGGCATGGAATACAATATTCCCTAAGGCAAAGGAGCTTGGATTACAAACAAGGATCAAGGAACCCAGCAAAATTGACCATAATCTTTCATTGAGGAGATGGATATTCAATGAAATAGGGTACTTCCAAACCTTTCATACTTTTCAACCCACAAACATTAAAGACAGCATAAAACATCAGTGGGAAAACTCTGTGGGTCCTGGGTGAAAGAAGAATGTGGTTCAGCTGGGGTCTGGCCTTAACCCCAGGGCACCAGAGTTGGCGACAATGGTAGTAGCAGCAGCAGGAGCAGTGGCGGCAGCAGCTGCTTCCAGAATTCTGGGTCCACAGACAGTGGGGGATCCAACTGATACAAAACCCCAGAAGCCTGGAACAGTAATGCACCCCCAGCCTCACCCCCCACTGGAAGCAGAGTCCTACCTTGACAAAGAGTTAGAAAGTCAATTATTTGGCTGGGAAGATGAGCAAGCAGCATAAACAAACTCAGATTACAAAATCTTACTTTGGTTACAAAGAAGATCAAAACATACAACCAGAAGACAACAAAGTCAAAGCTTTTACATTCAAAACTTCCAAGAAAAATATGAATTAGTCTCAGGCCGTGGAAGAGCTCTAAAAGGATTTTGAAAAACAAGTAAGAGAAGTCAAGGAAAAATTGGAAAGTGAAATGAGAGTGATGCAAGAAAATCATGAAAAATGAGTCAACAGCTTGCTAAAGGAGACCCCAAAAATTACTGAAGCAAATGACAACTTGAAAAAAAAAATGGCAAAAGAGGCCCAAAAAGTTAGGAGAAGAATGTCTAAAAAAGCAGAACTGACCAAATGGGAAAAGAAGTCCAAAAGCTCCCTGAAGAAAATAATTCCTTCAAAATTAGAATGGAGCAAATCAAAGCTAATGACTTTATGAGGAATCAAGAAATTATAAAACAGAACCAAAAGAGTGAAAAAAATAGAAGACAATGTGAAATATTTCATTGGAAAAACCACTGACCTGGAAAATAGATCCAGGAGAGATAATTTAAAAATTATTGGACTACCTGAATGTCATGATAAAAAAAGAGCCTAGACATCATTTTTGAGAAATTATCAAAGAAAACTGCCCAGATACTCCAGAAACAGAGGGAATAATAGAAATTGAAAGAATCCATCAATTGCCTCTTGAAAGAGATCCCAAAAGGAAAACTAGGAATATTGTAGCCAAATTCCAGAGTTCCCGGGTCAAGGAGAAAACATTTCAAGCAGCCAGAAAGAAACAATTCTAGTGCTGTGGATATACAATTAGGATAAAACAAGATTCCATAGCTTCTAAATTAAGGTATTATATGATATTGTGGAAGTCAGAGGAGCTAGGATTAAAATCAAGAATCACCTACCCAACAAAACTGAGTATAAGACTTTCAGGGAAAAATATGGATATTCAATAAAATAGAGGACTTTCAAGCATTCTTGATGAAAAGACCAGAGCTGAATAGAAAATCTGACTTTCAAACATACAAGACTCAAGAGAAACATGAAAAGGTAAAAAGGAAAGAGAAATCATAAGGGACTTATTGAAGTTGAACTGTTTACATTCCTGCACACAAAGATGATATTTGTAACTCATGAGATTTTTCTCAGTATTAGGGTAGTTGGAGGAAATACATGGATAGATGATAGATAGATAGATAGATAGATAGATAGATAGATAGATAGATAGATAGATAGATAGATAGATGGCACAGAGTTTTGAATGAATGATATCTAAAAATAAAATTAAGGGGTGAGAGAGGAATATATTGGGAGAAGGAGAAGGGAAAAGATAGAATGAGGTCAATTATCTAGCATAAAAGAGGCAAGAAAAAAGGTTTCACAATGGAGGGGAAGGGGGGGGAGGTAAAAGGGTATGAGTGAATTTGGCTTAAGGAGGGAATAACATACATACTCAATTGGGTATCTTACCCTCCAGGAAAGTAAGGGGGAAGGGGATGGGGGGGTGATGGAAGGGCAGATTGGGGGAGGGGGTAGTCACAAGCAAACACTTTTGAAAAGGGACAGGGTCAAAGGAGAAAATAGAATAAGTGAGGAGAGGAATAGGATGGAGGGAAATATAGTTAGTCTTTCACAACATGACTATTACAGAAGTGTTTTTCACAAGTATACATGTATAACCTATGTTGAATTGCTTGCCTTCTCAATGATGGTGGGTGGGGAGGGAAGAAGGGAGAGAATTTGGAACTCAAAGTTTTAAAAACAAATGTTAAAAATTGTTTTTGCATGCAACTGGGAAATAAGATATACAGGCAATGGGGTATAGAAGCCTATCTTGCCCTACAAGAAAATAAGAGGGAAAGGAATGTGGGGGGGCAGTGATAAAAGAGAGGGAAGACTTGGGGAAAGGGTATTTAGAATGTATGCCATCTTGAGGGGGGGAGGAAGGGAGAGATGGGGAGAAAATTTGGAACTCAAAATCTTGTGGAAATGAATGTTGAATAATAAAAATAAATTCATTAAGTGATAAAAATTAAAAAATAACAAACATAAAGCCTATTTAAAAAGTTTTTGTACAAACAAAGGCAATGCAACCAAGATTAGAAGGGAAGCAGAAAACTGGGAAACAATTTTCACAGCCAGTTTCTCTGATAAAGGCCTCGTTTCTACAATACAGAGAGAACTGAGTTGAATTTATCAGAATACAAGTCATCCCCCAATTGATAAAATGGTCTAAGGATATGAACAGGCAGTTTTCAGAGGAAAAATGAAAGCTATCTATAGTCATATGAAAGAATGCTCTAAATCGCTGTTGATTAGAAAGATGCAAATCAAAATGAATCCAAGGTACCACATGACATCTATCAGATTGGCTAACATGACAAAACAGAAAAAAACCAAAACAATAAATGTTGGAGAAGATGTGTGAAAATTGGAACATTAATGCATTGGTGTGGAGTTGTGAATTAGTCCAACCATTCTGGAGAACAATTTGGAACTATGCCCAAAGGGCTATAAAATTGTGCATGCCCTTTGATCCAGCAATACCACTTCTAGGTCTGTATCCCAAATGTATAATAAAAATGGGAAAAGAACCCATATATACAAAACTATAGAATCTCTTTTTGTGGTGGTAAAGAATTGGAAATTTAGGGGATGTCCATCAGTTGGGGAATGACTGAGCAAGTTGTGGTATATAAATGCAATGGAATACTATTGCGCTACAAGAAATTATGAGTAGGTGGACTTCAGAAAAACCTAGAAAGACTTATATGAACTGATGTTGAGTGAAATGAACAGAACCAGAAGAACACAGTAACAGTCACATTATGTGATGACTGAGCTCTTCTCAAAAATGCAAGGATCTGAGACTCATGATGGAAAATGCTATCCACATCCAGAGAAAGAACTTTGGAGTCTGAATGCAGATGGAAACACATTATTTGCTCTCCTTTTCTTTTGTTGTTTTGTTTTATTTTTTTCTTTCATCATAGTTCCTCCTATTAGTTCTAATTCTTCTTTACATCATGACTAATGTGAAAATAGGTTTAAAATGAATGTATAAGTAGAGCCTATATCAGATTGCAGGCCATCTTGGGAGGGGAGGGGAGAGAGTGGATGAGAAAATTCAAAACTCAAAATGATACAGAAATGAATGTTTAAAACTAAAAATAAATAAATTATTATTAAATATAAAAATAACTAATAAGTTCAGTCAAACTAGTGCTGATTTTGTGTAGACATACTCTATTTTCTCCAATCCATATTTAGCACATCTGTCAAAAATTAGCTTCTTATTGCTCTGCTCTGGCCATATCATTCCTTTATTCAAAAATCTTAATCGATTCCCCCATGAAAAGAGGTACCATGCCGTCTCCAGGCCCAGACTTCCTCTTCCAGGATAATATTCACAGGTCCTTCAGCTAATCCTTTTAAAGCATATCCTGGAGGCCATTTCTCATCCTAGTCATCCTCCTCTAGATACTTTCCAACTTATCAATGTCCTTCCTAAAACATGGTACATATATCTGAACAAAATTTCCCAACTGTGATACAACTATGGTAGAGTATAGCAGTCACCTTCCTTGTCTTAGACACTATGCCTCTCCTACTTCAATCTAAAATTGCATTAGGTTTTTTGGCTACCGTATCGCGCAATTGAATCCAACTGAATGTTCAGACAGCTAAACTTCCTGGAATTTTGAAGATGTACTGTTATCTAAACATGAACCTCCTATCTTATGCCCATGAAGTTGTTATTTTGAATTTAAGTGAAAAATTGTACTTCTATCTCTCTCAAATTCCATCTTTATTTGATTCATCCCAATGTTCCAATTTGTCAAGATTGTTGATGGTCCTAGTTGTCACTGAATACATTAACTGTCCCTCTTATCTTTGTGATAAATATATTTGACAACCATACCTTCTATGCTTTCAAATAAGTCATTGGTTACACTTGTTTAACCTCCCAGAGGATAGCTTACCAGAGATGCTCCTCTAAACATTCCTCAAAATTGACATGAAGCCATTACTGAATGTTCTTTGGATCAGTTCATTCAGTCATTTCCAGTCAGATTCCTCTAATAAGATAAGAAGGGAGTGGGAGCAGGTGTTTACAGTACTTGATAATTCAGTCTAGGGGGGCAGGAGACTAAAAAAAAGGAAATGCATTGCTATTGGGTCATTCTAAATCCTGTGCCTCTACCTTTTGAGTCATTATGAATAACTATTTCTTCCTCTCTTTGGTTGTGGAGGCCAGTGGAAGTCTAAGTTTATGGTAGTTGCTTCCAGGGCCAGTTAAATGACCTCTCCTGTCTCTGTCTCTCAGTGACTATTATTCCCAGAGATTTCATATCCTGGAACACTAAAGCTTACACCAAGGCAGAAGTACCATGCCAGCCATGACCAGACTAAGGGTGACTAAGGACCTAGTCTAAGGATCCTTAGTGAAGGCTCCTAGGAGCCTTCTAAGGAGCTTAGAGTGAAGAAGCTGAAGTAGACATTTTATTTCCCCTCTTTTCCATCTTCCTACACACAACTTGCACCCAGCTCTTCTGCTATACAAAGATATAAAGTTTTAGGGCCTACCATGGTTCCTATCTCCAAATTTTGTACTGGATAGCAGCTTAGATGGGAGGTACCTAGGGTGCTGGAACTGGTTCTCCCCAAGACAACATCAGATATACACCTCCCTCTAACTTGAGGTAGCATCATTAGTCAAGTCCAAAGAAAGACAGTTTTGGAGTCAAAAGGACCTCAGTTAAAATCCCACCTCTGCTGTGTTATCTTGGGCAAGTCATTTAAGTTTTTTGTCCTCAGTTTCCCTCTTCTATAAAATGAGGGACTTGGATTAGATGACCCTTAAGTTCTTTCTAGACTTAAATCTCTGATTCTTTGAATCTCTGGGTTCTGGAGGAAAGGATTTCACAGAAGTACAACTTTTATAGGAAGATTTGTGTGTCCATATGAGTGGGATGGGGGCTATTTGGCCTTGGGGAAAAAAGTTGTCAACCTCTAAGCAATTTTTCTACTCTACCCCTAAGGGTTGCTCTTTGGGGCTTTCTTTAATACTTCTAGGTCAGCTTTGCTTTTGTGACTTTCTAGGGGGAGGAGGGGAGGAGATGGGAGGCTGAACAAGGTGTAAAGAGAACAGAGAGATAAAGAAAAGAAAAGAAGATGGAAAGAATCAGATTTTATATTTGTTCTCCAAACTCTCAAACCCAAAAGTTTCAAGGAGGTCCTTGAATATGCTACATTGGCTATATATTTTAACAAATTAAAGGAGTCAGTTTGTTAGTCAACAAGCATTCTTAAAACTTTACTATGTGCCAACAACTGTGCTGAGCACCAGAAATTCAAAGAAAGGAAAAAAATCCAAACAAACAAGTCAACTACTATCTTCAAAGCATTCATAATTTAATGGGACATCACATATAAAAAACTAATGGTGTACAAGTTATACACAGACTAGAAAGAAAGTAGGCTTAAATGAGAAGGTGCCAATTGATGGGAGCTAGGTAAAAAGGCTTATTGCAGAAAATAGGATTTGAACTTGGCCTTAAAGGAAGCCAGGGAAACTACGTGTAGTTACTTTTTTTGTCTTTGTATCCTTGTATCCTCAGTGTCTAACACCAGCCCTTGAAAACAACAAGCAACTAATGAATATTTGTTGTATTGAATTAAATTGAATTAAACTTTAACAGTAGGTCCATTGTTAATATACCTGCTGGCTGCAAGGGATATACACACACATAAATATGCACACATATATGTGTGCAAGCATACGTGTATGTATATACATATATATATGTGTATATGTATATATGTATATGTATATCTATACTTATCTATCATCTGTCTATCTATCTATCTATCTATCAGTTTTTATTTCCCTGGGTTCTTTTTTTTTTTCTTTCTGGATAGATATAGGTCATTCAATTCTCTCCCACTCAAATTTTCCCCAGAAAGTTCTAAATTCTAAAAAAGTGAATATAATTATTTACAAATGTTTATTATATCAATTTTTTTTCTGCTGCTGAATTCAGTGCTATTTCTATGACACTCTAGTTATTTCACTACTATATATATTTAAAAAACAAAAAAGCAAAAATCCCATGAAAAGCAACCAGGGCAAGACCTCTCCTACACTGGGTATATACTTTATGTAGAGATCATAAAAAGGCATAGATGGGAATTCCATAGGTTGAAAAGACATGATCATCATTGCTGGAAATATAAAGAAAGGCAAAATTCACTCTGTTCTCAAGGAGTTCACAGTTTAATGTAGGAGACCACTTGCAGATGGCTATGTACAAACAAGCTATATGCAGGATAAATTGTAATCAATCAATAGAGAGAAGTGTAGCAGCAAGCACCCTGGAGTCCCTAGGGTGGCTGCTCACACAGGTTCTTGGATCTGCTTTGTTAAAGGAAAGCAACTCAAAATGGGTTAACAAGCTTACTTTAATCAGTCAGACATATATCGTTTACCTTGTTCAGGAGAAAAGGTCAGCACCCTGAACCTCAAAGTATACAGGCATAATTATCAAGACAGAAACATCAAGTAGACAGATTTCCAAACTGTCCAACCATTACATCCATACCAAATCAACATCTGGGTTTCCACATTCTGGGTTTTTCAAAGCCGGGGGACTCTCAACAACGGCTTCCCAGAATTCAGATCAAATCACAGAATACTTCTCAAAGTGAGTCCCAAAACAAAGCTACACATCAGGGCTTATATAGCCTTCTCCTGGCTCAGAGAATGTAACAACCTTATTGACCCACTGGCCAATCAAAAAGTATCTACTGAAAAACAAGCCTCCCTCCCCAGGCTTCAGGTGCACATTAGCCTAGGGGCAGGGAAGATCTTTAAAATTTACATTCTTATTACAAGAAGGCACTAGAATTAAGGGGGATTGAGAAAACCTTAATAGAGAAGGTAGCATTTTAGCTTAGACTTGAGAAAAACCATAAGTTGGTGATGAGGAGGAAGACTATTCCAGGAATATGATATGAGAGAGCCAATAAATACCTGGAGTCAGATGATGAGTAACAGCAAAGAAGTCAATATGATTGGAGTGCAAGGGTATGTGATGGGGTATAAGACTGGAAAGGGAAGGGCAGCATGAAGATTGAGGCTTACAAAGAGTTTTGAATGCCAGAGAATTTTATATTTTATTCCAGAGGTGACAGGGAATCACTGGAGTTTACTGAATGTGTGATAGGGATATGTGTGTTATGGTCATACCTGTGAATAAGAAAAATAATTTTGAGAGCTAAGTGGAGGATAGACTAGAATAAGGAGAGACTAGGGGCAGAGAAATCAACCAATAGGCTATTGCAGTGGTTCAGGCATGAGATGATGAAGGACTGTACCAGAATGTTGACTATGTCAGAGGAGAAAAGGGATATATTTGAGATATTACTGAAGCAAAATTGACAGGCCTTGGCAAAATATTGGAGATGGGGGAGAGGTGAGAGAGAGTGAAGAGTCAAGGATGACATGTAGGTTTTAAGCTTGAGTGACTAGGGTGAGGATGGTGTCCTCAACAGCAATAGGGAAGTTAGGAAGAAGGGAAAGTTTTGGGGAAAAGATAATGAATTTCAGTTTTGGACAGGTTTTTAGGATGTCTAGGCAACATCTACTTTGAGCCTTGACTCCTGAGACTACCTCTCTACCGCCACCTCAGTGTCCTTCTTGTACTGAAAGACCTTTAACAATATGGACTCCACTATTTGGCTCCCTGGAACTGCCATTTGAGGAAGTACTCATACTAGCTATACTCAGAATATAAGCTCCTCGAATTCAAGGACTGTCTTTCTCTTGTGTTTATATATCCCTAGTACTTAATAGTACATAGTGAGCACATAGTAAGTATTTAAACACAAGAAGAAAAAGGTGCCTCAAATGATAAAATTGAAAAAAATAATTTTAATATACTTTATTATAATTTCTCCTAGCTTTACAAGCAGACATTACAATTTTTCTTTTAAATAAGATTTTCATCCTACTATCTCTATTTTCTTTGCTTTATGGATAAAAAAGTGCATTGTCAATTGATGCAACTTGATTCTTGGAAGGATTCTTAAGTTCTGGTCCATTTAGTGTTTAACAAATGCTTCATCAGTCTATCAGCATTAGAAGTAATACCTGAATCACATTCATTGAAATACTGAATCAACTTCTACACATTGTAATTTTCAAAGCATTATGTTGAATTTCTAATCCTCTTAACTACACTGTTTTCCTAATCCACACTTCTTAATCTCTTCTACCAGAAAAGCTCTATCTCTTTAATGGCAGAGTGACCTAAGTTATATATCCAAAAACTCGATCCCCTTCCCAGTGAATGCCAGTTACACAAAGACCATCACAGATAATGAATAGCAAAAAACCCCCAAAAACCTCATTTATTCAAGCAAAAGAAAACAGAAATCAGAGAAATTATATCAATTAGAATATATCAAATAGTACACAGAGTATATAAACTTTCCCATCAGGAATAACATAGCTCAGTGAGGCACACATACAGACACACACACAGTCCCTGATCTGGGAGTATGGGAGTAGTATCCTGGCAAAGATTTAATAACTGACTCTCTAGGGGAAAAAAATGTCCAGCATACTTTTAATCTTAAACTATGTTCATATTTTTTCCAAAAAAATGGATGTATAATGTACTTTTAAGTTTAATCCACATTAAAATTGGGGTAGCAAGGTGGTACAGTAAATAGAGCACAGGCCCTAGAGGCAGGAAGACCTCAGTTTAAATCTGGTCTCATTCAGTTTGTAGCTGTAGACTTAAGGCAAGTCACTTAACCCTGTTTGCCTCAGTTTTCTCATCTGTAAAATGAGCTGGAGAAGGACATGGCAAAACGTACTAGTATCTTTGCCAAGAAAACCCTAAGTGGGGTCAGACACAACTGAAAAATGACCAAATAGCAACACATTATAAATATTTTCTCCATCATTTTCTCATTTAGATAATTAATAAAACAATAAATCAAGTTCCAATTTGTAACATTTGCTGTTTTCTGACATGTAAATAGTCACACTGAAAATTTAACAACCAGCTCTCATGAGCTGATTTAAAACTCTTCCTTGATCTCACCCAAGGAAGAATTCCCTCAAGTCTTTAGTGTAGTAAGCTGGGAATAAGAATTTGAGGGTCAAGACATGTATATGTATATAATATGCATATATATGTCAAATTTTTCATAGAGTCTCCCTCAGTAGTCTCTTCCTTAAAGAGAACCTGGAACCCTACATCTTCTCTCTTGAAACTAAATACCAAACAAGTAGAATCTCTCTTTTCCTAAGGTCTCACAAATTCTGCACCTCACACAGGCACTGAGTATTAAATAATCATTCTCCAACAATGCACAGAGAGACTTATGTGACCATGGGTTTGACTTTCAGGTTACATAAATAAAATATATATACAACATCCCTCTAATCTACTGACCTTGTTATGAAAGAATATGAAGTAAATCTGTCCTGACTTGTCCTTAATGCCCCTTGTGATCACTACTGCCTTTTCGCGATGTTAACAAACCATCTCTTTAATAAATTGTTCTAGAATTTTGCCATGAATTAAAATATGGCTGGCTTAAAGTTCACATAGTGGGAATGTTAAAATATAAAAAAAGAACATATCCTATATATTTCCTCAATGCTTTAAGGAATTTGTGTCCATGCTCATTTTATATGGTGAGTATTTGCATAAAAACAATCATTTGAACAGGAACCATGAGGAACCACAACTCATGAGTTGCAGTATCATGGTTTATCTTTCTGGTCTTCACTTTACTAGGAACAGAACTCACTACAGCATAAAACACTAAAAGATCTGTTTCTGTCAGCATGACCTAGTTCTGGGGAAATCACTTGTCTCCTCTTTCTTTTCATCATGAAAGGGAGTCCTTCGCCTGCCTGACCACTATTCATTTACCAACATCTTTGAAGTACTTCAGAGTCCTTGATGAAAGCACTCTACAAATGCTCAGTATTATTATTTGAGGAGATTTTACTCTTTACTTCTTCAGTAGCTGCAGTTATATTATTGAGAAAATAGCTTGTCAGAGAACTGGAGAGTTCTTTGAGTGTTATTTGTAAGTCTAGGCATATCAAAGAGAATATGCTGAGGTATTCGGTTTTCAGAAAAGTTGATCCAAGTCTAATTTGGGTGAGAACTCATTTCCTCAAGTTGATAGACCTAAATGAGGCTGATATTACGTGACTGTCTGTGGATCATTGCACATCACAGATAGGCAGCTTTTCTCAACTCCATATGGCACATAATGCTAGCTCTGAGATTGAGCAGTAGGAGACGGAGCTCAAACATATGGTCTTTGTTCAAGTAAAGTAGGGCCATATGTGCAACTCTATATAAGGTCTGGGGTTCAAGGTATATTTCTCTGGCTGCTAACCACATACTCAACTTTGTCATCTTCAACCTTCTGCTGACACCTATAGCCAAGGATTGCTAATGTTAGAATGGTGAGATTCTCATTTTAGAGCAGAGCTGAAAATAAACCAGGGACCACTTCTTTGATTTTATAACATAATACAAGCTTCATTTCCCTAAATACATTCTCTGTGGCCCCTTTAACATTGTTCTTTCCTTTTCGTAAATGCATCTATTGATGATATTCTTATTTGTGTCAAAATGTGTAAACTTCCAGATGGTAAACTCCTTGAGGTCAGAACCTAGTCCTTTTAATACTTTCTCAGTGCCTGGCACAGTGCCCATAGTTATTATTTAATGACTATTTGTTAAATTGTGACAGTAAAGTCACTGGGCATGTATTGCATTTCTTTATAAGATCTTAAACTAGGAGCTGGAAGGGACTTTGGAAGTTATAGAATCCAGTCATCTAATTGTATAGATAAGGAAACTGAGGCACAGAGAAGCCCAGTAGCTTGCTCAAAGCCAAGATTTGAACCCAAGTCCTCATACTCGAATTCAATGCTCTTCCCCCTATCCCACGATGTTCCTTTCTACTGAGACCCATCAATGGCTTTGTCCCTGAAGTTTCTCTTTTTTCTTTTCTTCAGTTCTATACATGCACCTATATATTACCCAGAACATCGTCCAAATTGCTGTGCAGTCTCCTTTCTACAGTGGCAACATATTCATTGTAGTATTTAAAGAGTTTCTTTAGGGGTATATAGTAGCATTTTTTATCAACTTACCTGCAGTCATTTCCCTTTAATTCTTCAAATAATATTTGCTGTGCCTACAATGCTGACCTAATGACTAACATGATGGGCATAAATGATCTCATTATTGAAGATGCATTTTCCAATTGATGTTACTCACGATATGATATTGATGGAATTTCTCAGTGATTCGGGTTTGAATATATCCTGGTTGTAAAAAAAAAATGGAAGTTATCACTGCATCAATATCTGCCTTGATCTAGAAGTGGGCAAACGTATGTTCTGGTTTACTGAAATATCTTCCAACAAGATTTAATCAGTCAGTCAACAAGCATTTATTAAGTACTTATTATGGGCCAGCACTGTAAAAAATGTTGGGGATACAAAGGAAAAAAAATGTGACCCTAGACATCAAGAAATCCATTCCAATGGAGAAGAAAACAGAAAAAAAGACCCAAACCAAAACAAAACCACTAAGTAAAATATAGACAGCTGAAATGAGAGGTAATCTCAGAGGGAAGGCACTAGCTATTGAGGAATTGGGAAAGACCTCTTGCAGAAGGTAGTATATGAGCTGAGTCTTGAAGGCAGAAATGAGGTCAGATATCATTCCAGAAATGGGTGTAAGCTGGTAGAAAGGCACAGAGTAGAGAGAGACTGAGAGTCATATGGAAGGAATAGCAAGGCCAGTATCTCTGGATCATGGAGTGTGAGGAAGGCAGTAAGGCATAAAAAGGTAAAAAGGGAGTAGGTTATAAAGGGATGTTTAAAAACAAGACAAAGGATTTTATATTTGGTCATAGAATTAATGGAGGTTTTTATACATGTATTTTCATGGAGGAATTAATGTGGTGGTTTACTGATTTGGTAGGGATAGAGTTATATGTGAGTGCCCTGATTAGATGTTTGGTCAAAGAGTGGAAAGGAGAACATAACAGCTTTCACTTTTAGGTTTTCTGATTGGAAATTGAGATGTCACAGAGATATTGGGAAATTAGAGTCTTAGCAATTCCTCAGGATCTGGGACTCCAGAATTTGAGGACTACACCCCAATGAGAGGGACAGAAGCTCGTTATGTGTTATATGGACATTAAAATTTCCCCAAGAAGGATTCAATTCAATTAAATAATCATTTAGTAGGCATCTACTGTACTCCAGGCACTAAGTGATGGGGATAGAAACAAGTAAATGAGTCAATGCCTGCCCTCAAGGAGTTTATAATATAATGGGGGTAGATGACATATAAAAGGAAACTTGAAAGGGTTGGGGTGTGTGTGTGTGTGTGTGTGTGTGTGTGTGTGTGTGTGTGTGTGTAACCATTCTACGGAGTTCAAACCAAGCTAGTTACAAATGGAAAGTCCAGGTTCCAGCTTTCTATAAAGGAAAGCTTTGGAATGGGTTATTGCTCCACTGTCTAGCCTTCCAATCAGAGGGAAAGGGAGGTTGAAGGAGTTGGGAAGAAAGAAGAAAAGACAATTTCTTTTCCAGACAGCAGCTGGGAAGATTTACTTTCTCTTTTCCCCATGTAAAACAACCAGGTAGCAAGGTTATTTTTGTTTTTGTTGTTTATTTTTTTCTCCCCCTGACACAGGAGTAACAGCCATGTTATTGAAAAACAGCAGGCCAGTACAACCTTGGTAAGACAGGGAACTACATGAAAAGAAGCAGGATGCTTACCAATTATAGGAACAAGCAGGAGGAGTAATCTTAGCTATAGACTCTGTTCTTTATATATAATACACTGTACTAAAAGGGGGTAAGACCAGGCTTTTGCTATTGGAGTCAGTGTGGAACACCTTGAATACAAAATTAATGACATTTGGAGGTGTAAAGAAACTTGGAGAGAACTGTTTTCCTTTGAGAATATGACTAATGCTCTTCTTGTTATTTCAATATTCATTTGTGACTCAATTATTTACTTTCTCAAGGACATTTCCCCCCAGATCTATTAGCAAGGTGAAAATATGAAAACTTAGGCATGAGTCAACTTTAGAAGTGCCCAGAAATACAGCTTGGTAGAGGAAAATGAAGTGGCACAAGTATCCTACCATTAAAAATTCCCTACTTTGTGAATTGAAATTCAAGAACATCCATAGGTGGAGGGAGGATTCATAGACTACATGGAAAAATGTGATCTTAGTCTTTAGATTGATTATCAAGACCAAGGCCTAGGTTTGAAAAGATTTCATTTCTTTCAGGTTTATTGGTATTTGTATTCTCAAATGACATTTATTAGCAGAAAAATAACTTTGAATTGACTGCCTCAAAGACTTCTCACAAAAATTATTGCCTGGTATCTAGAAGATTTTGTAGAATCTCTTTAATGAGTAAGTATAAATATTCAATATCTTTCTTTGGGAATGGGAATACAGTTATTTCTTGAGTCACCATCTCTGTAAATAAGATAGAATAAAATTGGGTCAATTACAGCTTGTTTTAATTTTATAGTGATAGACTGTACTTCTGATGCCATAAACTCCAAATTCATTGGTTATATCATGCTAAAAATTACCTTATGTTTTTTTTCTTTTTGTAGGGGGGGGTAGGGCAATTGGGGTTAAGTGACTTGCCCAAGGTCACATGTCTAATAAGTGTTACATGTATAAAGCTGGATTTGAACTCAGGTCCTTCTGACTCCAGGGCTGGTGCTCTATTCACTGTGCCACCTAGCAAACCCTTAAGTTCTTAGCAAACTTCTTTAGGCATCCAAACTCAACTAGAAACCAAGTCAAGTCATTAAGGCAACAAACATTTATTAAGCATTTACCATATGCTAGGCACAAAGCTATGTATTAAGAATAAAAATACAAGCAAAAATAAAAACAGTCCCTGCCCTCAAAGAGATGATATTCCAGTGGGGGATGCATAAAAAGGATCTGAAAATGGGGGGGAAGAGTAGAGAAGGTACCTGTGCAGAGACATGGGAGAGCAAATTTGGAGAGTCAGGAGAGGACATGACCAGGAATGAAGTCATAAGTGATCTGGGCACTTTCCTTAAAATAGAGGTCATGGGAGGAATCAATCAGGGAAAGAGACCACAGGGGCAGAGTGAGCTTCCAGGCTGAGAAGGCCACAGAGTGAGAGTGAACTTCCAAGTTGAGAATATCCAGTCAAGAGTGGAACATGTCGAGGAATTAAGACAGAATGAATGTGTCTAGGTAATGCAGTGGATAGAGCACTGATCCTGGAATCAGGAAAACTCCCACTTCAATACTTACTAGTGACCTTGGTCAAGTCACTTAATCTCTTTCTGCCTCTGTTCACTTAACTTTAAAATGTGGATGATAATAACATCTACTTCCCAGAGTTGTTGTGAAGATCAAATGAAATATTTGTAAAGCATTAGCACAGTTATTTTATTATTATTAATGCCATTACACGGTACAAATGATAAATGATATGATTAAGGCATTGTAATGGTAATGGGAATTTGAAGATCTTCCCTGCCCCTTGATAGGCCTAGGTGAATTTGAGGACCTTCTCTGATTTGAAAATAAACTCTGCCCCCTAATAGGTTGAATGTGGTCACATGGAGCCTGTGGTGGGAGGCTTATTTTTCAGGAAGGCCCAACTTTTGTTACTTCATAGTCAAGTGCTATAGCTGTGATGTTCTCTGACCCTAGAGAAGGCTATATATAGCCTGATGTGAGGTTTTGCTTTGGGGCTCACTCATGGGAAGAATTGTGTGATGTGGCCAGATGAGACTCTGGACAACCATTTGTAAGGGTTATGGGATTTAAAGATCTTCCATGCCCCGTTGGACTTG
>NW_027187246.1:3309608-3391410 GCF_028583685.1 Petaurus breviceps papuanus
ATATTTGTAATCTCTATAGGCATTGTGAATATGGCATTGCTGATACACCATTGAGCCCCCACCTTTGAAAACCCAGATGTTGATGCTTCTCTCTCTGGTGACTAACTAGGTATGGATGTAGTGGTTAGACAGCTGGAAACCATTTTTGTTGGTCTGTTTCTCTGTCTGTATTTTTTGTCTGCTTGTAATTTCTGTTTGTATTCTCTGAAGTTCAGGGTGCTGACTTTTTCCCCTGAACTAGGTAAATGATATTTGTTTGATTAACCCTTTTTGAATTACTATCCTTTAGAAAAACAGATCTAAGAACCTGTGCTAGCAGCCATCCTTGGTATGCCAGGGTGCTTGCTGCTATAGGCATAGAATCAAAAAGTTGGAAGAAACGATAGAGCTCACCTTGCCTAACTCTTACCTAAACAGGAATCTCCCTTACAACATCCCTGTCTACTGGGTATGAAGTCTCTGTTAGATGACTTCTAGTTATGAAGAATTCATCTTTTTCCTTAAGGCAGCCCAGTTCATATTTAGAAAGCTAGGAATATCTTCATTATATGAAGTCCACATTTGTCCCTCCACTGCCTAATTGTGTTCTTGTAACAGTAATGCTACTTGCAGCTACTGTGGGGGTGTAAGACCAATAACACTAGCGCACAGAAGGGCACCTAGCACAGGTTCTTTGATCTGCTTTTCTAAGGGAAAGCAACTCAAAAGGAGTAAACAACCTTACTTTAATATATATCATTTACTTGGTTCAGGGGAAAAAATCAGCACCCTGAACTTCAGAGAAAATACAAACAGAAATTACAAGCAGAAATAATAGCATAAAGACCAACAGACAGGGCTTCTGTCTGAACAAATAATACATAACTCACAGATCAACAGACAGACCCAACTGTCTGACCATTACAAACATACATAGTTACCAGAGAAAGAAGCATCAACATCTGGGTTTTCAAAGCTGAGGGGGGTTGGGCAGGGCTCCTTAATGGCTACCTAGCGTCTCATCTGGCTACATCACACAAACAATCTTCCCATAAGTAAACTCCAAAGCAAAATGTCAACCTCAGATTATATAGACACTTCTTCAGGATCAGAGGGCATCACAACCCTCATGATCCACTGCCTAATTACAAAATAACAAAAGGTGTGGGCCTTTCTGAAAAATAAGCCTCCCCTAAGCAAGCTTCTCTTGTTGGGTTCCATGTGAGGGGTATTAATGGGTGGGAAAGATCTTCAACTCCCATTCACATTAAATCCTCTAGTACCAAAAAGAATAGGTTTAATTGCTTTTTCCATGATAGACCTTCAAATACTTGAAAACAGTGACTATGTTTATTTTAAGTCCTCTCCTTTCTGTCCTAGTAATGCAGTGGATATAGCACTGGACCTTGAGTCAGGAAGACCTCACTACAAATTTGACCTCATATACTTACTAGCTGTGTGACCTTGAGCAAGTCACTTAAACTATATTTTCCTCAGTTTCCTTACCTGTAAAATGAGCATAATTATATCTCAGCATTGTTGTAAGGATAAAATTAGATATTTGTAAAAGTATTTAACATAGTGCTTGGCACAGAGTAGTCACTACTTCCTTTTTCCTTCACTTATCCTCCCTGTAAATATCCCCTGTTCTTTCAACTGATCCTCATATGGTCTGCAGACATCTCACCCTCCAGGTGGACCTCCTCTACGTATCCTTCAGTTTATCGATTGTTGTTTAGTTGTTTTTCAGTGGTGTCTGACTCTTTGTAACCCCTTTTGGGGTTTTCTTGCCAAAGATACTGGAGTGGTTTACCATTTCCTTTTCTAGATCAGATGAGGAAACAGAAGCAAGCAGGGTGAAGTGACTTGTCTAGGCTCACATAACTAGTAAGTATGTGAGGTCAAATTTGAACTCAGGTCTTCCTTATTCCAGGCCTAGTGGTCTATTCACTGCACCACCACCTAGTTGTCCAACAGTTTATCAATGCCTTTTCTAAAATGTTATACTTAGAACTATTATGAATACTCCAGATGTGTCCTGACTTGGGCACTATAGTGAGGTTGGAATCTGTAGTTCTGGATACCTGGCCTCACTTTAAAGCTGCCTAAGACTGCATTTGTTTTCTTGGCTACTTCTTTATTCTATTTTCTCAGATTGAATTTGGGGCCCCTGATAGGTATTTTTCATAGAATCAGAATGGTTTTCTAGTTGTAACTACCCCATCCAATGCCTGTACAGTTGGTTTTTTGATCCAAAGGATTTTACATTGATCATAGTTTGTCCTTTTAGATTCATTCCATTGTTTTTGCCTGTTGGAGTCTTTTTGGATCATAACTGTCATTTAATTTGTTAGCTACTCTTTTAAGCTTTGTTTTATTTGCATATCTGATAGGTTAAGTCGTCAGCAAGCATTTATTAAACGTTAGTTATATGCCAGTCATTGCGTTAAATCCGAATAATACAAATGTAAGCAGATAAAAGTGACAGTCCTTGACCTCAAAGAGCTTCTAATGGAAGAAGAAAACACATAAAAGGAAACTGCAGAAGGAGTGGGGTCAGAGAGGAGAAGATACTCAATATCAGGCACGGTAGAGCAAGTCCAGTGTATCAGGTCTGGAGACTGTAGAGGAATGAAGACATGATTTGCCCAGGCATTCTTCCCTAAAACGGAGGTTCTGGGAGGAACCAGCCAAGAAGAAGAAGGGGATGCTAGGCTTCGGTACACTTCAGGGTGAGGAGGCTTCTGTGGTATGATAAAGACAAGAGTCAAGACTGGAGCCTGGAGAGGAATGAAAGCAAGGTTGTACTGATAACCAACTGTCTAATAAGTTTAATCTATATCATTAATATTTTATCCACTTTCTTAGACAATCAATGATATAATCAATTTGTAGTGTTTTCTGAGTGATTTCTGAGGTTAAATTGCTCTTACTGAAAATTTAACAATTTACTCTTGAGCCTTTCCAAGATGGCTCTCGCATGCCCTCGAGTGAAGGTATGGTCACCTTGGGTACTTTCCTTACAAGTGGAGGTTCTGGGAAGAACAAGTCAATCAGCACTTTTGTCCTGGTCACTGATACAAATGTTTAACCAACATTCATCCAAAGACAGATTCCTGGGACATTTCAGTTGAACCTTTCAAACTAACATTGACCTCTTAATGACTCCTTTTGGGTTAAAGTCATTTAAGCAGATGTGAATATACCTAGATTTATTACCTTTAGCTCATATCTCTCCAACTTTTTCTACAAGGATAACATGAAAGACTTTGTCAACCTACTTTGCTGAACATATATAATCTATATCAGATTGCTTACTCTTTTAGGGAGCGGGGAGGTGAGTGTCAGGATCCCAAGACCATCCCTCTCTTTTTACTCCTCTCTTTTTACTCTTAGGAGACACCTTATTTTCCAGAGATAAGGCTTGGCAAGCAAGCTGTGCTCTGAACTTGGAATAACAACAATCCTTTGTGTTCGCCTAGATGAATTCTGCTACAACTAAATCACAGAACTGCTGGTTCCTGAACTTGGGCAAGCACCAACAGGCTCAGACATGAAGCCCTGCTATGAATGGACTTTTTGTCACTAAACAACCTTGCCTCACTGTTGCTGTTACCACTGTTGTTACACTACACTGTTTGATTCTTTACGTATATAAATTTGTCACAAATATATAAATCAAGGTTTAGACTCATTGCTTTGGGTCTCCTACTAGAGGAGGCCCTGACGTGTTTAATTTCTATCCCCTAATGGAATAAAGAAAGCTTTTTGCTTTTAACCTTTGTGAATTCTTTGGTATTTTGGGGGTTAATAGTGGCTGAAAAACCATTGTTACTCTTTGGTCATTTGTTACCAGAGCTGACATGAGGGAAGAAGAAAATTTGGAATTCAAAATTTAAAAAAAAGAATGTTAAAATTTATCCTTATATTTAATTGGGAAAAAGAAAATATCATTCAAATAAAAAACAAAAACAAAATACTTCACTGAAATTCAAGTATACTGTCTATAACATTCTCTTAATCTAATAGTCTAATAAAGCTAATGAAAACAGGAAATAAGGCTAGTTTCTCATGATTTATTCTTAGTGAAGCCATATTAGCTCCCAGTGTTCATCTCTTTCCTTTACAAATGACCAAAACACACATCTTTAGCAATATATCCCAGATCTTTCCCAGAAACCTAAGTCATATTCATTCCCCTGCAGTGACCAGGAAGAATATGGCCATATTTATTCTTATCAGTATACTTTCAGTTGCTATAATGGCATTTTATAATAAATTAAACTCTCCTTGGCAAAATGCTTTCTTGCATCCTCAAATAGATCAATGAACAAAAGTACATCTGTTTAACCTTTTGTAAAGTCAAATTTAATATCTCTCCCATGTAATGTGATACCACTGTGTACCACTGTGACATTTGTGGTATCAACATAACAAAATATGTTTCTTGTTCTACTTTCACTTTCAGTTTTAGGGCCTTTGTTCTTGACATAGAAGTTACTGTGTTCTGGTGAGAGAGCATTCAATTTGAAGTCAAAAGACACAATTTCAAGTTCCAGCTCCCCCACACACTCTGACCTTTGTCTCTGTCCTGTGTCCAGGAAAGTTGCCTCACTTTTCTGTGCCTTCCCAGAGGTAATAATACTTTTAGTATGTAGCTACCAAGGTTCTGGTGGGGCAAGTGATTTGTAAACATTTAAGTGTGATGGAATGTAGCGTGTGTATGTAATTGTGTGATGTAATTGTTATTACTCTCAACAGACTGGGGACTGGTAGAGCTGGACAAAATGGAGCAGTTTTGAATTAAGGACCACTGAAAGGCTCAGTGCCTCTTAAATATCTTCTGTATAGGTCTTCCATGCTGACTGACTGGACCGTTGGAAGTATTTCTTTAGGATGGGGATTATATCTTATGGAATGGAAATATATTTAAGAAATGACATTCAGTTTTTCAAGGATCCAGGATTTTTATGGTGACTACCCTCCCTTTGATCAATTAAAAAAAATGTTACAGTGACGACAGTTGGAGGGGAAGCATAAAGAGAGTATGGCATGTTGTTATGGGACTTGGGAGAGCTATTCCCAGGGGACTCTCCCTAGGGGAGGCATAATACATTAGCATAATAAAATAAGTATTTAACAGTAGCATCTAACAGCAATCTCATAAGGTGTTTTAGGGTATTTATGTCTTAAATGATACATATCCCATGCCTCTAAATTTTCCCTATCATCTCTCCTGATTCACAGACATCTGTTCATTGACACTGACATTTGTTACAAGACCAGATGTGAATAACATTGGGTAAGCACTTGGTATAATTCTGCAGCTGCTCTAAGGAAGACACCCATGCCTTTGGAAAACTTTGACACTGTTGTGTTTAATCTCATTTGTGAATTTTGATTCCAATGCAATAAACCTGAATTTGTTTTACTTCTCCCAGAAGTTCAAGATTTCAAAAGTTGTCAGATAGTTCAATTAAGTAGTGCCAATAGATAGTCATCCTTTTGCATTTTAGCATGATATTCTAAGCCACCTGGTAATAATGGCATAGAGTTGAAAGAGCAGGGAACTTGGAATCAGGAAATTTGAGTATGATCCTACTCAACATTTTGGAGTCTCAGTTTCCCATTGTGTAACTGGAGATAATACTGTTTCCATTATCTACTTCATAGGGTTGCTGTGAATGAAAGCACTCTAAAATTTAAAGTAATATGCAATTGTGAATTATTACCATTACCTTAAGTAATTAAAAGCAGAAATTAATCAGTCTCTACTTGCCAAATATCTTTGGGTAGTCTCAGAAATTCTATTGAATCCAAACAACTGCTCCCAATGAACAGACAATATACTTGCATCTATTTCAAGTAGGATGGTGTTTCATGTGGACATTGGTGAGGTCATTTGGGAAACCCTCACTAACTACTTGCTTAGGGTCAAAGTCAGACCCAAACACACTTGTAAGTGTATAGAAAACTGGAGGATTCATGGATAGCCAAGGACCACATTGAAGTTGAGTTAACTGGAGCATTAGATCAGATCTCAGAGAATGGACCACAACAGGGCAATATGACAAGGGGCTTTGAAGAAGACTGTGTGACCTTTGCTTCTCTGTGAGAAGATAGTGTTGTACTAATTGTATTGAACTATTGGATTAATAAGACTTGAAAGAGACCTTCCTAGGGGAGCTTTGTGGCTCCTAGATGTACCCAAGGTGGCATAATATTACCATAATCTGAGAAGCAGAACGGTTAACCTATGAGAGCTAGAAGTTAATAAGGTATTGTCAATAGCCCAAAGGGTGGTAGTAACCTCTTTTTAGCTCAAAGGATACATGGAAAAAAAGAGGTAAAAATAGAAGACTAGCCTCTGGACTGGTGGTGAAACTTGCCTATTTTAGTATGGGGGTTAAGCTTTCTGGTAAGGATGGAAAATGAGAGAGAAAGGTGAGTCTTCATTATGGCCTAGTAACTCAGCTTTAGTTACCTTGGTGACTTTCCTTATCTGTCTGTTTTTGTGTCGCACTGTGTTGGATGTGTTACTTGGATAAGTATTGAGCTTCCTGAAGTCTTAGACACAGAATACACCAAAGGGTTAAGCAAAATTCAGGGTCAGCTGAGCCTTTGAGAACACTGGGATTAGTTTATACCTGTCCCTGAGAACCATTGCTAAATTTTCATTGCAAGAATTTATACCTCAGAAATAGCCAAATGCTACAAATCAAGTCTCACTTTATTTTGTTGTTGATTGTCTAGACTTTTGAAAGTGATGGAGAAAATGTTAATAATACAGATTAAAATGTATGGGTACACACTTTTTCAGGATAGCTAGCCATTTAATATTTAGCAGCACAACCCTGTTGAAAGGAAAATTCTTCACTTGTGCTTTCAACCTAATTAAAGAGGCAAAACAGGACAAAGAATTAAAAGGATTTTGTTATAAGTACGCCAAGCTGGCAACTTCACTGGAAGTCAGTGATGGCTTCAAGATGGGAGCAGCTTTTATAGGCAATTTTAAGATAATCGAGATAGGTTCACCTTAGCAAAAGAGGCTGGCCTCTTGAATCTCAGTTCCTCCCCAAGCTAGCAAGAACATGATAGTTTGCAGATAGGGCTAAGTGACAAAGAGCAGGGCATACAAAAGCTGCAGACTTGGTGTCTCTCCCCCACCCCAGACTTCCTCAACCCTGTTTGATAAGCAGAGCTGGGAAGAAAAGGTAACTGAGCCAACATAACTTTCAACAGCCCTTTCTCTTTTCTGTGGTTAAGGGAAACTCTTATTCAGGAGTCATGAGACCCTGACATAAATAATGCTCTTCAGTTAGTCAACACATCCATATTTAAGGAGAGATTCCTCTATGCTTAAAATTCTACTGAACTCTTTTTTCTTCTATTTGCTTAAATTAATGTTACCAGTGTGAGTCAACCATATCATGGTATAGAGGAAAGAACCCTAGAATCAGTCAGAAGACCAAAATTCAAATCTCAATCCCCATGTTATCTATCTGTGTGACCAAGAAAATTCATGTAACCTCCTGAAATTTTCTTTTGCAATCTGTATACTAGGAATAATAATACTCCTACTACCTACCTCAGTGTTTTTGTGAGGAAAGCACTTAATAATAATAGCTAGCATTTATCTAGTGTTTTAAGGTTTGAAAAGTGGTCTTTCTTCTCTCTCTGGCTTTGTCTCTTTCTCTCTCTCTCTGTCTCTCTGTCTCCGTGTCTCTCTCTGTCTCTGTCTCTCTCTTTCATTTAGTCTTCATTATCTTGTGAAGTCATTGCTATTGTTATCCCTGTTTTTACAGATAAGGAAACCAGCGTAGGGAGAGCTTCCCAAGGTAGCACAATTATCAATGTCTAAGGTAGGATTTGGACTCAGGTCACTCAGTCATTATCAATAAACATTTATTAAGCACCTACTATATGCCAAGCACTTTGCTAAGTATGAGGGAGGAGGCTAGATGGTTCAATGGATAGAACATTGGGTCTAGAGTCAGGAAGACCTGAGTTTAAATTTGAACTCAGACACTCACTAGCTGTGTGACCCTGGGCAAGTCACTTAACCTTTGTTTGTCTCAATTCACTGGAGCAGAAAATGGCAAACCATTTCAGGAACACCCTATAATGAATCATGAAGAATCAGACATGATTGAACAACTATCAAAAAGGAAGTATACAAAAAGAGACAAAAGACAGTCTCCATCCTCAAGGAACTCACAGTCTAAGATCTTTCTGACCATAGAAGTTGTACTCTATTTTTTATGCCATCTAGCTTCTTCATCAGGCTATCCTACCTAGCTGCCAATAAAGATTAAAATGCTATAGAAATGTCAATTGTTCATATTACTTCCCAGGGTGGACCAGTAGAGAAAATGCTGAACCTGGAGGCAGGAAGATTGAGTTCAAATCCTGCCTCAGACAATCATTAGCTGTATAAACCCTTGGTAAGTCACTACCTCTATCTGCCTCAGTTTCCTCCTTTCCAAAATGGTGAAAATAATAGCACCTACCTCAAAAGGTTTTTGTGAGGATCAAATGAGAAAATGTTTGTAAAACATTTTCCAAATCTTAAAGCACTATAAATGCCAGCTATTGATAATGGATATTATGAGGTGTTTTGAGATCTGTGGGTTACGGGCATTGTGGAATTTGCAAAAAAGCCAAGTAAAGCTATAACTTAGGTTATATCAAATGCAGCTACTTGTGGCCACAACAATAAAACATAATTCATCCAGAAGAGTATGAATAAATGTACTTGAAAGAAAATATATAATAACAATCTTGATCTTTATAACAAATATAATTTAGTAGCAATTGGAAGCTTTTTTCATTTAAAAAGATTATAAATGTTTCCTTAGTATATATATGATATATACATATACATATATGTATATATATATATATAAATGTTACCTTACCAAATTTGAGGTCAGAGAAGACTGAAGTATTTGCTTAATGCCAGATTAAGTTGAAAGAGTCCCTCCCCTTGATGTTCTGAGTAAAATCTTTTTTCCTGAAACTTGGTCTGAACCTTGGATACTGTCAAAATTGTAGAAGCCTATCACTCAGCCAAAAACAAAGAATGCCTTTGGCAGCCCAGCTTACACTGATTTCATCAATTCCTTTGGATACAGATGCAAATTGAGAATGCAGAGGAATGACCTGATTTGTTTTGACCAAACCTGTTCTTCCAAATCTGCCTGGGTCCATTTTAAGCTGTTGTGAAGCCCTAGAATATCCCTATTCATAGAACAAGGGGGTCAGATGTCATTTCTCTAATGCCACCAGGTAAAAATCTTCACTCTGCTATTGAGCCTCAGTAAGAGAAGGATTTTGCTTAAAAGTCTAGCAATACCTTCAATCACCTTGAATCTGCCTTCTTGCTGACTTATAGAAAATGCTTTTCATAAAACTATGACAGGTTATCAGAAAGAGAGCTGTGGTTCCTGGATATTTTTCTTGTTTAGGCTCATAAAATATCAGAAAAAATCTATAGAGAAAGATTTTATTTCAATAGAACCAGACTTGTCTTTGCATGAAATTCTAAATAGTAAATTATCAGTGCCAGTGATCTGCTAGAAAATTCATGCACTTAAAAACCGAAGAAAATATTTTATAAATTTGATTGAAATTAAAGTTTTAGATTTTTTAAAAAGGAAAGTTTTCTTTAAAGTTTAGCATATTTGCTAATGGTAATCAAAATTCATTTAAAGTTCTGATTTCTTTAAGTCATGTAAGAGCAGTATTTACTGGAACTGCTTTCAGATGTTGTTCAGTTATTTCTAACTCTTCATGACCCCCCTTGGAGTTTTGTTGGCAAAGATACCAGAGTGGTTTTCCATTTCCTTCTCCAGTTCATTTTACAGATGAAGAAACTGAGGCAAATAGGGTTACATGACTTGCTACATAGCTCGTAAGTATCTGAGGCCAGATTTGAATTCAGAAAGACGAGTCTTCCTGACTCCAGGCCCATCGCTCTATCCACTGTACCACCTAACTGACCATACTTTCAGATAGGGACTGACTTAAAGCATGTAGAGAAAGAAAGCAAGGGGCATTCTTTCCCAACATTTCTTCTTTATTCTAATGGCAGAGAGAGAGAGAGACAGAGAGAGAGAGAGACAGAGACAGAGAGAGTGAGAGAGAGACAGAGAGAGAGAGTGAAAGAGACAGAGAGAGAAACAGAGAGACAGAGAGAGACAGAGACACAGAGAGAGACAGAGACAAAGAGAGACAGAGAGAGACAGAGACAGAGAGACAGAGAGATAGACAGAGACAGAGAGACAGAGACAGAGACAGAGAGAGACAGAGAGACAGAGACAGAGAGAGTGAGAGAGAGACAGAGAGAGAGAGAGAGAGTGAAAGAGACAGAGAGAGAGAGAAACAGAGAGACAGAGAGAGACAGAGACACAGAGAGAGACAGAGACAGAGAGAGACAGAGACAGAGACAGAGAGACAGAGAGATAGACAGAGACAGAGAGAGACAGAGAGAGAGACAGAGAGACAGAGAGATAGACAGAGACAGAGAGACAGAGACAAAGAGAGACAAAGACAGACAGAGACAGAGACAGAGAAAGACAGAGTAAGATCTGTGTTAATCTGGCTACTAGTCTTTCATGGAAAGGAAGCAAAGAACTACAGAAAGCAAAAAACAAACAAACAAACCCCCAAACCCACCTCTATTCATAGATAGAATAAAGTTTTTAGACTTGCCAAAGACTTATAAGTTAGATTCATTTGTAAGCATTAATTGACATTGTAGGGATAAAGTGAAATATCTCTTCATATCATATTTGTTCAAGGCAAGTGAAGTAAGAATCTCCCTAATGCATTGCTTAAAACTTCCCTTGTCTGACCGATCAAGTAGCATTGATTTGTTCTCTAAGTTTTATTAAAAAAAATAAAATCTCCATTATAGGGTGCCCAGCATTAGCTGCCAGTGTGAAAATGAGGCCAGAGAGTTTACTTTCCTGTATTGGTCATCAAACAAGTGAGAAATTCGAGCTATGACTTCTTCACACAATCCATCCATAACATTAGTGTATTTTATTCCATCCTTTTTCTAAAATGTCCTTCAGTGTTATATGATTCTAAACAGAACATAACCAATATTTAAAAGAATGCTTTGTGTATAGTAGATCCATAATTAACATTTGTTGAATAATTGCTGGACAACTTTAGCCTTTTTTTTAAGTAATGTATTATGTTGTATTACTATAAAAGATTCTGTTGTCTAGAAGTGAGTGTATAAGGGGAAGTAAATTGAATTAAGATATAAAACACCTTGAATCTTGACCTGGGTCTATGAGTAAGTAGCTCTGTGACCTTGAATAAATTACTCTCTGAGTCTCATTTTCCCCAGATATGACATGAGGGGTTTGGGCAAAATGAACTATAATGGCCCCTTTCAACTCTGACATGATGGTCAGTTCAGACAATGTAATATAGTGAAGAGAGTACTTTAGCCCTGGGAGGCCTAGGTTCAAATTCTGACTCTGCTTCTCATAGGATACATGACCTTTGAACTGGGCAGATGTTTTAGTATTACAGAATTATCCAACCAGAAAAATCCCATGCATGAGTTAACACATTTGAATTCAACTGGAGTCTACACCTCTGGGTCACTTGGTTTTGCTTTCAAATAACCAAGATGTCTTAAATAGATTAGTACAAAGGCAAGTTCAGTACACTATCTCCTTAGTGCCCTTAGGCACTGAAATCAAGGGGTAAAGTTGTTGCTTTCTTACTATGAGAGAATCCTATCAAAAGACTTTTAGATGCAGTTGTGCTTAATTTACCATAAAGAAAAGTTATAAAAATCAGTTTTAAAAGTCTAGTCAGAAATGAACAGAACCTGTCTCAAGGCCCCTATGAGATTTGATTTTGTATGAGTCATAGGTATTACTGTGAAAAATATGGCATTAGGAAAAATGACTTTGTCTTAATTTTTTTGAGAGGTGGGTGGGAAGAGACTCTGTAATGTGCCAATATTACTAAAATTTAAAATTTATCTTGAGGGACAATAAAAAGGAAAATCATATCTTTTTAAAGTTTGCTTAATCAATATCATTTAAAACTGTGCCCAAATGCTTACTTTGTCAGACATATCCAAAGGGCCCCGCAAAGCCCAAAGAGATTTTCACAAATTTGTCCCGTATAGAAAAGGATACCGGATATCTTTATTTCCTCATTTAAAATGTCATCAATAAATAGACCAATAGAAAGCATCTGCTAAGCATTTACTGTATGCCAGACACTGAACTAAACTCTGGAAATAAGAAGGAAGGAAAACAAAACAAACAAACAAACAAAAAAACCTTCTGTCTATAAGGAGCACTCATTCTAATGGATACACATTTACATTCTGAGCAGGTGAGGATAATCACAGAGAGAAGGCAAGAGTTGTTGAGGGAATCATGAAAGGACTCTTGAAGGGGGTGGGACTTGAGATGAATCTTGAAGGAAGCCAAGTTGAGAGATGAAGTTGGAATCCAGATTAAAGAGGGTTTGTTTAAAAAGAGTGAAAGGAGATAAGTAGTGACATCTAATGGGCATGACTTTCTCAAGTTTAGTTGAGAAGTAGATAGATATGGGATAATAACAAATAGAATGGATAGAGGTTTTTTTCTTTTTTTTAAGGGTAAGGGTGACATGATTATATCTATAGGTAGCAGGAAAAAAGCTGATAGAATGGTAAAGATTAAAGAGAATGGGGATGATAGTGAGGGCAGTCTGCTATAAAGATGGGAGAAGACAGTATCAGGAATCCAGGTAGATGTTTGCCTTGGGAAGGAGAAGGGCCATCTCTCCATCTAAAACTAGGAAGAGATTGTGGGGGGAAAGATACTTGAGTGATGTGAGATGAAGAGGGGAGAGTAGGCAAAGTTAGAGAGACAGACAGAGAGAGAGAGAGACAGAGAGAGAGAGAGAGAGAGAGAGAGAGAGAGAGAGACAGAGAGAGAGAGAGAGACAGAGAGAGAGAGAGAGAGACAGAGACAGAGAGACAGAGACAGAGAGAGACAGAGAGAGAACTCAGCAAATGGTTTCAACTTTTTCATAAAAGTAACAGAAAGTTTAGCAGAGAGTTTGGGAAGAGAGGAATTTATGGGTGGTTTGAGGAGAAATAAAAAATGTTTGAAACAGCTACTATGTGGAAAGTAGGATGGTGAATAAATTGTGGAGAAGTACAATAATTGTTTTGTAGTGAGGTCCCAGTTGAAATTAGATAACATCAATTTGTAGTGGATCTAATCTTTATTTTCTTCCTGCTCTATGTAGTAATATGAATAGGAGCAAAGGAAGCATAAAGTAAGAATAATTCAGAGTCAGACTTTGGCAAGAACAGATCCACTGATCCAAAGTCAAGAGAGTAAAGAATTTAAGAGAAGAGGATAGTGTAGGGTTGACCTGTTCACCACACTAGGAAAGAGAGCAGAATGTAGGACATGTAAAGGTGAGGGCCTCAGGAAGAACTAAGAGGTGCAGGCAATAGAGATAATGGTGAGGATAAAGAATAGACTAAGGATTCCTAAAACATATGGAAAGATTGATTAATAAATGATTATATTTCAATGAAGGAATTTTTGAGTTCATGAATGTGGGAATGGAACAATTGAAGGTGATGGGGATATCAAGAGTATGCCTATATCCGTATGTACCTGAGATAAAGTGGAGGGTGGTCATCGAAAGTGAATAAATTGAGTAACTTGAATGAGAATCTATCTATCTATCTATCTATCTATCTATCTATCTATCTATCTATCTATCTATCTATCTATCTATCTATCTGTCTGTCTGTCTGTCTGTCTGTCTGTCTGTCTGTCTGTCTGTCTATCTATCTATCTATTTATCTATCTATCTAATCATCTATCCACTGAAGCTCCCTAGTATAAGGACTTCATGGGATAAAGAGAAATATTGTGAACCAGGCACCAAATTATTTGAGGGAAGAAGACCATGGAGATAGATAAAGGCTGCTAGAATCTTGATTGGATGAAAAATGTAGATAATTTGAAACTTCAAGGAGAGATTTCTGAGTAATGGTGGAAGAACTTCGATCTAGAGTGTAGATTTGGCAGTGAAGAGCAAAGAGAATTCCAGCTCCCAGTTTGAGTTATGAGTGAAAGTGTAACCAGTAACAGAAGGGATAGTGAGGGAAGTAGTGTCATCAGGAAGAATTCAGATCTCAGTGAGTGCCAGAAAATAATAGAAGGAGTGAGAAAGCAAGAGTTTTAAGATGCAAATAAGTATTCCAGACATTACAGTGGAAAAGGTGGAATGACTTGGAGTGTGACACTGAGGAAGTAGGCTTGAGTTGAGATGGATGGGAGCAAAGGTGCAGGCTTTTGGGAACTGGGAATGGAGTTTGTGCATTTGCAAAAGCAGGAGTTCAGAACCTGAAATGGAGAATGTCTAAGGATTGAGGTGGTGAATGCCTCTGTTCTATCCTCTGACTGACTGCTAGATATGGCAGTTAGAGAAGGCCCTGGGTCAGGGTCCATCAGGAAGCTAAGAGGTAGATCTCAAGGTCTTGATCCTGTGACTAGAGCAGGCCCTGGTAAATTTCATTTGCGTAAAATGCATTCTGATTTTTAGGTTGAAGTATACATTATTTTTTGTAGATGCCAACTTATACTTTGTATTCCTGTTTAGGTTAAATTTAATATTCCATGTATTAATTAAGGATTTTGATATATTTTTTATCGTTAAAACTTTCATTGTTTGAATATGACAGTGTAATATTAGTAAAATTACTAATGTAAGACATAGTGGAAAGAATACTTAATTTGGAACCTCTTGGTTAAAATTTCAACTGTGGACCTCCTAGTTGCATGGCTGTGGACCAGTCACTTGATTATCTTTGAGTTTCAGTTTCTTCTTCTGTGACATGGGGATAATGATACTTACAATGTTTACCTTGCACGGTCATCATATTCACACACACACAAAAAACCCAAACCAAAAAAACAAACAGAATTAAGTAATTTCAGAGATAAATTTTTAATGTGCCTTTCATATTAGTCACATCTAAGTTTTGTGAAATTATATAATAATTTGAAAACTATCATAGAAATGCAGAAACTTCCAACTGGAAGACACCTCAAAGGTCTTTCTTATCCAGCCTCTACCTGGCCATGAATCCTCTCTGCAGCACCCCTGACATGGAATTAAGCAGGCTCTGCTTATTGATCTCCAGTGAGGGAAAACCCACCATGTCCTGAGGCAGCTCCATCCACACTTGGATCTGTTTGTAATTTTCTCTTGTGCTATCCTATGGAGCCAAATAGGATACATTTGGTTTCTTTTCTTCATGAGAGTCCTTCAAAAATACTTGAAGGAAACAGTTATCAACCATTCCCCTTCCCATCCTCTCAAGTCTCTTCTTCAAGTGAAACAACCTGAGTTTTTCAAATGGTTTATATTTTATTTAAACTCTACTTCCTTACTCCTTTTAAAGTTAACACTTTCCTTAAATTTGTGTGGACTCATTCTGTCACCCTCTCAGTCTTTTCCTTAGCATATCTTAGGTGCATAATAAATGCTAGGTGATTGATTGATTTTCCCCCTGACCCGGTCTATGTGCAGCTAATGCAAACACCTTTACTTTCCAAATACTGTCTCTGACTGAATTATCCATATTAACACCATACTCAGTAATTAGATAATGGGCGTGGGGATATATAAAGGGTAAGGAGAAAGCAGAAAGTATTAATATAGCACCTACTATGCACCAGACATGGTGATGAATGGTTTACAAATATTTTCTCAATTGATCTTCACAACAACCTTGAGAAGAAGGTGCCATTATGATCCTCATTTTACAGTTGAGGAAACTAAGACAGAGGTTAAATGAGTTGCCCAGGATCACAAACTAAGATATATCTGATGCTGTATTTGCATTCAGGTCTTCCTGTCTCCAGGGCCTAGTGCTGCTGCTGTTAACCCTGCTGCTGATAATTACATAGTGAATAAATCGATTACGTAATTATTCCTGAAAGGGATATATTAATCTACTATTCTGTGGTCCCATTCACGATCTGTATAACTTTGTTAACAAAGTGCTCACACCCCTTCAGCTTCCACACCCCTACAAGAGTGACTGTCTTGGGAATTTTGGGGGAGGGAGTTCTGAGTTACTAATTTCATTGCATCTATACTTTGAGAGCTGCCACTGAAGAACTTCTTAGGGAAGTGACAGAAGTGACAGTGACAGGAGAAAACCAGTCTCTTCCATGACTGCCACAAAATCTTACTTAGTTTGGGCCTCAGAATCTTGAGAGTTGGAAGGGACTTTTGAGGTAAACCCATACCTCTAACAGAATCATTCCATGTATTTGAAAAGTAAGTGGTCATCCATACTCTGCTTGCAGATCTCCCATAAGGAAGAACCCATAATCTCTAGATACAACCCATTCCATTTTCGTATACCTCTAATTATTGTCAGGTAGTTTTTCCTTACTTCAAATCCAAATTTGCCTCTCTTCAACTTCAAATGAGTGTTTCCTGTCTGATCCTCCAGGGACAAGGAGAATAAGGAAAATTGCATTCATGCAACATTTCTTTCAAAAGCTTAAAAGTAGGTGTCGTATCTCCCCCAAGTCTTTTTTTCCAGAGTAATCATCCCCACTTCCTGCACGTGTTTCTCATCTCGATACCCTTCGTTATTTTGTTTGCTCCACTGTGGACTCTTCAACTTCTCCCTCTTCTAAAGTCCAATACTGATGATTTCATTTATGGTATAGAGGTGACCCTAGGTTTTCAGAGGCTATGCCAAGAGATAACTAGCACTGGTAGGTTCTATCATGCTGGAAATGCTTTGAATGTGACTATGTTGATAGATTGTGTGTCTGTTTTCTGAAGGTCCACCTAATTCAACATGGAGGAGAGTAGCCCAGAGTATTGCCCACCGGATGATGATTTTTTAAGTCCTATAGACTCATGAAAACTTTTCTAACACATAAACAGATTGTGATATACATTCAGGAAAGGATATGCACAAGAAAGATTATGTTTTGTGGTATGCTAGTCTGAGACTGCATTATTGCAATAATTTCTGATATGACTAAGAAATTCAGTGGGACACAATGAAGCTTCTTGGCCATGTCTTACTTGATTCTTTTAATGAGGATATGGTGGTCAGATATTATCACTGCTTTATAGATGAGGAACGAGAAGAGTAACTAAATGTCACATCCAAGTTCAGAGTTAGTGGATGAGTAAGAATGAGAGTATACCTAACCTGACTCCAAATCTGGTGTTTGCACCATTAAATATCATTGATTTTTCTTTACCATACTGGGTTTTTATTATAACTCCTATAGCACATTTTAGGAATTGATCGGGAAACTTTAAAAACTTCTCTCATATCCATTCTTCTTTCAGACACAAAGAAAAGAAGAACAAATGTCCATAGTTTGGTATATCATCCCTATGTTGACAGCTTTTTTTTCCTATTATTTGAATAGTGTATTAAATGTCCTTCTTAACTCCTTTATCATATAATACAGATTAAGAAAAAAGATCTCCCTAAATTACTGATGGGGTTCCAAAGATTCAACACAAGCCGAATTCTTTACTCTGCAAAGTCTGATAAACATTTTTTTAGGTTAGAGTTTCTTCATGTGGGGTCAGGGGAAGCAAAAGGGGTTTCAGGGTATCCATGAAGTTGAATGGGAAAAATATATCTTTATCTTCACTATTTAGTATTTCCTTTAAAAATGGATCTCAAGAAACTGCTTTTCAAAAGAGTCTTTAGTAGACTAGATTGTGAAAGGAATCCATGATATTAAAAAAAAGTGGTAAGAAAACCTGATTTAGATCAGTTGATTAATTAGTAAGCATTTGTTATACAACTGTTACATTTGAGCTCCCAAAATGAGTCCAGAATCTAGGGTGATTACAAGGGCATTAAGGATGGGAGAAATCTGGGTAATTGTTGAAGAACAGTGGCTGGATATTGTGTGTGTGTGTGTGTGTGTGTGTGTGTGTGTGTGTATGCACATACCCAGGATTATGATACCTCCTACTTATATAGCCATGAGGAAGTCATTCTATCACTCTGACCTTTTGTACTTTTATCCATAAAATGGGGATAACAGTACTTAAGTAATACAGATCTCATTTTTTTTGTGGAGAAGGAAGAAGCTTACAGGTTTTAAAAGGATATAAAATGTGAATTGCTCGGTCATCTTTGTTGTACTTATCATTTTGCAAAAAAGGAAATCTAACTGTAAGAGAATCTTGGCCCTTTTAGAATACTTCAGAGCTTTGTATTATTGGAATTCAATACAATACAAACTTCTTGAGCAACTGATGAATTGTTTATTCATGTAACAATAGTCATTCCATAGAGAATGTGGGGAAAGTCCTGGGTCTTGACTACTAGTGATAATAGGTGTTCTGGCTGGGGTACTTCCCAAGGAATTCTGGACCTGGCCTCCAGCCACCTCCAGGAAAATGTGTACTCAACCCTGAGAGATTTGCCTCTTTGAGATACACAGCAATCCCTTGGTACCCATCATGGCAGTAGGAATAAGAGGTATCAAACAGGAAAGGCCCCTGAAATTGGGAGAGCCAGCCATTCAATAAACCTACAAAGGAATCACTCTATTCTTTAACATTATTTCTTCTTCAACTATTTGGAACAACTGACAGATAACTCTTTTTCTCTGGTATTTCCCAAGATGGGTAGAAAAATTTCCATTCTCTCCAGAAGGAATTATAACTGATCCAAATGAGAATTGGAGCCTTTGGCTGCTGCTTCTGTTATCATTGAGTATATGTGCCTGAAGAATGATCCAGAGAGATGTGTTTAGTAGTGAATGTCTTGGGAGTTTGGGGGAGTTCTGAGTTATTCATTTCATTGCATCTATGCTTTGAGAGGTGCTCCCAACAGCCACTTGGGGAAGATGGACAGTAACAGGAGAAAACAAGTGTCTTGCCATGACTGCCTCAAGACACATGCTTGGAGGTACATTGGATATATGATTGGAAGGTACAGAGCTGAGGTGAAGGTGAAATATAGATTTGGCAGTCACAAGATGTTTCATGTGTAGATATTTTAAATATCAATTTCCTAAGAATGTATAGTAGTTATGTCATTACTTCATATTTAAGACTTTGTCAATACACACTTTTGAATCTTGTAACATTTTGTGTGTGTGTGTGCAAAGAATAAATAACTGTCCTATTCTTGATCTTCTTTGCATATTGAATACCTTTTTACCCCCTTTTGAGGAAATTTTTGACATGAGTCAAGACTAAGCTTTAAGTGTCCCTGGGAGCAAGGAAGAACTTAACAATTTATGGAGAGAGACTGATATTTTAGAGGTGTGGCACCAGTTCACATACTTTTTGGAGAGCTGATTATTAAAATTTTAATGTAAGCATTTATGCCTCTGAAATCATGGTGCTAGATTTCTTATTTTTTAATTTTCTCAACTTAAGAAAATGATGGAAAAATTAATGATCCAAATGAAAAAAAGGACTTCTAGTTTTTGGAGAGCTGATTGTTAAACACTGACCAGCAAATTCCTGTTCACTCCTCTTTTTAGGGGTCAGGACTAAGGACAGTTCACACATAGAGGTCCAGAGTTGAGGAGAATGCATAGGAAGGACTAGTTCTCTACTGTTAAGTTATTAATACCCTCTAGAGCCCAGGGCAGAGACTTTATAATGGGAGGAAAGGGGCTGGCTCAGTAGTATTGTGCTGTTTCACTGAAATATACTTCAAGGTTATTAAAACGAAGGGTATTTAAAAGGTGGATGGCTCAACAGAGCTTTCAGAATAAGAGAAATGTACTGGGATCATTTAATATGACTCTTGATGCTTTTAACTTCTGACTGCAGACACTATCCTCATTAGCATTGACTTTGAATATCTGCCATCCCAGCCCACTGCCTGTATTCCCCTTCTTTTCAGAAGTTTTATTATTTAAACTAAATTCCCTTCCTTGGCATCAGGCATCCTTCATGAGCTGTGATTGTGTCTAACCTGAGCTTTCTTAAATTTTAATCCTTCAATTCTTTTTTTCCTTGTCATGATTTAATCATCAATGTTTCAACTACGCTGGGGGAAAATGTAGATGGGACTTTTCTTATCCAATTCTAAAAGAGCCCTTCCACTCCCTACATGTACCTCAATCGAAACACTCAGAAATGATGACAAAATGTTTGCCTATTGATTGGGATAAATTATGGTCTCTAGAGCATTCCAGGGCTTCCCTTACTGAATGCACATATATGACAAGCTTGTCTCCATGACCCTCACAGATGTAAAGAATATTTTCCTCCCCTACTCTGCAAGTGATTTGTATTGCTATTATAGATTATATTCTAATGATTTGCCTTCAGATTTGTCTGGATGTATGTTTTATCTTCTCTATGTGTCACAATTAGATGGCACAGTGGATAGAATGCTAGTTAGGATGATCTGAGTTCAAATGCCACCTCAGATACATACAAATTGAGTGACCTTCAGCAAGTCACTTACCCTCTGTTGCTTTTTGTTTTCCCACCTGTAAAAAAGAGCTTATTATAATGCCTGCCTTTTGGGTTTGTTGTGAGAATCAAATGAGAAAACATATAAAATCCTTGTGATATTGTTATATATATATGTATATATATAAATTCTTATTAATTTCCCTTGTTAACTCCTTATGTAAACTCCTTTAATGACCTTTATGTTTCCCCTAAGTACCTAGATTTTGTCCTTCATAGTCACTTGATAGAGAATAATAATATTATTATCATTATTATAACAACCTAACATTTATATAGTGCTTACTATGTAGCAGACACTGTGCTAAGCACTTTATAGAGTCTATCTCATTTGATGCTCACAACAACCCTGGGAAGTAAATGCTATTATTATCCCCTTTTTACAGATGAAGAAATTTAGGCAAATGGAAGTTAAGTGACTTGCTCAGGGTCATACAGCTAGGAAGGATCTGAGATCAGATTTGAAATCAGGTGTTCCTGATTCCAGTTCCAGCACTCTATCCATTGAGCCATCTAGCCTTTTGCTGATTGATATATGTTTACTAAATTAATGGATATAATGTTGAATGACTTGATATAATGTTATGACTGGTATTTATAACAACAGCTATGCATATTGAAGATAGAAGAATGCTTTTGCTTCTTACAAGATTTAAATCTTAAATGGAATGTTTCAAATTTAATTAATCAGTCTCATTAAAAAAATAACTTTATTTTATTGCACCTCTTTGTGTGGTGGAAGCGACCATGGATTCCTGAAGGTTGTGCCAAGAAAGTATATATTCTGATAAGTTCCAGTGAGCTGGAAAGCTTTTTTTTAAAGAAACATTTCTATAATGCCTACTGTGTGTCCAACAATGTGCTAAGTACTTTATAAATATCTCATTTGATCCTCACAATAACCCTTCATGTTGCTATTCTTCAGTCGTTTCGATCAGGTCCAATTCTTCATGACCTCATTTGGGATTTTCTTGGCAAACACTAGAGTAGTTTGCCATTTCTTTCTCCAGCTCATTTTATAGATGAGGAACTGAGGCAAACAGGGTAAAGTGACTTACTCAGGGTTACACAGCTAGTACATGTCTGAAGCTCGATTTGAAATCATAAAGATGAGTTTTCCTGATTCCAAGTTTTGTTCTATTTACTGTGGTACTTAACTGCCCAAATAACCCTTTGAAATAAGTGCTACTATTATTTCCATTTTATAGTTGAGAAAACTAAGGCAAATAGAAGTTAAATGACTTGTCCGGAGTCATATAACTTGTGAGTATCTGAGATCGGATTTGAATTCAGGTTGAAAAAAGGGCTAATGACAAAGTCCAGGCTAATCTGCCTATGTTTGGAGAGGTTCATTGCTGGGATTGCCACAAGATAAAATATAAATATCTATATCTAGATATCTACATAAATATTTTTGGCCATAGTATCTTTTTTTTTTGGAGGGGGGAAGGCAAGGCAATTGGGGTTAAGTGACTTGCCCAAGGTCACACAGCTAGTAAGTGTGTCAAGTGTCTAAGGTTGGATTTGAACTCAGGTCATCCTGGCTCCAGGGCTGGTGCTCTATTCACTGTGCCACCTAGCTGCCCCAACCATATAGCTGCCCCTGCCACATTATCTTTCAAGGAGCATCAATCAAATTATAGAGGTGTTCTATTTTTATTTTGAACTAACCAAACAATGGCTTCTTAAGTGCTGGAAAACACATCACAATAGATTATTTTTTCTTCATAGTCCTGAAATACTAAAAAATGAAAAATAAAGAACACATGCAAATGGTCTCTAATTCCTATGTGAAGGGGAAAATGATTCTCTCTTCTTTATAATCTCAAGAGAATGACCATTTTATGTGGTAACACCTTAGGCTTGTGTATTCTCCAGAAAAAAAGCTGGGAATTTTTAAAGATTTGTTCTGTCTTGTTACATCCTATTAGAAACAGACAAATGTGAGCTCCTACGGGAAATATACAAAGTAAAACCCGAGTTAAAATCCTGCTTCAGATACTTCCTGGCTGTGTGATTCTGGGCTAGTTACTTAACCTTGCTGGACCTCAGTATTTACATTTGTAAATGAGCATAATAGCATCTACCTAACAGGGTTATTGTGAAGATTGCTATAGATAATATATGTAAAAACCTTTACAAACCTTAAAAATGCTATAAAAATATTATTCATCATAGCATCATCACTATCATCATCGTTATTGTAATGGTTGTTGTTAGTAGAAACTGTACCGGTATAAGGACAAAAGACATTGATTTTGTGCAGGTTAGCAGAAAATTGACTGGTTTGGGAGTTCAGAGAACATGGATTTTCATCTTGTTTCTCTGTGACACTGTATTGGTCAGTGAATCTCTGGGGTTTAGTTACCTCATCTGTAAAACAAGGAAAGTTGACTAGATGACATCTAAAGTCCTCTCCATTTTTATATCTATAAAACTATGAGAATCAAGAAAACTGGTTCCTGCTCCAGGCTCTGCTGCTACTACCAGTGTGATGTTGGAGAATTAGTCTCTTCTCTGGATCCTCTTACTTATAAAGGGGATAGTTGTACCAGATAATCTTTAAAGTCTTATTTAGTGCTATAATTGTATTAATTTCAGGCACATTTCCCCACTTGGGAAATAAACTTTTTATCATACTTATATTTATTTTTATATTTATTTTTTTCTCTACCAAATTTGGCCAAGGTACAATTTTCAAATGGAAAACATTTTTTTTCAAATTAAATACAACCACCAAAATTTCTTAACCTTTTCTTGATACCTACAGAATTAAATCCTTATTTTCTAGGATTTTTTTTAGATTTTTTCAAAGAAAATAAAGTCAAACATATTTTTTTTGGTTTGGGGGGACAAAACTAGAAATTTGAAAAAAAAAACCATGGGAAAACAGTATTCTTTCAGTCTTCTAGACCTGTGAATATTTTATAACTGCTCTAGTTCCGTTTAAGGTTAATATTAATGGAAAATCTGGGTTGGAAGAAGAGGATAAATAGTCATGTAGTTAAAAGTTTCCTGGGATTACACAAGCATCATTTACTCTACAGTATATTATTTTAATATCTTAGTCATATTAAATATTATGTTTCAGTAGGAATTTTTTAAAGAAACCATGAATATGTTTTGGGAAAAATTTTATGAAAGTACTATTAAAATATTATATTAATTAGAAATATCTCTGCTACAATATCTGATCTTCTCTTTTTTCCTCAATATCAAATATATAGGAAGGAGACTCATGAATCTACTGGGTTATTGTAAGCGTGATTTACCTTGACATATTATTTCTTCTACTATCAATTCATTTACATCCTGATAACAAGATCCTGAGATTTAGTTGCTGTGAGCTCTTGCACTGCCTAAATTTTACTGTTTTATTTTTGTTTTCCTTGAAGTACATTCATGGTTTTGAGAAATGTGCATGATGCACTTACAAATGGCATCATTCTTTTCCTGAAAGGAAAATACAACTGACTCCATTAAAATGCTCTTTAATTAAACAAAAACAAAAACACAACCAAACAAAATGAAGCAAAACAAAAGGAAAAAAAAACACTGGAAAGATTTTCTCTTTTGAGAAGAAAATATTTAAAAATATCTTGAAGAACCTACATTGTAGGAATTCTAATTCAACATGTCCTCTCCCTCACATCATCTCTCATAAAAGCAAGCCCAGCAGACTAAGCTAGTCTCTTACCTTTTAAGAGAAATCAAAACGGTAGGATCCTAGTCCCTCCATTTATATTACTGATGAATCTTCCCAACAGGGGCAGTAAAGTCCTTGGTGTCCCATCATTTTTGTAAAAATGGTAATAGAAATGTGATGGATCACTTAACTTGGGACTTCTGATTTACATTACATACAACAAACTGATTACCCTGAACAAACGTGTTCTTAATTGTCAGGTTTAACAAGTATGACCCAAATTTGGAAACTAGTTACATATTTTATTGGTATCACAACTATAGGCTCATTATAAAATCACACAAAGTTGCAATATTGTTCAGGAAAGAATTAATTTCTTAAGAAAATAATTTAATTTTCAGTAATCACTTGACAGAAGCAATTTTCAGTTGCTATACATGTATCTTCTTGCAATACTCTGGCTGTCTATAAACATGGGATCTACTGATGCCACTTTCGCAGCAATAAAGGAGTGTATGCAGTGTAAAATAGCTGTCAGGTCCTGGAATTCAAGTTCCTGTAAGAAAAAAAAGAATAAATATACTCATTATAATACAATGGGAGAACAACAAGCTAACAAACAAACCAAGAAACCAGTGTAAAACATTCAATAACTTTAAAAGTTATGCCTATGTGCCGGGGGAGAGAAGTGGATTTATTAATAGGAAGTAGAAAACTCTGATGAATGGAAACCATCAAAACAACTATTGTTTTTTGGAATCTATGCTTCAGAAATATATGTTTTCTAGCAATCTAAGCAGAACTCTGAATTGTGCTGGGACTTAAGTGCCAGAGAACTATAATTTACAGCAACCTAGAAACCATTTATGTAGCACTTGAAGGTTTGAAAAACACTTTGTACATATGATCTCATTGGATCCTCACATGGAGCTTGTGAAATTCAAGGTTAAGTGACTTGCCCAGGGTCAGTATTTGAGGCAGAGATTTGAAGGGAGGTCTTCCTGACTCCAAGTCCACCACTCCATCCATTGTGCCACCTTACATTGTAATTTGAGCAATGCTAGATTTTAATATGTAGCGATCCTATGCAATAACAGCAAATACTCATTAAGCACCTAAGAGGGATCTGGTACTATGCTATATACTAAGTATATAAAGACAAAAAACTGAATCAATCTCTGCCCTCAGGGAGCTTACATTCTACATATCAGTATCTGTATCCCTCAAACTATTTTGGTTCTCAAATCTTATTGTAATGAATACACTCACACACATATGTATATGTATGTGTGTACCTCTTTGGAAAAGTCACTTAAACCTCTTGAGACTCAATTTCCTCATCTACATAGTGATGGGGATGTTGAATTTGTTGGCCTCTGATGTCCCTTTTAACTTTAGATCCTCATGAAATCTATGAATCCTTCATAGAGATGGTGCTTTATGTATGGTAGACATCTTCAATTCAACATGTTTACAATGGAACTCATTACCTTTTCTCGAAACCCTCCTCTCCTTTCATCCTTATTACACCATTGTCTCAGTCACTCAGGCTAACAACCTCAGAGTCATCTGGACTTCTTGCTATCTCTCATCCTCCATACCTGTTGTCAAAGCCTATAGTCAACCTGTTGTCAAAGCCTATAGATTTCACATTTGCAACCTCTCTCGAATATTCCCCCTTTCTCTCCTCTGATACTACCACTACTCAGGTGCAGGCCCTCATTACCTCACACTTGGACTATTCTAATCGCCTATTGGTGGGTCAACCTCCCTCAAGTCTCTCCCCATTCCAGTCTATCCCATAAAATTAGCCACCAAAGTGATTTTCATAAAGTGCAGGTCTGACCTACTACTCTAGTCACCCTACTACTCAATAAACTCCAATGGGTCCCTGTTGCCTCTAGGATCAAATACAACATGCTCTGGTTGGCATTCAAAGTCCTTTATAATTTTTCCTTCTCCTGCCTTTCAAGCCCTCTTATACCTTACTCTCACCAGGTAGTCTGACCCAGTGACACTGGCCTCCTGGCTGTTCCACAAACAAGATACTCCATCTCTTGCTTCTGGGAATTCTCTCTGGCTGTTCCTCATGCCTGGAATACTCTCTCACCTCTGCTCTACCTAGTTACCTCTCTGGTTTCTTTTAAGTCTCAATTAAAATTCTTTTACTTGAAGCTTTCCTCAAGTCCTCTTAATACTAGTGCCTTCCCTCCATTAATTACTTCCTAGTCATCCTATATATACCTTGCTTTGTATACATTTGTTTTCATGTTACCTTTCCCATTAAATTGTAAGCTCCTTGAGGGCAGGGAATGCCTTTTGCTTCTTTTCACATGCTCAATGCTTAACACAGTTACAGGGCCATAAATGTTTATTACTCAATAAATCAATTAGTCCAAGGAAGAAGAATAATGGGTGTGGACAAAATGAAATAGAAAATGCTTCTGGCCAAATCATCATCCACGTAATCTGGATCTGGGGTGTTTATAATATCTGGATGGTATTCATGTACCCAATATAATTGAACCCTGGCAAAGAAGAAATATCTTTTATATCCTTTAAACTACAGAATCTTGGGTTCATCATCTCTATAATGGAAATTGCCCTTTTCTGGAGATCATGAGTGACACAACTGAAATCAGAACACAATGAACTAAATTAAACCGATGTATCTAATCCTAATAGCTGTAATATCTCATTTCACCATTCTGGGCCTCAGCTTCCTTACTTATAACATAAAAAAGGTTGAACTCGATAGACTTTAACATCCCCTATATTGCTAAATTTATGCTCTTTTGCAAACTCAATAATAAGAATACCTTGGATATCTATAGATTTTTTTCTTAACATTGTCAAAGCACTTTACCTATGTTATCTCATTTGATTTTTACAGCAACCCTCTGAGGTAGGTGCTATTATTATCTCCATTTTACAGATGAGGAAATTGAATTTTGGGGGAAGCTAAGTAACTTGCCTAGGGTCACACAGCAAGGAAATCATCTGAAGTGAGATTGGAACTGAGATCTCCCCAACTCCAATGCCAACAATCCATCCACTGCACCACTTACAGCTGTTTTTGTTAACTTCATAAACATACACATTTCCTAACTAAACTTTGTGTCTCTTTCAACACAATTTTCTACAGAAATGTTTGATTGTATCAATGCCTTTTCAGTGATGGTTAGGTGACAATAATATTACATGGATGCCACTTGGATTATATAGAATATACAGTAGATTCCCAAATACAGACTCTGCACTCAAGGATAAAAAAAAAGAGGGGAAGAAAATTTTCCTAAGTGAGAGACTCAAAATTTTCCCTGGAGCAAGACAAAGAAGATTATTCAGAAACATTGGAAACTGTTGCACAGAACAATTGGAATCCACCTGAATTTCAAAGCCCTGCTGTTTCAGATTCATTATTTTCTGAACACATGGTGTTAGTAATGATGCCTTGTGTTACTATTTTATGACTAAGTAAAGACCAAAGGACTATTTTTGACTTTCAATTAGTATATTGACTGAACAAAGCTGTAGATGATTATTACTGTTGAGCCCCACAGTTCCTCAAGTGAAAGTATATTGGGGTTGTAGACTGAAAGATCTATTTTAATATTGAAGAAATCTTTGGATGTGAATATTAAAGGCCTCTGGCTCAGCATCCTGCATGAAGACTGCTAAGCTGGAAGTCAAGTTATCTTGAAAGTCTTGGCTTTGCCACTAACTTACTCTGTGGTCTTGGGCACTACTGTCTCTGGGGCACAATTTCCTCTTCTATTAAATGGAAATAATGTCACAGCAGAAATACAAGATGATGGAGCTCTGACCGAGCAATATTCTATGTGAAAAAATAAATGGCCCAGGTGTTTTATAAGATTTCAGTCTCTTAGAAGGCAGGGACCATGTTTTACCTAAATTCACAAAAATAAGGAGGTCACAGAAAACACAATATAACCTGAAAGTTTTAATTGGCATGGAGTGATTCAGTACTTTAATGGCCACCATATTCCATTTATCAAAGAAGAGAATGTCTTATGAAAGCATCTAAAATCCTTTTACAAATGATTTTATGATTACAATTAGGGTTTACAGCTGCATGGTACAAATTGCCGAGGGGTGACATGATCCAAGAATCCTTTAAAAAGGCAAATTGTTTTAAATATATTTATGAAGCAATCAGGCTAGAATTCTCTCTTTTCCCATCCAAGTGGGCAGGGAACTGAGTTGTATCATTCCAACAGAGAATCCATTAAACTCTTTTATCAGTATTTCCTCAAACTGGTATTCCTCAATGGTCACAGAATCATAGATCTAAGCCTTCAAGGAAACTCAGAGGCCATCAGCTCCAGCCTTTTCATTGATGAGACTAAGGCTGACAGAGGTAAAGCTACTTGTCCAATGTCACACAGTTATTAATTATGTGAGGAAGGACCTTAACTCAAGTCTTCCTAACTCATAGTCAGTGCTCTATCCATTTCACCACATAGCTGCCTCATAGTAGTAATAACTAACATTTATATGGTATTTTAAGATTTGCAAAGTACTTTATTATGCTCACAATAGTAAGGTAGATACTATTATTACGCCCATTTTATAGAAGAGGAAAGTGAAGCTGAGAGGTTAAGGTATAGGTAATGTTAATGGGATTTAAGATCTTCCCCACCCATTAATTGGCCTCATGTAGAGCACATTAAGCGAACTTTGCTTAAGGGAGGCTCACTTGTAGGGAGGCTTTCACACCTTTTACTAATTTCTAATTAGGCACTGAGTAATGAGAGTTGTGATGCTTCATTGGTATTTTGCTTTGGGGGCTCGATTATGAGAAAGATTTTGTGATTCCCTGGCTGAGATTCTGAGTGGCCATATGTTCAGAGCCCCCAAACTGCTCAGATGTAAAGGCTCTCTCCATCCAGGGATGTATGTAAAGTGAATAGTTGACTCAGGCAGTCAGAGCCCTACCTATTGGTCTCTAGTTCTCTGCTTGTATTTTCTCTGAAGTTCAGGGTGCTGACTTTCCCCCTAAACTAGTGAATGTAATTAAAAAAGACTGTTGACCCCCTAAACAGCTAACTTTCCTAGTAAAGCAGATCTAAGAACCTGTGCTAGAAGTTTTACTGGGTATGCCAATGTGGTCGCCGCTACAGGTATACACAACTAGTAAGTATCAAAGGCAAGATTTGACTCAAGTCTTCTTAACTTAAATTTCAGCACCCTACCCATCACACTAGCTAGCTGTCACTGACCCTAAGTAGGAGACTGGGTTTAAAGTTCAGCATGTAAGCCTTCATATTCACCCTAGTATACAATCTTCCCAGGGTACCAAGTATGAAGTGGGCTGACTTAAGAGGTCTTCAGGAAAAGACTGGATAACCATTTGTTAGAAGTATGATAGAAAGGATGAGGGATGATGCTTTGGTACAGAATTGAGAGTTTGATGGGCCGGAGGTCTAGATATGGATAAGGAGTAGAATTTAATGAAGGAAGGTGGAGGGAAAGGTGAAAAACCGATAGAGTATGGCCAGAAAATAAAATCTCAGAATTATCGAACGTGGATGTGGCACATTTGTGGATAATGTCAAGTTCAAGGGCATGGTGGAGCAGATCATGGGAACTGGGTAGACCGAGGAAATGAGTGGCTAGAGCATCTGAGGGAAAGTCATCATTGGATGCTGAATTCTTCTAGTATGACGGCAGGAGTGGGGCAAGAAAGAAAAATTATGAGTCAGGTACTAAATTTACTGAAGAAGGAGGAAAGTGACCTGGAGATCTGTAGACAATAATGACCAGAATCCTGAATGGGTGGTAGATATGAGTAACATGGTCCTCAAAGGTAAGAGATTATTGAGTGTACAGGTAGGAAGGGAGAGAATCTGGAAGTGTCAATGAGTAGCAAAGAATTTTCCATTTCCCTCACCTTGACCAGTGGGCTGAAGAGAATGAATGAAGATTCAGCCAATATTGGAAAATATAGTCAGGGAGTCTGTGTCATTATGAGGGAGCCAGGTTTCACTAATTTTTATAAGATGGAAAGTAATGAGAAAGCAAAAGATTTAGATCAAAGGGAAGTTTGCTGCCTATGGAAAAGGCATTCCAAAAGGCACAGGGGAAAGAAAGGTTGGGAATTTGGTATCCTAGGATTGAGGGGGATGGAAATAAGAAATCAGAAGGTGAGGGATGGGGAAGGGGTTTGGATGTTGACCTACAGGGGTTGAGAATCACTGGGGTGTTTAAGGAATAACAAGTGAGAGAATAATAATTATTGAATGGAAGGTGCTACTCATCTTCCCAGAGGATCCCATCATTCCCTCCTAATCAGGCAGAGACAAAGGCAGAACAAGACGGGAGACATCATAAATGGTCTGCTAGAAGGTGCCATTTCACTATTCCTCTTCAAGCCTGGGGATTGGATAGGAAAAGGCACAAGAACAGATAGAAGTTGAACCTGCAAAACAGGAGTTGGAAGTCCTATTACTTACAAACTTTCCTCTTCTTCAACTTCCCTCAAATGACAAGTGCAACAGGAGACGAAAGGCCTTAGAAAATTTGCTCCTGGTTGCTCTCCACAGTATTTTCTACTTTATCCTCAACTGAATCTATCAATTTTTTGTAAAGCACAGATTTGACCATGTATCAACATACTCCAGTGATCCCTTGTTACTTCTAAGATCAAATATAAATTCAGCTCCTTTAAGGTCATTCACAGCCTGGCCCCAGCCTATCTTTCTCTCTTTATCATATATTATTTACTTTCAGGCAATTCTTATTCTTGCCAAATTGGATTTCCATTTCCAAATATGAACATACATACATGTATATATGTGTGTACTCTCTCTTTTTCTTTCTTTTCTTCTCTTTCTTTTTTCTTTCCTTCTCTTTCTTTCTCTTTCTTTCTTTCTTTCTTTCTTTCTTTCTTTCTTTCTTTCTTTCTTCCTTTTCTCCCTCTCTCCTTCCCTCCCTCTCCCTCCCTCCTTCCTTCCCTCCTTCTCTCTCTCTCTCTCCCCACCCCATTCTCACCCATTTCCATACATTTGTGCAGACTGTCCCTCATAACAGGCACATACTTCTTCCTCACCTCTGCTTCTTAGAATCTCTAGTTTCCACAAAGATTTACCTTAAGCACTATCTTTTACATGAAGATTTTTTCAATTTATCCTAGCTGCTATCCTACCCTAATGAAATCATCTTGTATTTATTTTGTCTCCATTTAACACATATTTATATATTTCCATGTTATCTTTCCTGATAAAATACAAATTTCCTGAGGGCAAGAACTTTGTCACTTTTATATTTGTGCCCCTATCAGACAGCATAGTACATGGCACATAGTAGCTACTTAAGAAATGCTTGTGGACTGATTATTTGGTCTCCATTGGAAAGTCAAAGATAAAATAAATGAGTTATATGTGAACAGATCTGAATTACTCATCTTGGCTTCAGTTCCCAACATTCATGGGTATTTTCTTGTCAGATGACATTCATGCAAACCTCTTAAAATGTTTCCTGGGCATTTTTAGATGTGTACATTCTCCATTATTCTGATAGTAAGGAAAGTCAAACTATTTAGCATAAGCATAATTCTTGCCATCTAATAGCAGTAGAAATTTTTTGTCTTTCAACATTGATTGAACCATGAAACCTCAAAAAGCCTATTTAGAAGAAAAGGCAGATGGCAGTTGTGATAATGGTCTAGCTAGCATATGTTTCCCAATACCACACCTTCACCTTCATTTGCAACTCAGCATGCTTCCCTCCCTTCTTTCCTGCAGCTTCAAAACAAAAGGTGAGGCTTCTACTTTAAAGAAACAATACCAAATCAAACAAAAATATCTTTTAATTCTAGGATAATGCATTAGATGCAGTATATAGCCTCATTAAAACTTTATGTATTTTGAACATAAGCCTGAATTAAATGATTATCACTAGGAAACCAAAACTTCTTGGTTTGACAAGTTTCTTGAGACATCAAAGTTCTGTAGACAAATTAGGACTCTTACCAATATAAAGGTTGTTGAAGACAGAAGAAATATGGCTCTATAGATATAGGCTTGGACTTGGCATCAGAAACACCAGCCTCTTAGGGGCAGCTAGGTGGCGCAGTGAGTAGAATGCTGGCCCTGGAGTCAGGAGGACCTGAGTTTGGATCTGGCCTCAGACACTTAACATACACAAAAAACAAACAAACAAACAAAAAAAACCTAGCCATGTGACCTTGGGCAAGTTATTACACCCAATCGCCCTCCAAAAAAACACTAGCCTCTGACACATAATGATCTTTGCTATGTAACTCTGACACTTAACCTCTCAGTGCCCCCATACTACCATAAAATACCACATGTTACAGAGAAGCTTCCCAAGTATATCACTGGATGGAGTCCTCATTCAGGGAATTCACCACACCAATGAAATCATGGAGTCACATTATGACTAATCACAATTTAAAAAAATTCACAGATTTCAAGGAGTTGAGAGTATGGATTTATACTTGACTAGCAGAGTTAGAATTCAAAACCTCCTTGCTGAATTACAGTAGGAGCCTGAAATAAATAAATTAAATTACATAGTAACAGGGGTGGCCAGGTAGCACAGCGAGTAAGAGCACCAGCTCCAGTGTCGGGATGACCTGGGGATCAAATCCAGGCTCAGATACTTAGCACCACACCCAGAAATAACTGGCCGTGTAACCTTGAGCAAGTTACTTAACCCCAATTGTTTAAAAAAAAATTACATAGTAACAGACCAGAAAGATTACACTTATGGAGGAGAAAACTGACTGCACCAATAAAAGTTGTCAAGGGTTGTGTCCTCATCCTCAGACATCTCTTCATTTCCCAGATGACTGTAGTCTTTTTGGATTTCTTTGACTTCTCTACCATGCTCCCAAAGGCACAATCCTATCCCTCTTCATCTTTCTGTTCTGCCTTGTCTTCTGCTATTAGATTGTAGGCTCTTTGAGGGCAGGGACTTTTTCCATATTTTTATCTCCAGTGATTAACACAGTGTCTAGTACATTTTTGTTCATTGTCCTTCCTTTTCAAAGAAGAGCACTGATGTCATAAATTTAAGTGAGCCAGAGTTGCACAAAGTTGTCAGCCTCACTCTCTTATAGAGTAATCAAAGCATATGGCAAGAAGAAAGTCAGGATGACTGGCAATGGCCCAGGAAGCAGCAGATGACCTGGCATCTTCAATGTCTGACCAAGCTGTAAGCACTCCATAACACTTGCTTTAGCTCCCTTAATGGTCATCGGAACAAATTGTTCTCATCTGCCCATTACACCAGGGGGAGTCTTCATTTGCTTGGGTTAGACACCCTCTAACTCACTGAAGGGTTTATGAACCATTGGTTACCTTCAACCTTTAGTCCTGTCAAGACAGTTTATTAGTGTTTGGATGATGCTCATAATATAATTTATTTTTTAAATTAAATTTTATGTTCATTTTTGGGGTAAATTATCTCATATAAATTTTCTCCCTGTCTTTCCCCTACCCACTACTGCAAAACAGTGATTCCACTGTATACCCCCTCCCCCAATTTGCTCTCTCCTATATCCTCCCCCATACCCCCTCTGACTTTCCAGTAGGGCAAGATGGATCTCTATACCCCAGTGCCTGTATATCTTATTTCCCAGTTGCATGCAAAAAAAATAAATAATATATATTTTTTAAACATTTGATTTTAAAACATTGAATTCGAGATTCTTTTCCTTCTTCCCTTGTGACCCACCCTTATTGGGAAGATAAGCAATTCAATATAGGTTGTACATGTGTAGCTATGCAAAACATTTCCATAGTGGATATATTGTGAAAGACTGACTATATTTCCCTCCATCCTATCCCGACCCCCACTTGTTCTATTCTCTACTTTGACCATGTCCCTTTTTAAGTTTTTGCCTCTCCAGCCCCCCCCCCCCCAACCTTCCCTCCCTTCCATCACCCCCCCCTCTCATCCTCTTTCCCCCTACTCTTCTTCAGGGCAATTTAGTGTGAATGTCATTCCCTCCCTAAGCCAAATTTAATTAAAGTAAGGTTGACTCATTCCTTTTTCCTTCCTGTTCTTTCCCTCCATTGTAACAGTTTTCCCTTGCCTCTTCTATATGAGATAATTTACCCCATTCTGTCTCTCCCCATCTCCTCTCATTATATTCCTCTTTCACCTCTCAATTTTCACCTTTTAAGAATCATCCCTTCCTATTCAATTGGTCCTGTCCCTCTTCCTATGTATACATATATACACACACTCACATAGGTATTCATATGCCCATATACCCTCCTATATAGACATATATATGTATGCATACAAATATATACATATACATACATACACATTTATATTACCTTCAACTATTCTCATAATGAAAAAAGTTTCATGAGTTACAATTATCTTTTTTCCATGTAGGAATATAAATAGTTTGACTTTGATAAGTTCCTTATGATTTCTTTTCCCTGTTTACCTTCTCATGCTTCTCTTGCTTCTTGTATGTGAATGTCAAATTTTTGATTCAACTCTATTTTTTCATAAAGAATGCTTGAAATTCTCCTATTTCATTAAATGATCATATTTTCCCCTGAAACATGATACTCAGTTTTACTGGTTAGGCAATTCTTGGTTTAATCACAGCTCCTTTGACCTCTGGAATATCATATTCCAAGGCCTTTGATGCCTTAGTATAGAAGCTGCTAGATCCTGGGTTATCCTTATTGTGTTTCCACAATATTAAAATTGTTTCTTCCTGGCTGCTTGTAATATTTTCTCCTTGATCTGAGAACTCTGGAACCTGGCTATAATATTCCTAGGAGTTTTATTTTTAGGATCTTTTTCAAGAGGTGATCGGTGGATTCTTTCAACCTCTATTTTGCCCTCTGGTTCTAAAACATCAGGGCAATTTTCCTTGAGAATTTCTTGAAGGATGATTTCTAGATTCTTTTTTTGGTCATGGCTTTCAGGTAGCCCAATAATTTTTAAATTATTTCTCTTGGATCTATTTTCCAGGTCAGTGGTTTTTCCAATGAGATATTTCATATTTCCTTCTTTTTTTTTCATTTATTTGTATGTGTTTAATAGTATCTTGATTTCTTATAAAGTCCCTAGCTTCCATTTGCTCCAATCTAATTTTGAAGGAATGATTCTCCTCATTGAGCTTTTGAGATTCTTTTTCCACCTGGCAAATTCGGCTTTTTAAGTCATTCTTCTCCTCATTGGCTTTTTGAGCCTCTTTTGCCATCTGAGTTAGTCTATTTTTTAAGGTGTTATTTTCTTCAGTCAGATTGTTGACTCTCGTTTCATGATTTTCTTGCATCATTTGCATTTCTCTTCCCAATTTTTCCTCCACTTCTCTTATTTGGTTTGCAAAATCCTTCTTAAGCTCCTCTATGGCCTGTAGCCAGTTTGTATTTTTCTTGCAAGATTTTGGTGCAAGAGTTCTGACTTCATTGTCTTCCTCCTGTTCCATGCTTTGATCCTTTTTGTCAGGAATCCAAAGTAGGATTGCTGTGCTTGCTTTGCTTCCTTTGCTTGCTCATGTTGCCACTCAATTACTTGACTTTTAAGCTTTTTGTCACAGTAGAACTCTGCTTTCAGAGAGAAGAGCTTTGTCCCAAATCACTGAGGTTTTCTCAGCTACCAGAGCTGTTAGTTGGGTGCCCTCTCAGAAGCCTCCACTGGCTCTGATGCACTGGTCACACACCCCAGGACCTCCACCCTAGACTGCAATCCAGATCCAAGCAGGTTAAAGCAAGAGTGATTACCCCTCAGACTGGTTGCTTTGTCCCCTTACAATCTGCAGTCCAGGAGCTCTGAAGTAGCCACATGGAGGTGGCTGCTGTGCTTTGGCCACTTGTCCCTCCAGGGTGCAGAGGTCAGACTGCACTCCTGGACCACCTGTTCCCACAAAGTCCACACTGAACTTTCACTTTGTCTTTGGCATTTATGGGCTGATAAGTCTGGAAACCACCACAGCTGCTAGTGATCCACTCTCCCAAATCCCTCCAGCTGGGGTTGGTTCGAGGACATGCTGAGGCTAAAACCATGGACTCATGTGTGTCTGGGCTCAGCTCTCAGCATGCTGTGATGAACCTTTCCTGTCAGCCTGCTGGGTTGTCTTCCCAGGAGGTTTATTTCTCTCTGTCACTTTGTGGGTTCTGTAGCCTTAAAGTTTGTTTAGAGTCATTTTTATAGGTATTTGAGGTGGTTATTGAGGGAGCATATGGAGTTTTCCTGCTTCTACACCACCATCTTGCCTCCACCCCCCCCCCCATAATATAATTTCTTAGAGCAACAGGTGAGAGTTGAGTGAAAGGTGAATGATCAGACCCAAAAAAGGCTCAGCAAGCCTTTGGGTTAGTCTTCCTTGTACAGCCATACACCTGCAACATTGTAAGCATTGAATAAAGGTTTATTAACTATTATTTCACTACATGTGGCTCATAAAAGATCTTGGAGTCATAGCAAATTACATGTGAGCCAGCAGTTTGCTTATATTGTTTCAAAAACCTAGATAGATCCTAAGCTATTTAAAGGGAAGAGGAGGGATCAACATGTGGTGACAAGGTAATTTACTGTCTTTGGGTCTCAGTTTTCCCATATACAAACTTAGTAGATTGGATTAAATGATCTCAATGATGTCTTCCTAATTGAAATTCTATGATTCTCTTTAATACATTCAGCTGGTCTGGGCTGCTACACACAGACACACACACATCTATCTGTCATCTATCTCTATCTATCTATCTATCTATCTATCTATCTATCTATCTATCTATCTATCTATCTATCTATCTATCTATCTATCCATCTGCTGTTGTTCAGTTATCTCCATCTTGTCTGACTCTTCATGACCCTATTTGGGGTGTACTTGGCAAAGATACTGGAGTGGTTTGCCATTTCCTTCTCCAGTGCATTTTACAGATGTGGAAACTGAGGCAAAGTTAAATGACTTGTCTAGGGTTACATGGCTCTGTGTGTGTATGTGTATAGAATATGGAAAAATTCTGAACAATAAAAGTGAAGATACAAGTTTAAATTCAATAATATAAAGGAAACTTGTTTCTAATGGCCATTCCCTCAAATGATGACATGCTGAATACAGTGTGATTTGTTCACTTACAGCCTAAACAATTAAAAATCTTCTTCCTGTTGAAGGTCAATAGTCGGCCTCATTTATAACTGTATTCTAATTCTTCAAGCCTTGGGGAATGGATTGGACCTAGTCTTCACCATCTGTACATAGCCTTGAAAATAGTATTCTAAAGTCATTAGAGTGGAAAAATTCCATTTCCAGAGGCAATCAGAATTTGCATTGGCCCCATTCACACTTGCCAATGCTACCTCTCCTCCCCAGACTCCCAAGTTCAGTACTCTTTCCATCACACCTCACTGAGCTATATTATGCAGGTTGTTTTTTTCCCAGTATATTTGTACTTGAAATCTAATTTCCTACCAAATCTGTTTCTACCAAACCTTGGCTAGGATATTCATTTTAAACATGAAATAAAACTTGGCATTATTTACCATTTGGATGTTTTAAGACAATGGAACTTTTCTTTAATTAAGAAAAAGTTTAAGTAAGCTCCTATCTGCCTTTACAAAATATGAATTATAAGGTCAGTCATAAGTTGCAAAAATATTTCTCCTTTCACATTCCTTGGCTTTAAGTAGTCTCTATCTATCACAAGAGTGACACTTTCAATCAACATATCAATGTTAATATTACCCACATGTCCTCAATAAATCTTCTCCAGTTGAAATCACATTTCTTTATTGCACTATCCATATTTCCATCTCAGTGCACAAATTACTATACATTTGTCACCAAAATAGAAAAAAAAACATCTGTGAAGGTGATTGGCACTTCTGATAAATTACATCTATCAGAAGATTTTGGATTTTCCCTAATTGACATGTAATGACCCTTTGTAAGGCAAAAGAAAAAAATAAAAACAGAAAAGAAATACCAATAGAGAAAATTGCTGCCCTCAGCCATAACATGTTCAGTTTTAAGGCAGGGGGCACAAATCATTACTCATATATCAGGTTTCCTGTACAAGGCCCCGAAGCAGGGATAACAGAATAGTAGTGGTGCATATTTCTTCTTTGGAGGATATTTATTGAACAAATAGAATAGATGGCTATTGCGTGCAATTTGCTTTGGAAAATTGCAAATAGAACCACCAATTATGATGATTGAGGTGAAATGACATGTGCATATGCTATGGAGCTTCTAGACACTGGAGACCAAAATGATTCTTTCTGTAAAGTGTTGAGTGGTTGAAGGATATTGTACAGTGGTGTTGTAGATAGAGCTCTGGGCCTGAAGTTAAGAAGACCTGAGTTTCAAATCAGACACTTACTAGCTATATGACTCTGGGAAAGCCACTTAACTGTTTCTTGCCTCAGTTTCATCAGCTATAAAATGGGGATAATTAACCTACCTCCCAGGGTTGTTGGGACGATCAAATAAGATAATAATTATCAAGCACTTAGCGTAGTGTCTGGAGCACAGTAAGTGTTATGTAGGTGTTAGCTAATATTATTTTTATTGTTTCAAAAAGGTACTAGGCTAGCTGTCAAGAGATTTGGATTCAATTACAACCCTTGTCACTCACTGTCTATGTGAACTTCAGTGAGTTACTTGACCTTTCTGGACCTCTGGGCCTCAGTTTTCTCATTTGTAAAATCAATGGTTAGATTGCCAAAAAATCTGGTCTTAAGGTCTTGGGTAAGATGTTTAACTTTACTGAGTCTCAGCTTCCTCCTCATTAAAAGGATAAAAACACATGCCCTGTTTTTCTCATAGGGTAACTATGAGGATCAAATGTGATAATGAATGTGAAAATGCTTGGTTAACTTTAAAGCATTAAGTGAATGTTCCTTCTCTTCCTCTTATTCCTTCTCCTATCTGTGGGCTGTTGGGATCCCTTTTATCTCCCATCCTAGATGTCTTTTCTCTAAGAAATTTCCTACCCTTTGACTGTCCCTGACCTGGTCCTTTACTCCATGCTATTTTAGCTTTATCCCCTACTTAAAAGGGCTCCTAAGCTTTAAAGGAAGATTCTCAATCATGCCTCAGGTTTCATTTCACATATATTTTTAATTAACTTTCATGATGAAAACTATTATGTTGTTATATGGTACTTTTACCATTTTTCTCAAATATTTTCTTATCATTTTATAATAAAATATTCCTAAAAGTTCAAGAAGGATTGAGCAAGAAAATGGAGGAGGGAAGCTATGAGAGAACATATTATCACACCTCTTTTGTAAGCTAGAAAATTGGTTCCCAAAGAGGTTATGTAATCTGTACAAAGTCACACAAGTTAGTGGTAGATCCTGGCCTTGAATTGTTCCTTTAAAATGTTTTTACATACATACATTTTATTATGAACTAAAAAATGAAAAATCAGATTGATCTAGAAAAAATTTATTAGTAGGCACTGGCAATCAAAATCAAACAGTCCCTGACCCCAAGAAGTTAATATTTAATGGTGAGGGAGGGGAATAAAACATGTGCATGATAAATAAATTAAAAATTTAAATTAAAAATAATTTAGTATACAGTAATTTGAGAAGGGAGAAAATACTAAAAAGGATATGTATGTATGTGTATGTGCACACACGTGTACATGAATCTAGTAGGTTTAATGAAGAGATGAACGTGAGCAGAGCCTTCTAAAAAACTGACTTGGAAAAGAAGTACAATTCTAGGTGTAGGGAAATGGCTTGAGCTAACGTAGGCATACAGGAAAGGCAATGGATAAAGAATGATATTGTTACATTTGATCCTGAAAGTAATAATAACCTATTAGAACTCATTTAGCTGGAGGGTGACTGAGTCACACATATGCTTTAGGAAAATCACTTTGGCAGCAGAGTCAAGGATGGATTAGAGTAGAGACTGGATGTAGGGAGATCAATTATAAGTCTGTTACATTAGTTCAGGTTGTAATTGATGGAAGTCTGAACTAGGGCCATGACTGAGTACATGGAAAGAAAGGGTCTTATATGAGGAAAGGAAAAAAAATAATACAATTTGATAATAAAGTGGATATGTGGAATGAGAATGAGGAGTTGAGGATGACACCAAAATTGCAAGACTGGGTGACTAGGAGGGTGACAGTTCCCTAGGAATCATCTTAATGGAGATAATAATTGAATCATGGGAACTGATGAGATCAACAAGTGAGATGGTATAGAGGGAAAAGAGAAGACAGACCAATGCAGACCCTGGGGCACATACATGATTAAATGGTTGTTCCAGGGATGAAAAGTAAGCAAAAGAGACAAAGAAGGAGTGGACAGATAGATAGGAACAGAATCAAGAAAAATCAGTGTGACGAATATCCAAAGAAGACAGCATGTTCAGAAGGAGAAGGTGATCTACAGTGACAAATGCTAGAGAATCCAAGAGAGAAAAGGATTGAGAAAAATATCAGATTTGAGAAGTAAGAAATCCCTGGTCCTTTCAGAGAGCACAATTTCAGTTTTAAGATGAAGTCATGAGGTTATAAGCTAGATTGCTGAGAGGTCAGAAAAGAATGTGAAGAGAGGAAGTGGTGGTAGTAAGTCTGGACAACTTTTTCAGAGTTTAGATAAGGAAGGGAGGAAAGATATAGGATGTTTGTTAGTGGGAATCAAGTGGGAGTTCTTAAAGATGGGAAAGACATGGGCATGCTTGTAGACAATAACAGAGGAGTCAACAGATAGGAAAACATTGAAGAGGAGAGAGGAAGGACCAAAGAAGACAATGAATTTATGAGCTTAGGTGACTAGAACATGGTGATGCAGACATGAGTAGAGCTGGGAGGAAGTGCTAATGTGGGAAGATGATAATGAGTTTAATTTCTTTTCCAACTATGTGTTTAGGAATCTATTTCAAAAGGAAACTTTAAGTTTGGTGCTATATCATCTCTGGTTCACAATCACTAAATTTGACAAAACTTTTCCATTTTTCAAGAACTTGGAACAAGGAAGAGAGGTTAAGCCTGTGGCAGCCCCACTGACGTTTGGTGTTTTTAGTACTCTAATAGCATATGCCTTTTAGGAGTTTCAGAGTTTATTCAATTTCTTCATTTTGTCTCTGTCTGAATTGTACACAAAACTTTTGGTATAGTGGAAAAAGAACATGACAGGAAATCAGGAGATCTGACTTCTGTTACTGGATGTGCTATTAACATGCTTTGTGACCTTAGAGAAATTACTTCCTCTCTCTGGATCTCAAACTTCTCAATAATGAACTGTGGGGATTGAACAAAATGGTATCTAAGGTTCTTTCTAGCCTTAGCCATCTATGATTTTGGGTTAGCTTCTACCAGGGAAGGACTGGGGAGGGGTGGGTAGGCAGTTCAGTTAAGAGTGAGACAGCATATCAGTGCACTGATAAAGATTCACAAGGTCAGATCCAAGGTGTGTGAACAAAATACATCTATTTATGATATACATTCTCCTTCCCCAATCTTATTGGAATTTACGTGGGTCAACTATTACTCTTTCTTTTCTATGGCCTAGATTCAGTCAGCTAGACCCGAGAGGATAAACTTTCCCAAAGAAAGTGCTTCTTTGTAACCTTTAAAGGTTACATTCTATAATTTACCACTTCTGATACTGTCTGCTTTTGGCCATAAAATCTACTCAGTTGTTTCTTTGGCTCACATTTTAAAACCACCTTTTCCCCTTCAGCAAATAATGGAATTATAACTTCATAAATTTTATTTATACTAAAGCTCAGCATTATTACTTTGCCAGGATGCTTAAAAATTTGACTTTTCCAAACAGTTCAGCATCTATCATTTTCACCTGCTTCCCTTGTCTCTAGAGACATATATTTTAAAGATGAATGCTCACTCCTTGCAAAGTTGTTTTCACAATATATAGTCCTTGCAACTTATGATAGTCCAGAGTCACTTCAACATATACCAGGAAAGTGACAGCTAGGGGATGGAGTAAGGTTATGTTTCTTTTTTCCCTCATGTAAACATTTTATTTAGAAATTGCCAAGTTCTGAACAGAAATAAAAATACCTAAATTTGTCTAAATAAAAAAATAATAATTTTTAGAATGAATGATATAGAATTCTACTTATTATGATAGGAATGTTGAAAAAAAAGAAATGAGAAAGAATATATCTACATGAGAAAAAGAGATAAAAATTCATTCATGCATAATCACCCAAGATGAAAACCAGACATCACTTCATGCCATTAATTTTCTTACTTAAATTATCAATTGACTGAATAAGATCCATTCACATTACTACTCTTCTCTAGTGCTATAGGTCCTTATTTCAAGTAACTAATTTATTTTCCCTTTCCCCTCTCCTTTCTTTTTCCTCTTTATCATCAAAGGATCCTGTTTCTGGTCATTTAAGAATCTAAGGAGATTGGAATTATGTGAATAAATTGATTGAAATAAATATATCCTTTGACCCAGAGATTGCACTGTCAGGTATATATCACAAGGAGCTCAAAGATAAAAAGAAATGCTCTAGATACATATAAAAATATGCAAAGTAGCACCTCTTTAGTAACAAAGAGCTGAAAATAAAGTAGACTCCATTAACTGGAGAATGTTTAAGCAAGTTGTAGTACATGAATATATTGGATTATTACTCTGCTATAAGAAATGATGAATATTATGAAAACAGAAAAGCATTTATACAAACTGGAAGTGAAGTAAGCAGAAACAGGAAAGTCAAACATATAATTACTATGAAAAGAACAACAGCAATAAAACAATTGAAACTGAATGCTGTAAAATTATTAAGACAACGTTTGGCCCCAAAGAAAATATAGGAGAAAGTTCCTCCTCTGGCTTTTTTGTTTTTTTTGCAGAGGTGGGGCAATAGGTGTAAAACACTGCATATAATGCTAGAGAGACTTATTTAATGTATTGTTTGGTTTTACTAAGCTGATTTTTTTTTCTTTTTATAAAATTCTTGCTTCTGTGAGATGGCTCTCTAGGAGGTAGTAGGGATTCAATGGGAAGTGGAGGTGATATAAAACCAAAATATTCTGTTAATATTTAGAGTGGACCCAATTGCCAAGATGTGCCAAAGAATCAATATAAGCATAGGGAGGGGATTGTCTAGATAGGGAAGCTGCAGAAATCATAATTGCTGCATCCTCCAGTAGTATAAGATGGTAAGCATCTCAGTACCTTCTTAGATATCATTACCATCAGAGACAATGGATGTCTCCTACACGGATGTAGTCCTCCAGGTGGGAGATAGAAAAGTTATTGACTCCCTTTCATACTAAGACTCTAATTGGAAACACAGGGTCAAGCTGAGCAATAAACTTATTCTGACTTGTTAATTTTTAAAAAACAGATAACTTCTAAATTTTTATTTTCAGCTCTAACTTCTTGTATTTCTAATGTCTTAATGGACAGCTCTACCTGGATGTCTTTCTGACTCCAGCCTTTTGTTCCATCTACTGAACCACCTATAAGGCTCACCTATGTCTGGCACTAGGATACCTTTACAGTTTTATTTCACATTACTTGCCTTTATACATTAGATTCGTACTAGACTGAAAACTCCTTGAAGGTAGGGAGTGTCTTTGTTTTTATTTGTATTATTATCTCCCCTGTTTGTGTTTAGCACAGTCCTTGGCATGTAGTAGGCACTTAAAAACATTTATCGGCTGACTAACATATACTACATTCTCTCTAAGTTGAACTGTTACCTGTTGCCCAAATTTAGCTTTCCACCTCTCTCCTCCATGTATTTGCAGAAATCATCTTTTCTCTCTCGTTCTTCATGGCTGCCAGTTCTTCTGTGACTATAGACTTTTCTGATTACCTGACAATGATTTCTCTTTCATCAAGTTTTCCTGGAAAATTTTTGTTTGATTTTTCCTCTGGCCTCTTCACCACATACTTTGGTTATATTTATATTCACACATTTATTCTAATAAAATGTAAGCTCCTTGAGGTTGGGGGGGTATGCTATTTTTAATCTTTGTTTTCCCATGACCAGCACAGCCTGGTGCACATAGTAAGTACATAATTTATGCTTTCTGAATGAATGAAACTGAACAAATTCACCTCTGTGATGAATGTTTGGCAAGCATCTATGTATACTAACTCTGCCCAATCTTCTTTCTACCCTGATTTGCTTTTTAATTTGTGTTACTGCTTGGTCCAACTTGGCTGTGCTCTGGCCTGCCTATCCAAGTTCCACAATCCCTGGCCTATGTCCTGGCTATACTTTTGCTTGCTCTTCTAATCCCAACTTCTATCCCTTGTTCTTTTCAAGTGAGCTCCCTCCTGGGGGTTTCTGGTTGTGGATAGTTGATGTTCCCACTTTTGCTGGGTTTCCTTAGCTGTGAGAAGGGCTCCTTAGTTACCCAGTCAGGCCAGTTTGGCTTCTTTCTAGTACAACACTGTTTAGCTCTGGTTGACCCCTTCAGTCTTGGACCTTCACCTAAAATCATGATTCCAGCTAAACATTTTCCCTTTCTTTAGGTTTTCATTAGAGTTATTTATACCAGATAGGAAATGACAATGTTTAATTCACATACATGTACATATGCATATACATGTATACATGTGCACATATACACACATATATTTGAAATTCTTAAATCTCTGGGTCTTGATAAAATCATATTATAATCTTTTTTTTTTTGCTTTATGGAGGGCAATTGGGGTTAAGTGACTTGTGCAAGGTCACATGGCTAGTTTTTGTGTTGTGTCTGAGGTCGTATTTGAACTCAGGTCCTCCTGACTCCAGGGCCTGTGCTCTATTCACTGTGCCACCTAGCTGCCCCATATCATAATCTTTTCAATCAAAATATTTGCTTCTATTTGACTCTTCTTCCCTTTGCTAGTTCCTTTACCTTAGAAGTCAGAAGCTAAGAAAAGAACTTTAGCTGTATTATACACTAAAAAGTATTTCTTATTCAGTTATATAGGTGTCCATGCCTTCTAAACCATTTCTGTCTCTGTCTCTCTGTCTGTCTCTGTCTCTGTCTCTCTCTCTCCCAAATACTTTTCCTTTCTGAACATTCAAACAGAGGAAAATTAGGTTTCTCAACAGAGATAATGATGTCATCACAGATTAGCACTCTTCCATGAGGAGAAATTTTAAGTGAAAAAGGGTATGATCAAAATCAATAAAACTATGAATAATATGAACAAAGTGAGAATAGCATTGCTCACAAAATCTCAGAGTATGTTGGTATAGGGAGTAGGAATTAAATTGAAGAGGTAAATTTGAGATAAAAAGGAAATATTTATTTTACCATGATACAATTAACCCATTAACCCCTATGTCTCTCCCCTCCCCAAGAGATTATAGTAGCATAAGATTTAGAACTCGAAGGATCCTTACTAGTTTATGTAATATCAAAGGAGATGATGTTGAAAAAAATCTTTGCACAATAAGCTGCTTTATAATGGCCAGTTATCATTATTCTCTAGTCCCAATTTCTCATTTTACCAATGAAGAAAGTAAAGCTTAGAGTGATACAGACTAAAGGTGTAAATAGGTGCTAAATGGTTTATAGATAAGTTCTAGTGTAGTAGATAGTTAAAGAAAATGGGGATTTTCTAGGGGTCATAGTTAATTACCTAAAACATAGATTAGGGAACACATCCATGCATTTTTAACAAAGCATTTCTACAAGATATACAAAAAAAGAACAAAGCATTATGCTATATAATAATAACCAAAAATAACTTGTATAGTGCTTCAAGATTGGCAAAGCACATTATAAACAGAACATTACTTTGTTTGACCTCATAACAACCCTGTGAGGCAGGTACTATCATTGTCCTTATTTTGCAGAAAGAAGAGTGAGGTTCAGAGAAGTTAATTTATTTGCCTATGGTGGCACAGGCAGTAAAATGTCACATTATCATCTCTCATAATCTTAATCTTCTCATCTTTTTTTGTACTTTAATGGGTTTATTTTTGCACTTTTTATATTTTAAAGAGGGGTTCATCTTTACTTCAATGTAATTAGAGAAAATCTCCAGTGTAATCACAAGGTGTCAAGTGTGAATGAGGAAGAGGTTTGTCAAATAGGTGAATATTTATTAAGCATCTAATATGTGACAGACACTCAGTTAAGTGCTGGGGATATAAAAAAAGGCAACACACACACACTCACACACACACACACACACACAAACAACAAAAACAAAAACCAGTCCCTGCTATCAAGGAGCTCACAGTATAATGGGGTAAACAACTTGCAAATGACTATGAAGAAAATTCATGGAGGATAAGTTAGAGATAGCTTCTAGTGAATGGATGAACATGAAAGAGGAATAGGAAAGGCTTCTTATATGAGGTGGGCCTTGAAGCCAGGGAAAGCATGAGGCAGAGAAGAGGGAGATGGAATGTTGTGGATGAGGAATAACAAGAAGCGAAGTGGCACTTAATTCCAGGTGGTGGTTTCCTTTTCCTGCCCACCCTGCTTCCCCAACAACTAAAATAGTCAGATAATTAGTCAATGAATGGACTGAGGAAGTAATCGCTGAGTGTAAATTTTATGTTAAGGATTTTTTTTTACTACCCCACTATAATGTATTAATAAAGCATTAAACAATTAGAAAGGATCGTAGGTGGTTGCTGTTATTGTTTGTTTTTCCCATGAGATAAAGGCAAATGATAGTAATCATTTTGGGACTGAATGAAAGATTCAGTCATGTCCCTTTGTCCAATGTATAAAAAAATCCAGTCATTTTAGGAAGTTCGCTGTTTGATAGTTGGAGTCCAAAATGGAGTAGGAACTAAGCCCCAGAGAGGTAATTGATCTTGGGGAAGGAAATCAGACAGATGGGGTTTTCTGATTTTCTTGCTTCTTTCCATTCCCCATTAACCAATTCATAGAAACTACCAGAACAGTAGGACACAGTATATCCAGGAATGAATACAGAGGAGAGGCAGATATAATGAGTAGGTCACATGAGGAAGGAGGCAGCTTCAGAGATCGTGGCCTCTTGTAGTGATGTCATCTATGGACTCAATAAAGGAGCACATCTTGGGACTTCAATTGAGTAGCTAGCTGTGAGGAGAGTTGTACCCAGCAGTAACTACATAAGGACTTCATGCAGAGAGGAAGGATTTCTATTATCAGGAGTTATGTTACCAATTTGTCATATGTGTATATTACTCATATGCTTCATTTCTATTGTACTCTAAACTTGAGCCCATTCTTACTATAGACATGATGTATGCATGTAGGGGAAAATGCCTCAGGTCACTGGAAAAAAATATTTTTGTATCAACTCTTTCTACTATGCCTCACTTGTAAGTAGCTTTCTTAAAAGCTAATTAGGTATATTGATTAGTTGTTACTGTGAAAAATACTGGTAGGGACTCATAATCCACACTAGAAGGAATTGTACCTCACAGGATATACCTTTGAAATAGAAGGTACACACCTTCTTAGAGACTTAATTAAATGAGTTTAAGAGCAAGTTTGAGGAGTAGGTCAGTGAGTATTCTATGATATGGTTATTCTTTGATCATGAGTGAGCTATACTTTTGTAATTATGGGCACTTTTTTGGAGAACACAGTTTATGCAACTACCTATATGATCTCTGAGAGTTGTTGTGACTATAAAATTCATCACTCTTTGGACAACTTAGTGAATACCCTCTAAAATGAGGTAGATTGGTTTTTAGGCAACAGACATAAAGTTTGTCACTCAACGTCTTTTTAGTTAGGTAGAACATATCAATTATTGTATAGCTTCTGAGAACTTAGAGTCACCTCCATGCTACGATGAAGCATAGAATGACTTGGAGGTGCTATTAATTCTTATTTTACTTTACTACCTTATCATTAAAATCAAGTATTTTATATCTTTTTATATCTACCAATGAAAACCAGATTTAACACTCATCTCAGTTCTTTCCTATCAGGAATGATTCATGTTTCTACAAGTACAATTATTATCCTCAATTTGACCTTTGATTCAGAAGGAAGTGGTGCTATACATGACTTTTGCATTAGAATGAGAAAGGTAAAGAAATGGGAAAGACAGTGATTAGAAATGAGATAGTGAAACTCAGTGAATCATTGAGATTTATTAGTGTGAAGACGAACATAGTTAGCTATATTTCAACCAACTGATAACCTGGTGAAGGCCTTGGATATGGGCTAGCTATCCACCTTGACATGTCACTGTGTGAGTTAGTAAATAAACAAGTATTAAATTCCTGATCACAGTATCATATAGCTAGGACTGGACTAGGAATCATAGGATTTAGGGTTGAAAGGGGGAAAGATAAACTTCCCATTCTTTTACTTTAGAGAGGAGGGAAATGAGGCTACATAAGTGGTGACCAAGGTCATGCAGGTAGTAAGGTAATTGAGTCAGAATTCAATTTCAAGTTCTTTGGGAATAAATCCAAAGCCTTCTCTACTATACTATCTCTACTTCTCTATGCCAGGCAAATTCCATGTTGTCAGGACAAAGGCAGTGTATTTTGTGAAGAGTGGAAGAGTGGCCAGGCAACTCTTGCTCCATTTCTTCTGAGCTATGTAAACGCACACAATATATGTATATATAAATGGCCCACAGGCTGTTGGGAAAGTACTTTTTTTTTTTTTGCTTTTTGGAGGGGAGAAGGCAGGGCAATTGGAGTTGTGACTTGCCCAAGGTTACACCGCTAGTAAGTGTTAAGCATCTGAGGCCAGATTTCAACTCAGGTCCTCCTGACTCCAGGGTCGGTGCTCTATTCACTGAGCCACCTAGCCACCCCTGGGAAAGTACTTTGTTAGCTACAGTGCAACAGGTCTGAACTACATGAAAGGTTTTCATTCTGAGAGGCTTTAGCTAGTAAATATGTTGCACGTAGGCTTCTATGAATGTAGAAAAACATATAAAGGTCTTTTATTTGGATCAATTTGTTAAAATATGAAAACAGTATGGTAGACTATGAGATGAAGATTAAAGATATAACTCATAGCCTGTCATAATGAAAAGTTACATTAAACACCAAGAATTAATCAATCCAACAAGAGTCTATATGCCAAAATTATTCTAAAGGTTAGGGATACAAAGTAAATTCAAAAAATAAAAATAAAAAGACCCTGTATTCAAGGATCTTACATTTTAGTGGTGAATACAACATGTACCCATAAGGATACATTGAAGAGAAAAAGCACAAGCAAGACAGAGAGCTGGGAAATGCAGAGAGTGGAGCTTGAGCTAAGTCTTAAAGAAAACCAGGGAGTCTAAGAGGCAGAGATGGGGAGGAAGAACATTTCCTGCTTAGGGGAAGCTAGTACAATGTCATGGAGATGGAAGAGGGAGTGTGAATGTGAAGAATAACAAACAATCCAGTAAGGCTGGAGTGTGTAAAAGGGAATATTTAAGAAGACTGGAAATAGAGGATTCAGCCAGGGTGTAAGGGGCTTAAAATTCCAAACAGCAGTCTAGGTTTGATTCTAGATGTAATAGGAAGGCATTGGATTTCACTGAGCTGAGTGTTGGGGTGATATGATGGGACGATGATTTAGGAAAATCGCTTTGGCAACAGAGTCTATAGATGGTCAGAGGTAGGGAGAAGAAATCTGTGACAAGGAAACTCATTAGAAGGCTATTGCAATAATCCACTGTATCAGCAAGCATCCCAGCGTCGCCAGGGTGGCTGCCAACACAGGTTCTTAGATCTGCTTTGATACAGGAAAGCAACTCAAAATGGGTTAACAAGCTTACTTTAATCAGTCAAATATGTATCGTTTACCTAGTTCAGGGGAAAAAGGTCAGCACCCCGAACTTCAGAGTATAGAGACAGAATTATCAAGACAGAGAAACAGATCAAGTAGACAGGTTTCCAAGCTGTCCAACCATTACATCCATACCAAATCAACATCTGGGTTTTTCAAAGCCCGGGGGGCTCTCAACAATGGCTTCCCAGAGTTTCATCTGATCAAATCACAGAACACTTCTCAAAGTGAGCCCCAAAACAAAGCCTCAAATCAGGGTTAATATAGCCTTCTCCTGGCTCAGAGAATGTAACAACCTTCTGGACCCACTGGCCAATCAAAAAGTATGTACTGAAAAACAAGCCTCCCATCCCAGGCTCCAGGTGCCCTTTAGCCTAGGGGCAGGAAAGATCTTAAAAATTTACATTCCCATTACATCCACATAAGAAGTTAACAGGGCTTGAACTAGGCTAAGCAAGCAGACAGAAAGTAGTGAGTAGGAGACATACCATAGAGATAGAAAGAAGATCTTGTACCTGTGTAATTAGGAACAATGAGAATTTTGAAGAGCACGCTGAAATTGTGAAGCAGAATGGAAGGATGGTGTGTCTTCAACCACCTTAGGCAAGTTCAGAATAGGGGTGGATTTGGGAGGAAAGATATTTATTTCAATTTTGAACATGCTAAGTCTGAGGTACCGATGTGAAATTTAGTTCAAAATAGCCAATAGGTAACTGATAAAACGTGAAACTGGAACTTAGGAGAGAAACCTACAGGGCTGGGGAACCTGCAGCCTGGAAGCCACAGGTGGCCTTCTAGGTCCTTGGGGGATAGGCCTTTTGACTGAGTCCAAGTTTTACAGAACAAATGCTTTTATTAAGGGGATTTGTTCTGTGAAGTTTGGATTCAGTCAAAGGGCCACACTTGAAGACCTAGAGAGCCACATGTGGCTTCCAGGCTGCAGGTTGCACACCCTTGGTAGTGCTATGTATCTAGATATGGAGATATTATCTCCATAGAGAAGACAATTGAACTCATGGGTGATAATCCAATTACTAAATGAAAGGGAAAGAAGAAGACCTCTAAATAGAACTTTGTATTACACCCACAGTTAGCTGGCATGATGTTGATAATGATCCTGCAAAGGAAACCAAGACAAAATGGTCATTCAGATATACTGTATTTGTGTGGTTGGATATAAAAAGGGAAGGAAGAAAGACTTTTGAATTGCAGTAGAGAAGAGAACATTTAAGCTTTTCACCTCTCTCTCTACCTTCCCTTACAGAAGCTTATTCTTCATTTGAACTATGACCTCCATTTTATGACCCTTCAGTTGTCTCTCATGACATTTCTGCTGTATTAGGCACTCTCCTTTCCATCTCAAATCCTTGGGGAACAAATTAAACTCTACATTGTCCTCTTCCCTAGAATCCCCAGTCTCCTTATCACATTGCTGGTTTTGCCTAGCTGGGCCTCAGCCTTCCCATACTCCTACCATTCATTGCCTTCAGGCCAACATGTATGCTGCTGAACGAAGGTAGAAAAAAAATCACACAACTGTTCTGACTATTCCATTACAAATTATGTTACATTACCTCAATTGGACCCTCACGGCTGCTAGGCCATCCTATGATTACCTCCCTATCAACTCACTCAACCAAACTGGAAAAAGTCATCTACACTAGCTGCCTCATTCTCTTCTTAACCTCTTATGATCTGACTTCTGACCTTATCATTTCACTGAAATTCCTTGCTAAAGTTACAAATGATTTATTAGTTGCCAAATCCAGTGGTCTTTTCTCAATCCTCATTCTCCCTGATCTGTCTTCAGCTTGTTGATCACTCTCTCTCCTCTTTGATGCTCTCTTCTCTCTAGGTTTTGGGATACCATTCTCTTCCAATTTTCCTCTTACCTATCTGACTTCTCTGTCTCCTTTGCTGGTTTCTTCTCTAGATCATGACCTCTAACCTTAGGTGTCCCTGAATGTTCTCTCCTAAGCCCTTTTCTCTTTCCTTTATTCTATTTCACTGGTGATCTCAATAGTTTTCATGGATTTATTTATCATCTCTATGGTATTGATTTTCAAATCTACCTTTTCTGCCCCAATCTCTCTGTTGACTTTCAGTTTCACATCACCTGCCTTTCAGATATCTTGAGTTAGAGGACAAGGAGTGATCTTAAACTGAAAATATCCCAAAAGGACTCATTATCTTTCCACCTAAACCTCTTCTTTCTCTTATTTTCCCTATTACTATACTCAGGCTGACAATCTGGGAGTCATCCTGGATCCTTCAGTATCTTTAGCTCTCCCCTCCCCCCACATATCCAAGCTGTTGCCAAGGCCTGTCAATTTCACCTTTAAACATCTTTTTGAGTATGTGTCCTCCTCTACTCTGACACTGCCACCATTCCAGTGCAGGTTCTCATTACCTCATGCCTGGATGACTGCAATAGTCGGTCTCAGTCTTCCTGCCTCTTGCCCCCCGCCACCCCCAACTCCAATCCATTCTCCATTCAGCCACTAAAGTGATTTTTCTAAAACACAGGCCCAATCATGTCACACCCTCACTCCTCCTCCCACCCCAATCCCAATCAATAAACCCCAGTCATTTTCTATTGCCTTTAGAACAAATACAAACAAAATTCTGTTTGGCATTTAAAGTCCTTCATAGTATAGCCCCCTCATACATTTCCAGTCTTCTTACTCCCCAATATATACTCTTCCATTCAGTGACACTGACCTTCTGCCTATTCCACAAATACAATACTATCTCATGGCTTTGGACATTTTCTCTGGCTGTCCCCCATGCCTGGAATTCTCTCTTCTCTGCTCCAACTAGTGACCTCAATGACTTCCTTTTAAGTCCCAACTAAATTCTCACTTTGTATAGGAAATCTTTCCCAATGTCTCTTAATTATAGCACTTTCCCTCTCTTAATAATTTCCTATTTATTTCGCATAGATTTCCTTTGTGTATATTTGTTTGCAGGTTCTCTCCCCCATTAAATTCTAATCTCTGTGAGAGCAAGAACTATCTTTTGCCTCTTTTTGTATTTTCAGTGCTTACCATGGTGCCTGGCACATAGCAGGCACTTATGTTGGTTGGATATATAATGGTGAGATTCCAATTCATGAACTAATTATTAAGGAATTATTCTATAACTTTATACACATGGACAAGCCTTTAATCATTTTGAAGAGATTAAAAGATGTTTTGTCAGTAGAAGAATGGCAGGTGATGCCACATGAAAATACTGTATTATTGGTTGAAAAATTCAAGCCACATATTTGGGCTACATATAAAAGGAATAATTAGTCCAGAAGTGAGCTCAGTTCAATTGTAGAGCACAATAAATAAGCTTGGGAGTCCTTGAGGAGACAGACTCTTGTAATATAAACTAGAGTTAAGGGGGAGGAGATGAACTTAAAGGAAATGTTTCACTCTTCCATCCCCCATTGGTTATGAAATTGGAGAGAAGGAACTAGTACAGACAAAGTATTAAATTTAAAGCAGAAAGACATACTGAGAACAAACAGATGGTCATCTGATAAAGAAAAAGCTATACACAACAACTTAGAAAATGTATCGTGGACAAGAAAAGACAGAGAAAGAACTAGTACAATAGCCACCAGAGGGAAGAAACAGCTTCAAATATTACCTTTTGCACCATGGAAGAATATGGCTATGAACTCAAGAAAGCAGCAGGGATTATGACTTTACCCTTTGACTACGATTATCCTTAGAATTCTGAGAGAGTTAAGTGTATAAGGGCTTGTTTTTGGAAGTGGGAGATGGGAAAGTGGCCCTGGAGGAGATACCATAGAGAAATAGCATTCAAGGGGAAGAGGAGGAAGAAAGGATTAAGAAGAATGAATTAGGAAGAGGGAAGAGTTGGAGAGATGAGAAGGTAGGATCACAATTCTGCAGGTGTGGGAGGAAATGTGTCTCATGCCTAGCTGTTCTTTCCTATCTCTTGATCTTTCTTCTCATTATCTAAGACCATTATCTATGGGCCAAGGCAAGCTTTGTTCCTGGAAAGGAAAGAAAGAAAAGTCCTTTAATTTTTTTTTCTCTCACCAGCTGGAATTTAGAAGTAGATTAAAGAAAAGGCTGCTGAACTCCTGAAATTTCGGGGTACACTTCAGAAAAGAATACCTCAAGTTGAAAATAAGAGTAATCATAACACAACAGGATAGAAAAAAAACTGCATAATTTCCCAGCATTTCTTCCCCTGAATCTCAAAATGGTTTGATATTAGACATGAACATTTGTGAATTGTACTTACTGGGTCCTCAACAAGGTTTATTACCTATAAAGGAAAAACTCTTTAAGAATCCTATTACCCAAATGTATAGTAATATATTCTATAATTTAAAAAGTTGGGGAGGGTATCGTAAAATCATAAGGAGCTTCACTTAAATATTTCAAATGTGGAATGATGTACATAGTTGGATGATTTGAAGCCTATTGAAATCATCACTACTTGATGGTATAGTGGAAAAAACAATATTTGGAGTCAGAAGATCAAGTTTTTAACCCTGATTTACTTTCTACTTCTATGATCTTGGGAATGACATAGCTATGAAGGTAGAACGGACCTTAAATATCATATAATACAACCCCTCCCATTTTAAAAATGAACTGAAACTTAGAGAGGTTAAATGACTTGCTCAAGGTGACACAGATAGGGTTATAGGATCATAGTTCCTAGGACAGTAGGGTATTTAGAGACAAGCTAGTCCAAAGGTATCATTTTACAGATGAAGAAACTGAGAAATAGAGTTTAGGTGATTTCCCCAAGGTAACATATTTAGTTAGTTGGTTTAGTTATTTAGTATTTAGTTAGTTATATTTAGTTAATTGGTTCTTTCCACAGAACCAATTTACTTAGTTTCTCTGGAGCTCTATTTCCTTCTCTGGAAAATTACTAGAGAGGGACAAGAATTTATTAAACTATTAGGCACTGTACTAGATGGAATAGATACTGGGAATAGATACAAAGACAAAAATCTCCCGCTCTCAAGGAGCTTACTTTCTAATGGAAGTGCTAACCCCCACATATATAGATAGATGAATGCATTGTCCTTTTAAGATACCCTTCCCTTTGTATTGAGCAGTTTAGTGATAAAAGGAGCAGAAAAAGTACTTTGTCATGAAACAAATGAGTTATATTAACTGTTAAATGGTGTAAGACATTGCTGCTGTTTTGGATAAATATTTTAATAACTCAAAGGAGTAGAAAATATATATGCATGAAGAAAGAGAGCTTTCAAATGCTTTCAGGCATTTTGGATTAAAAATGAATGGTAGCCTAAATGTAATTGCTCAAGTCACCTTTTGAATGAGGTTGAATAATGCCTCAATTGTTTGTGAATAGCTTGATGTTTTATAGAAGCAGTGAAAGAACTTGTAGTTATTTTAAAATGTAAAGATATGAGAACACAGAATGACATACTGGACCATGTTGAAGACTTACAGCTGCAGATGATTATGGTACTTCAGCTCATTTGCATACAGCTAGTTGATTAAAGAGGGTGAAACTTTAACAAACTAGAAATCATATAAACATTTGAAGCCTAAGGCAGAAAACCTTTTCAATTTCATAGGGAGAGTTGAAAGGTGAGATTGAGAAATCAGGAGATTCTCATTTGTCATTGAAGAGAAAGGAACATAGTCCAGGAAATGCTATAGGGAGCCAAGTAAAAGAATTAAAGAGAAGAGTGTTGAAAAAGCTGCTAGAAACAGATCGTTGACAGAAAGTTTCAACAAAATTATGCCTGGTTGGTTGGAGAAAAAATTGATTTAATTATCAAAGAGCTTCATTCACAGTGATTGTTCTTCAGGGTCCCCTAGAGCTGAACAAGGGTGAGTTTTCTCACACGTCTGGCTGCCTCTTATGCCACTTCTGGCTTGAAATGGAGAAGTAGAAGTGAACCCAGACTTTGCAGCTACTTAGTATCCTGCTAAGCTGACAAGTTTCTTTTCCTTACCGAATAATTCAGCCTGAGCTGTGTTTCTGTGAGCTCTGTTCTGATTGGACAATATCTGGGTGGGTTTGTCTCAGAGATAGCCAGCATTGGGAGCTGTGTGGTTCTCTGGAATCCAGAGACCCATCTGGCACTGGGACCTACAGTTTAAGAAGCACTGAAGGGGCTGAAGTGGAAAAAGTTTAAGAAGCCCTGTTTTGGATCACATTGAAGTAACATTTTCTAAAAAACCTTTTAAGGATGATTGTAAATGGAAAGACCTTGTACATGGGACATTCTAGATTAGAAGGGAAGAGGATTTGCCCAGCTGAAGGGCAGTGGGGTCCAACAGAGAAGCAGGAAGCAGAGAAGTTTACTGTGTGTGAATGGACCAATGACATTAAAAAAAACCAGCAACAAAAACTGTGCAGTACCTTCTTTGTGTGTGTGTCTTAAGAATACCACTTTTCTTACCTCTATTTCTCTGCCAAGTTGCTGTGTGTACCCACTTTTGCTCACATATGCTAAGAGCATTGGCGAAGAGTCTCTCTAGGTTTTTGTGTGGATTATGATGTATGTAATTATTTAAGGACTTCTGATGTTATTATTCCCATATGTAATAAGAATGTAAATTTGGAAGATCTTCCCTGCCCCTAGGCTAAAGTGCACCTGAAGCCTGGGGTGGGAGGCTTGTTTTTCAGTAGATACCTCTTGATTGGCCAGTGAGTCAATAAGGTTGTTACATTCTCTGAGCCAGGAGAAGGCTATATAAGCCCTGATGTGTAGCTTTGTTTTGGGACTCACTTTGAGAAATGTTCTCTGATTTGATCTGAATTCTGGGAAGCCGTTGTTGAGAGTCCCCCGGCTTTGAAAAACCCAGAATGTGGAAACCCAGATGTTGACTGGGTATGGATGTAATGGTTGGACAGTTTGGAAATCTGTCTACTTGATGTTTCTGTCTTGATAATTATGCCTGTATACTTTGAGGTTCAGGGTGCTGACCTTTTCTCCTGAACAAGGTAAACGATATATGTCTGACTGATTAAAGTAAGCTTGTTAACCCATTTTGAGTTGCTTTCCTTTAACAAAGCAGATCCAAGAACCTGTGGTGGCGGCAAACCCTGAGGATGCTTGGGGTGCTTGCTGCTACACCATACTATTAAATGCATGGTTACTTTTAAAAAGTAAAAGTGCTACTATTGTGAGGGACTAGTTATATGTAAACATCATGTACTTTGTGGGTACATTACATTGTAAGGGGTTGATTGTGTGAATGGGAAAATCAGTGAGAACTAAAGGCTAGAAAAGTACTAGTAATAATAAAAATAATAACAATCCCTTTATATGGCATTTTAAGATTTGCTGATTAACAACATCTTTCATATGTTAACTCATTTGATTCTCATAATCCTGTGGGGGAAGTGCTATTATTATTTCCACTTTACAGACCGTGAAACTGAAACACAGGGAGCGTATGTAAGGAAGGTGATTATATTTCCTCTTAAAAGGGTTACCCTCTAAGATCCTGAGAGAGTTTGAATCAAACAGAATGTTGGTATTTTCTCTGAGAACTTTGACTTGCTATTGAGAGAGAACATTAGAAACGCTAGGTGGTGGGAAACCTCCAGGTCACATGTAGCCTGCTAGGTCCTTGGGTATAACATTTTGACTGAGTTCAAGTTTCACAAAACAAATCCTTTTATTAAGGGGTTTTGTTCTGTGAAACTTGAGGACCTAGAGGGCCACATGTGGCCTTGAGGCCATAGGTTCCCCATCCCTACTTAGGACACATCTTGGGGAAACTCCCCTCTCCTTTTCCCTCTTAAAAAAGTGGACATGGATAGTGATCCAGCAAATGACCCTAAGAATAAATGGATAGATCAGAGGGAAGGTGATTAATTCAGATAGACTAGTGTCCTGACAAACCAGAAAGGAGAGAGTATCTAGGTGCAGAGGGTGGTTGAACTGAGTTAAATTCTGCAGAGTTCTTTAACTAGAAAGGGAACAGTAAACCACATATAAGGAATCCTGCTGGCTGCATTTTGACTTAATTTTAAAATTACTATTTTTTAGACTTATCTATTATTTAAAACATAAATGCTATTTATGTTTTGCTGTAATTTTATTTATTTTGTTAAATATTTCCCAATTGCATTTTAATCTGGTTCCACTTCACAGTGCATGTTGTGGGCCACACACTGCAACTTGTAGTGTACCTGACACCTTTGCCTTAGTCCAACATAAGTAGGGTAAGGCTGGGAACTGATTTTTGTTTGGTTCTTTGTATCGCTAGCACCTAGTATAGTGCCTTGCACATAGTAGGTATTTAATAAATAATTGAATTAAATGAGAAAAATGTTATCTTTTTACCTAAGAAAAAATGATAGTATTTAAAAAGTCTTATTCTTGTAATCAAAGTAATATTTGATCATACTAAATTGTATACAAATGAATGTATTCTTATATTAAATATGTCTCTTTATGTCAAGTCAATGGTTTCTGTGAATACCATTATTTTAGAGACTTTTATGCTTTGATTATAAGGATTAAAATTTGGCAGAGATGATTATATATCTTTGAAACATACTATGGATATACTTTGTTATTTAATATTATATCTTAATATAATTATATTTAGACAATGCAAAAAAGAAACATTATCTGTATTGTAGAGGAGTGGCTCCTCTTTAATTAATATTGAAAATGTGTTATTGTCTGACTGTTTTATGTCACAGCAGTTTGATAGCAGCATTTCATAAACAGACTACTTATTAACTTGATCATTCATCTAAATTCTAAGCCAATAGTCTATTTTATATACTATCATTATTATTTGTTTTTTTTTCTGAATAACATCAGAACATAATGCCTTTGTGAGTTACTTTTCTCCTTTAATAAGCGGCATAAAATTCTATCCTCCAACGTTTTAGAATTGGAAGGGATTGTAGAGGTTGCAGAGTTCATCCTACTAATAACAGATGAGAGAACTAAGGACTGGAGCAGGGCAGTAAATTTCTCAAACTCACATAGCTCATAAGAAACAGAATTTATATTCAAATCCAGGTGCCCTGACTCCAAATCATGTATTCTATATACTATTGTTGCTGGTTTTTGTCCTTTATTTTCAAAGAGGATCAATGATATCACTGGTGATAACTTGACTTTTGTGTGAATTGGATTTAAATGAGGCAGAGTTGTACAAAGTTGTCAGCCTTTCTCTCTTTTCCAGAGTCATCAAAGTCCAGTGGCAAGAGAAAGTCAAAACAACTGGTGATCTCCTAGGATGCAGTGAATGATGATCTTGGCATCTTCAATGTTTGACAAAGCTCTAAGTGTGTCACAGTGCCTACTTCAGCTGCCTTCATGGACCCTGGAACACATTGCTCTCATCTACTCATTCCACCAGAGGAAGTCTTTGCATGCTTTGGGTAGACATCCCCATAACTCACTGACAGACTTGTTGATTACCCTCAACCTGATTTAGCCCATCTGTTGAAATGGTTTACTGGGTTGTGGCCCCTGTGTGTGCTATAGTTTCTTGGAGCCACAAGTGAGAGTTAAATGTCAGGTAGATACCAAAGTGGATAAGAAGCCTTGAAAAGGACTCAAAAAGTCCTCACACCAGAGGTGCTAGTCTTCCTTGAATGGCTCATTGTGAAGCCAAGCACACACAGCTTTCCAGAGGACTACTGTTATGAACAGCTTTCAAGATTCTGATTACATAGTATAGCAAACTCTCTATTTATTCAATAACAAATCAGAGCAAAACATTCACAGACAATCAAGGTACAACATTCACAATCTTACAACTTATCACAGAAAATCAAAATATAGTATTCACCATGTCACAACTCAACAATTTATCACTAAAATGGTCACATAGTTTTCACCAAAGTGGTCACATTTAGTAACTCAATCATTCAACCATCCTTAAGGAGGCCTCCTTAAGGGACACAAAGTAAAATAGTCAAAACACTCCATGGAGAGGTCTTTTCATCTTGACTTGGGGCAGGCTTTCAGCTTTCATGGTTTCCCTTCCATGGTCCCAGCTCCTGCCCAAATCTAACCAACTGCCACCCGAGTTCAAAGACAGACAGTTCCCAGCTCTTTGTCCAGCTTTGATGCAGTTCCTGCTCCATATTGAAGCTCATAGTGTCCAGTCCCCCTCAAGTCCTTCATAGTTTTTGCTCCTGGGAAGAGAAAACTTAACAGAGCCACAGAAAGGCAAAGTACAGATACCATAGTCATGCTTCCTTTGGCAGTTCTGGCTGGTCCTCAGAAATCCTCAGCAGCTTTGTTCTCAAAATCAAAATCAATTCCTCCCATTCTCAAAATCAAAATCACTTTCTCCATGGAAGTTCCAGTCCAGCAGCAGCAGCAGCCCAGCCTTCAGATGCTCATCCCAAGAAATTCTGACTTTCCCAGCTAGGGTTTTTCTGTATATACAATATTGCTCCTCCCTATTCAGCCCCTTTCTGTTATGTCAGCAACAGGGGTTCGTACCTTCTGTGTTTTTTTTTAACAGAGGCTTAATTTGAAACTAGGCACTTAGTACCTGTCAGCTTAGCAATACAAAGGGATGTTCAAATTTCATTACTATTACACTCATACACCCCATTCTATTCTATATATTCTACTCCCACAACCACTACCGCCATCCTACTACTACTACTACTATCACCATGACTACTACCACTAGTACCACTACTACTACCACCACCACCACTAGCTGAAATTTATACAACATCTTGTATATGTAATTTCATTTTATTCTCATGTCAAGCCTAGGAGAGAGAAACCCAGTATTACACTCATTTTAAGGATTAGAAGCCAAGCTTGACTTTCCTAAGGTCATAGAGTCAATAAATGACAAAGATGGGATTCAAACCAAGATCTTTCTGATTTCAGGTCTAAATCTGTATGAGTTGTACCATTATATTAACTCCTCAAATCAGTACATTAACACATGAGGTTTTTTTCTTTGTTTAGGTTTGAGCCTTGTATTCACTCCAGTTTCAGGACTAACTCACCAAAACATCTTCAAGTTTACTGTAGTTTACCAAGCTCTACATCTTCCTAACTTGGTTAGATTATGCTTTTTACTCATGTACTTGCAAGTTCCTCGAGTTACCTTCTCTAAACAAACTGCATTACATACTTCAATTTTCCCTCCCTCTCTTAACATCTCTATCCCTTATGAACCACTCATTTAACTTCATTGAAGACAGAGGATGTTTATAGAGGCTGTGGATTTAGGAAGATAGCATGTCTGGCCCAATCGAATCTAATTACTGAACCAATTATCTTCTTGGAATATCTGTGTTTCTGGCCTTGTCTACATGGTGCCAATGATAGTTCTGAGATGTGATATAGAAGGAAAAAAAATTGAAAAGAAAAAACACCTCTTTCACATTTACATTCATTTTGTTTCCTGGGGGTAATAATCAACTCATAAAGGAGAGGTTTCATGTACTTAGGTTTTCCTCAAGCTCAAATACCTGATAGTCTCAAGCATAGAAATAATAATTTTAAATATTTATTGGAGGGGGAAAGGCAAGGCAATTGGGATTAAGTGACTTGCCCAAGGTCACACAGCTAGTAAGTATGCCAAGTTTTTGAGGTGGGATTTGAACTCAGGCCTTCCTGACTCCAGGGTCGGGGCTCTATTCAATGTGCCACCCACCTCCCCCGATAATTTAATTTTTACAAAAATCTGGATAATTATGTGGAAGAAATCTGTCACAAAACTCATGTGATTTGCTTAAAAGGAAGAGCTGAAGGCATACTTGGGCTCTCACAGAATCATATGTAAAATAAGGATAAAAAGCAATGAAAAATCAGTGAGAAAAGACAGCTGACAATCAAGGGACAAAACATGCATTTTAAATGGCTACTTATGATCTTTAAAAGCACATAACATTCTGGGATCCTTCAAAGTAGAGGAAAACAGGTTCATATGCTTCAACAGCTACTGAATAAAGCCAATTAGAGGTAAGTACAGAAATGTATGTATAGGATGTTGACTTGAATGGTTAAACTGGTCTTTATAAACTATGAAGAAAAGAAAGCATTAATATATATTAGAAATAGTTTCTTCAACCATTTTTTTAAAAAGCTTTCATGATTAAAGCAATAAGCATCAGGTTTTGTTTTTGTTTTTGAAAATTCTTTTTTCATGGAATATTTTATTTTCTTTGCCAGGACAAAAAAAAAACCAACCAAACAACTCAGAAGTTATATCATAGCTATGTTCAAATATGTAAAAAGCTGTCTTATAGAGGAGGAATTAGATTTATTCTATTTGGGGCTAATGAGGATGATGAGAAACAATGTGTGAAAGTTACAGAGGCCAGTTTAGGCCTGAAGCCAGAAAAGTCAGGAAAAATGTTCTAATAATTAGTTTTCAAAATATGGAATGGGCTCTCTCAGGAGTTAATGGGTTCCTTCTCAGAGGTCTTCAAGTAGAGGCTGAATGATAACTTCTCTGGAGTGTTGCAGTGGGCAGAGATCAAGATGATCCTTTGGAAAGACAACATCAATAGAGTACCAATCTGTTTTTGTTTCGTTGAGGGGAGTGAATGGAAACCTTTTGTAGAACATTTCTTGATGATACTAGATGAATGATATGGTATATATTGGACCTTAAAATTACTTTTTTTCCTCTATGAAACTTTTAGAGACAGTGTAACTCAATGTTATATGCAATTTTAAACTTTTATTTTTATTTATAAATGTATACTTATTTTAAAATTTAATTTTAGTTTTCAACATTTACTTCCATAAGATTCTGAGTTCTAAATTTTCTCCCCCTCCTTTTCTTCCCCTCTCCCCAATATGAAGTACAATCTGATGTAGGCTATACATACAATTTTAAGTTTTGATATTGTTACCAAGAATGCATGTAAAAAAAACAACTAGTAAAACAAGTAAAACATGCATATCCATTTCCACCTTATAATTCAGAAACACTTAAATTCAAAATTTCCAAAGTATCTCTATCTTTCCAATAAGGATCAAATATGGAAAATTTGAGCCCCCAAGGAGAATCCTTCCCCTCCCCCCCCCCAGGAAAGTCATAAATAACTACAAGCTTATAATGGAAGGACTTTAGTCAGACTAAAACATGGCATTCTATCTCACAAACTCAATAATCTGGTAGTATGCATGCTGATACAGTGGTGACTGCCAGAGCAAACTCCCTTGACTTGGATTCAGTCAATAATATCAGAGTAACTATTAAATATTGTATCTCTTGGGAAATTAATTTAGAATGATACAAAAAATAAAGTGTCCTATGAATTTTTTTTTCAAAAACAACCTCTTAAACTGAAACAGTATGTTGCTGTCATCTTAAATTTAAGCTGATATCATTCAACATTGCTGATGCTCAGCCATATTGTTTCTATTTCCCCCATGACATCCACTGGCTTACAACATAAAATATCCCTCTCAATGTCTCAATCTTATCATTTATTGGATGGAAAAAGTCTTCCTTTTAACTTGAAGGAAAGTTGCCAATCACTGCCACTGTAAAATTTAGGAAAAAGCAAGAAAACTCTTTTAAAATCTCTGTGTTATTGTAGTGGCTCAAGTTTAGATTTAAGTGCTTGGGACATAATGAAAAATAAATACTGTATAATCATAGTGCCACCATCCTTGACTCATTAATTTTATATATAATATGCTTTAAGGAGTTGAAAAAAAACCCATAATCTTCCCATTAAATCACTGTAAAAAAGGAATAATAAACTCTATTTTTATTTCTATTGTTCTACCTATGTTCCCAAGGAATTGGGATGGTCTATGTTGAATCATAGAATAAACATGATTGTAAAGGAAACATAACGGAAAAGCATCAACATAGATCTTTTTTCTATACCTAATCTACACATATACATACACACACATATATATGTTATGTATATATGTACAAAGCCTATATAATTTTTTTTGATGGGCTGCTCATCTAACTGTGTGCCATAACTATGTGATAGCATACACACACTTGTACTGTATATATGCATACATACTTAGGACAATGCCTGGCACATAATAGGTGCTTAAAATGTTTATTGAATTGAAATGTTTATTGAATTAATATATAAATAAATATATAATATATAAAGATAAATATAATATATAATTAAATATAATATATAATAAATTACTGAGTTAAATGAATATTGTTTTATTAGTTAAATTACTCAGGATATAAAATTGCCACTGAGAAGAGATAATGAGAAATACAACTAAAAATCATCAGTCATACAAATCAACCTTTCTCCAAGTCCTTGGTGTTTCCTAGCTCATCAACCAGCATTTTTATCTTATAGAGTAAAATATTTTCCAATGGGTAACTTGTACAGTGCAAACATTTTGCACTTGGTCAAAACCTTCTCCTAAACATCTACACAAATTGAACTCAAGGCAGTACACTGAATTCTAAATTGTTAAGGTGGTGTATTTCTTCAGTCAGGCCTGACAGAAATGGAACATGTCTTAAATAACAGTTTCTAAATGCTCCATTTACATTAATATACCTCATAAATCTGCACTTGGATTCCTGCAAATACTCAGGGAAAACACAATTAGCTGACAGGCCTATATGCTTGTTTGGGGTTTATATGTTAATAGTTTTGAATTTATAGAAATAGATCATATAGATTATTAGAAATGGGAAAGAACTTAGATGCCTTCTAGAGCAATTCCTTATTTGAAACATGAGGAAACTGAGATCTAGATAAGACAAAGAAACTTTTTCAAAGTTACCTAGACAGTCAATGCCAGGGCTGAAACTAGAACCTATGTTTCTGGTTTCCTAACATAGACTTCTTTATTGACTAACACTATTTTCTAGTTGTACATTGGATACCTCAGGAGATAGTATTTAACCTCTATGGCGCACAGTATTGCTGCAGGACCATAGGATCACAGATGTAGTGTCAAAAGAGTACTCAGAGACCATTTAGTTGAACCCCCTCATTTTGCAGATGAAGCAAAAAGGGTCCAAGTAAGTTAAGTGACTTGCCTAAAATCACACATCATAGGAGGGATTTGAACTTCTCACATTCCTGAGTCAGTGTGTTTTCTCCTATAATAGTCTAGTTTTCTTTATAAAGTAAGAGGAAAGATGAATGGAAGCATTTCATACATAGAGAAGCTTATTCCAATATGGATCTTATTGGTTCCATAGAATTAAAAATTATATGTCAAGTTGATAATTCAATCACAAAATTACCTAGTGTGTGTGTATACACACACACACACACACACATATGAGGTTTTAAACTTTTAACCTCATTCATTCATTCAATATTTCATTCATTCATTGAATCACAAAATTTTAGAATTATATGGGACATTAGCAGTACTCTTGTCTAACCCATATAGTTAAGGAATCCTCTCCACTGAAATTGACAAATTTCAGTCAACTTTTTTATTTGAAGACTTCCAAAGACAAGGCACCACCATGTCTTAGGGCTTCTCATTCTACTTTGAGCAGCTCTAATTATTAGGAAGCTTTTCCTGGCATTGATCTTAAAATGGAACCTTTTTAACTTTAACCTTTGCTAATATAAATTAAGGCAGGTAGGTGGTGCGATGGATGGAGAGTCCAACCTGCTTTCAGGAAGCCCTGCTGGTTCTTTACAATTCTCATTGTCCTATTCATTAAAAAGATAATGATAAAACATTTACTATGTTCAGGGTTCTTTGCTAAGTATTGGAGCTACAAGGATAGTTATGACATTGTGTCTGACCTCAAGAAGCCTATAAATTAATGGGAAGAAGACATGTACAAAAGTAACTGTGATATAAGGGAAAACAAGATGAGTGCAAAAGAGGTCCAGGTAAAACACTGTGAAAAATTAAAGGTAAGAAAGATCACTTTTGCCTGTAGATGAAAGGAGAGAAAAGGCTTGATGGATGCAGTGGTACATGAGTTGGGTTTAGTGTTCACTATCAGATGTAATGTTCAGAGGGAGGTGAGTCCATTCCAGGTACAGAGAAGGGACAATATGAAATAGACATGAACTGAGGGGGTGCCAGGTTGATAAGAGTGTTCTAGTTTGACTGGAATATAAAACACATTATAGGAAGTAGTATAAGCTCTTTTAGGTGGAAGCTGGAATATGAAGATGCCAAATTCTAAAATCAGAGCTTTATGTTCTATTTGGGAGGAAATGGGGAGCCACTGAAGGTTTTATAATAGAGGAATAACCTTACCAGAATGATAAAACATGAAAAAGATGATAGACACATACAAGAGAAATCAGAGAAGTGAAAGATCTAGTAGAAGATGATTAGTGTAGGCTCATGTGAGAAGATATAGCCAAGTTTACTAGAAGGAATATGCCATCTTACTATTCATTGGCTATAAAAGTGAGAATGCTGAGAACACATTGGAAAAAAGACTCTGTAGGAGAAATCACCCACGTCAGAATAAGAAACTAAATATGCCTCTTGAAATGTACTTGGTTTTATTCACTCTGGATAGATTATTCATTTAGTTACATCTCAAGGGGAATGAAGAACTTTCACTTAGTGAGACATAAGGCATTTAGTAAGTATACTGCCAAATTCTGTAAATTAACTTGTTTAAAACATCCAAGTGAAGCATCTTCAGGATATCAGACTAAAGCAGGAAAAATTAATCCCTCCAACTGATAGATTTCTCTGGTTTACCAAAATATCTGGTTCTTAGGAAATAATGCTTCTCTTAAGTAATTTAAAAGTCAAATAGCTCAGACCTTACCCATAGTAGTTACTAACTGGAGAAAGGAAAGTTTTCATTCAATGAAGAAATAAAATCATAGCAGAAATTATTCTTCTAAATTTTGGCATCTGTTACCATGATAATAAAAACCTACTAGCCCCATAGCCTATGTGCATGTGGTGTGTGTGTGTGTGTGTGTGTAAAAGAGAGAAAAGGAAAGAGACAGACAGACAAAGAGATAGACACACATGCAAAGACAGAGACACACAGAGATAGACAGAGAGACAGAGACAACTGTAGAGAGACAGAGAGAAACAGAGGCAGAGACAGAGACAAAGAAAAAGACATTACAATCCTAAGCTTTTGTTGCCATAAGTTGTTCCTTTTTTTATCATCTTGTAAATCTGCTTATCTTTGATGAAAAAAAAAACATCAGTCAGGAGAGATTTAGTCATGGCAGAGCAGTATGGTTGAAGTGGTCTGATGTTCTTGGGTGGCTTCTCCTATATTGTGTGTGTACTTGGGGTAGGGCAGAGTGTCAGGTGCCTGGCTATGCTGCTAAGTCTTTGACATTGAAAACAATGAAACATTTGTTGTCATGGATATATCACAAATGCATCTTTGAACCCTCTACTTAGCTTCTTGGGTAAGCATGTGTCAAAGGTCATGAAAATCTGGTAGTTGCTTCTATGTAGTCAAGAGCATTTTAATGTATTTCAGTTCTTATGAGCTAACCCCTGTCTATAGAGAATCCGGAGTGGGTTCATGTTTTGGATAGGAACATCTTAACCGATAAAATGTGCTAATCTTTTGCTCAGTGTACAAATTACATATTAGAATCATAGGATCAGACCTTTACAGGACCTTAGAGATAATAAAGTACAAATATTTCACTTTACAAAGGAGGGAACTGAGGCTCAGGAGGGTCAAATGACTTGCCCAAGGTCACAAAAGTAATAAGTAACAGGGGTAGGATTTGAAGCTAGGTCCTTGGACTCCAATATTTTACAAAACACAATGAGGCATGGTTATGCTACAATAGAGAGGATTTTTAACAGCATTCATTCAAGATATATATGGCATTTGTTGATCTGCTTTGGTAAGGGAACCTGCTAACCAGGTGCTCCCCATATTGATGAAATCACAGGTCTGATTAAAAAAAGGAAAGTAATTAGCAAGCTGTCTAAATTTTTTCCCTTGAAGTAGTACTGAATTTCTTTAAGGCCTTTGCATCATTCAAACATTCTAAAAATTGCTGTCATGTCTCTTAAGAAAGTCATAAGAGGGGCAGCTAGGTGGCTCAGTGAGTAAGAGCACCGGCTCCAGTGTCGGGATGACCTGGGGATCAAATCTGGGCTCAGATACTTAGCACCACACCCAGGAATAACTGACCATGGAACCTTGAGCAAGTTACTTAACCCCAATTGATTTAAAAAAAAAAAAGAAAAAAGAAAGTCATGAGAGATCTTGTGTGACTGTCCCTGATCTCCTAAGATTAGAATGTTACTCATTTGGGCTGATTGCCATTGAGTGAAGAAGTTAATTCCATGGAAATATTTTAAATGCTTCAGTGCACTGCACAACCAGCCCTTTGGTTGTGCAGATACAGCCATGAAGCTACCATAGAAACAAAATCAAAAGCATCATGCCCACTTTTTATAAGGAAGGCTGCCTTCTTGCATTGTTGATAATCTCCATTTGATAACCTATTGAGAAGGTTCAAGTAAGCTGTGTTTTGCTTTAACATCTTCAGTACAAACCAAAGACCAAATTATCACAAAAATAGATATTTTTTTGAGGGAAGGGAGTGTGTCAAAGAAAAAATGCCCCATTTCAAATATTTATTTTTAATTCTTTACGCCTTGACTTCTTAGTCTGTACTACCTGCTCTAAGGAACATTCTGTGTTCCTTCAGGCATGTACACAGGGGATCTGAAATTTTCTGTTTGATGACATTTTGTCTTGGTTGTTCCTCCCTCTCTGCACCATCTGGCTCCTTGACAATCTTCGTTGCAGCAGAACAGCTTCACTCCTATCAATAATAAATGCTGTGGGTCCCAGGGCTCTTCTGAGGAAGCTTAGCACAGAGGCTTCAGCTTCAGAAACATGCCAAATTACTTCTACTCTTTCAAGTCCTCAATCAGTTTTTAATCTACTCTTGCAACCAAGTTCAACTCTCAACTACCTATATTCAAAGTCTCATACTAATCTTTTTCTTCCATGGTAAAGAAATTATTTTTCCATAAATTTATCATCACAGACCCTGAGCAAGTGAAAACTTTATGTGATTGTCTCATTTATCTACATTAATTATTGTCCATTGAAGTGGTCTTTGCTTTTGCAGGCTAATTTGTCTTATGTGGTTATATGTAAATACAAGAACATGTGACATTTGTGCATTTAAACCAGTCACAAAAATGAAACTAGTTATTTTTAAAATAATCTAGAGGGTCCACTTTTCCTTTCAAAAACTTTGAAGCATTTTTAGAGGAGGTGTTTGTTGTTACTTTTAGCAATATTCTGATACACACTTTCCCCTTTCTAAGAAGTTTGCTGCTATTACTGTTGTTTTTGTTACCTTGTTTCAGTCATGTCCAATTCTCCATTACCCCCTTTTTTGGGTTTTCTTGGCAAAGACACTGGAGTGGTTTGCCATTTCTTTATCCAGTTCATTTTATAGATGAGGAAATTAAGACAGAGCTAAGTGACTTGCCCAGAGTCACACAGCTAGTAAGCGTCTGAGGTCATATTTGAATACAAATCTTCTTGACTCCAGGCCTGGCATTAGATGCACTGCCACTTAGATGCCCTCTAAGAAATTTAGCCCTGATAATCTGTCCTTGACTTATCTAAAATCATACTTTATACAGAGTTTTAAATTTGCAAAATATTATATCAATTTTTTCTCACAACAACCCAATGAAGCATTGCAAGTAATATTATTCACATTTTATGAATGAAGAAACTAAGGCCCAGAAAGGACAAAGTAGATTGAACATAGTCATCTTGCTGATGAGTGTAAGAGACACTATTCCAGCTCAGGTGTCTCCTGATACCAAGTGTGGTATAAGCAATATATGAATCCTTATCCCAATGCAAGTTAAGTTAGTTTTTCCTTAAGAAGGTATTGAGACATAACTTGAAACTTGGTTAACTCAGGGGCCTAAATGTTTTCATGTTACTTCCTCAACTCCTAAGTATAAAGCTGCAACAAGGAATTCCATGGGCACTCTAAAGATTGACTGGTAGATTGTGGGTTACTCAGGCAAGAGAGCTTCACTCAACTAAATCAACTCAAGGTATCCTCAATGCTATACCTGTTGAATGCACTTTTTGAGCTATGATTAAGTATTCATTTATTTTTTAAAGATTCTATGCTATATATTCTGAGGTCAATAACAATTACTTAAATTGACATAACTCCATTAGTACTGATACTTAAAACATGAACCCTGAAGTCCAATATCCTCTAACACCCAAGATTCAACAACCTTCACTAGGTACTCTTATAGTAGATAAATGGTTGTTAGAATTTTTTTCAATCACAAAGGAATGGGAGGGTCTTTCTCAGTGAACAACAAAAATCCAATTAATCAATATCCTAGTTAATTGAAGTTTAAAGAAAACAATTTTACCTCCAGACTATTAAAAACCCCACATTATTTTCACATGACATGCCAAATTCTCTTATTCCTTATTTAAAAATTCATTTTCATTGATTTCCCTTCTCATACCTACTACACTTACTCTCTAGAAATTATCATGAAAAGCAGTGTCTCTATTCAATTTATTATTAATTATTCTTTCCAACATTGAAAAATTATGGAATGTAAAATTTGAGTTTGTAATGGTGCCTCCTGGTATAGATTATATTTAAAAATAATACTCAGGTACAACCAACTATGGTTATCAACTTGTTTGTAACTTAATTTGTGAAGAATCTATGGCCCTTTATTTCCTAGCTTATCTCCTTTTTGCCAATAAGCCATTCTAGGTCACAGTCCTGTTCCACCCCCAGCAAAACACCCTACTAGCTAGGAATGCAAACTAATGCTAATTTAAGAAAAATACAACTTGAAAGGAAAGTCTGATGATTTAAAAAATAATTTTTTCAAGGCTAATGCATAAATTTGGGATTTACAAAAATTGTCTATGTCATCATTCCTTCTATCATTCCAAGTACCTGAGAATAGGATAAATATTTAAAAGACAGAATCCGCTAATATATTCAAAGAGATAAACCCTATTAAAGCATATTCCCATAGGCCAGATACTTCCAATATAGAAGTTAATTCTCTAGAACAATAGACATTGCTGGAAAATGCACTTATCACCTTAGACTACTAGAGTATCTTATCAAAGATAAATCACAACCTTGAGCCCTTTAAAATAGCAAATGCAACTTTAACAAGCTCTCAAATAGCACTTTATATTTTTGGAGAATTGGACCTGATAAGCAAACAGGGAACACACTAGTTATTTTTATAATTTGAGAAAGTAGGACCTTCCAGAATGCTGCTGGTCATTATTGACCAGCTGATCATTCATGACATCTCTACGTGGCAACACAGTCTAACATTTAAAAATAATGTCTGACATATCTTTCATTTCTCTGGTTAATTTCAAGGATGTACATAAACAACAAAGTTCAATCAAGCGGAGATCCTCAATACTTTTTGTTGTGCTTCATTTTATAACTTTTGTATACTATTCTGATGGTGTTCCTTTTTTTCCATCTCTAATCTTTATCAAAACTGAAACTGTTTAGAATAAATTTATCACAAAACAGAAGATTTTGTTATCCATATCTTGACAAAAAATAATGTTTGATCAGCATATACTGTCTTTATTTTACTTGTAACAGTCATAGCCACCATTTCTACATAAAATCTCTCTATTACATTTCTACTTGTCATATATTTTAAAAATACTACAATTAGAAGTTACCTGAAAATTCAAAAGAAAGCTGATCATCTTGGGTCGTGAAACTGATATGTAACTGAACAAAATTTAGATTGATAAAACAATTATTCATTCAAAATTCATTGTGTACTTTGTGATTTGGTTCCTGAATTTTAGGGAAAGTCCTGGTGCATGGATTTATTTTATAATGAAACTTTGTGGTACTGGTTGGGATAGGCAGGTTATATTCCCTACCTTCATCTCAATCTGTTTGGTGTCTAGATTCTGAAATAGCAGCTTTACTCGAGTTTTGCCGTCATCTGAGGATCCCTTAAGCTGAGAGAATTTAAATCTCCAGAGAACATTCTGTAAAGGAATGACATTAATTAATAATTTGTCACCGAAATTTACTGTCATTTTTCAAAACAATGTAAATAAGTTGAATATGCTATTTAAAGATAAATTCAAGTTTTTCACTGAGATTTATCATGGTATAACCATAAAAGATGATACAATATTTTACATTTACAAAATATTTTATACACTGTATACTTCTAAAAATTTCATTTCTTCCTCACCACACACCCATGAGGTAAAGAAATAAGTATGAGTCCACAGTTTTCTCTCTTCTGATTATAGCCTCTCTGTTCTCCTTTTTTCTCCCTCTCTCCCTCCTCCTTCTCTCCTTTCCTCTCTTTCTGTCTCTGTCTCTCTGTCTCTGTTTCCTTGTACTCTTCCCTTTGCCTCTTCTCTGTCTTTCTCATTGTTTCCTGTTTTTATATTGAAAACTTCAGGAAAATGCCATTTATTTGCCTGGAAAAATTTTCTCACATAACACCCTGTTATTGCTCCAGTATAGAAGACATGGTCTAGTGGAGGGCAAATAGAATGAAAAATTTTAATCCTGACTGACACCAACTCCATCAGTGGCCTTGGGCAAATCACTTAACCTTAGTTTCCCCTGGACCAGGTTGAAAAATGTAGATAATACTGCTTCTTTGCAGTGTTGCAAAAATAACTGAACATTTACCAAAGTACTTAAAGATGAAATACACCCTATAAATGTTTACTCCTTCTATTTTTTAAAAAAGACATAGAAAATAAAAATTTGATAATAATATATTTGATAAAAAATAGCCTTAATTGTAGGTTTTAAAATTATAATAAAATTTCCCCCTGCTGAAAAGTCTAGTACATAATAGCTGCATTTTTATACCAAACTATGATTTTTTTTAATATCAAAAGAATTTATTTTTAGATAACTTCCACATCTTTCCCTTAGCATCAATGTTTTGGAGGCATGGGAAAGCAATGGAGTTGGTGTACTGGGCATTTTAATTTGTCTTGGCACCTTTTGACCTATTTCTTTATAAATCCCCATTAAACTATGGTATTTTAGCATTCTAAATGGTACTAGGGACTTTGCAAAGATTATGCTTTATATGGAAAAATTGGAGTATAGGTTTCATGTAAATCACTTAAAATCAAACCTCTACTTGTAGAAAAAAAGGAAAAACCTTTAAAAAATACAAATCCCAGAGTATTTGAAGGATGACTTCTAAGTCTCCTTGTAGCTCTAAATGTCCTATAATTCTATGTTATGGATAATAATAAACTCGTATTATATAGTTCTTTAAGGTATACAAATTTGTTGTCTCAATATGCTTATTAGGTATCACAAGTATTTTATCCCCATTTTACAGATGACTTGGTCAAGGTCATAGAAACTACTTTAGAGATCTATTAAAGCTTATGTAAATAAGCTCAGCTTTTAGGAACAACCCCATTAGGGACACTTTCTCACACAACTGTGCACTCAATTTTAGAAAGCATTAATCTAATCTCTTGACAGAATCTTCTTTGCTTACCAAGGCATAATAACTTTAGTCCCCAAGGGAAGACTAAACATACCCTTTAGAGATTTAGAAATGAGTATGAGATTTGGAATGAACATTCCTTTTCTAGTCCAAGCATGGGCTATTAAGCTTGCTTTCCTCTGCTGATTTGTAATATGGATGACTACAGATATCTAATAAGCTCCCTTTTGCATATCCCTGCAACCCTACATCATAAGATCATAAGAAGTCTGGTGACATCTGATGAATAACAACTTTTTTACAATTGGCTCACTCAATCAATACTACAATATTAATGCAACCCATAATTCTTTAAACTTCAATGATGCCTGCTTTAAGTTTGATTGTGACAAGCAGGTAGACTGACAGGGGTTAAAAGATAGCACCCCTTTTGGGGCAGCTAGGTGGCACAGTGAATAGAGCACCAGTCCTGGAGTCAGGAGGACCTAAATTCAAATTCAATGCCAAACACTTAACACTTACTAGCTGTGTGATCTTGGGCAAGTCACTTAACCCCAATTGCCCTGCCTTCACCTCTTCAAAAAAAAAAAGATAGCACCCATTTTAAAGATACCGTTTAAAAAGGTTGAGAACATGAGAGTGTGTGTGCTTTGATGTTAAGTAGCAAAAATAATATAAGCAACTGTAAAGAAATATCAGTGCTTACATAATGTAATAGATAGGATGATCTAGTATTGGCATCTTTGGAGCCACCACATCATTTTAATATAGACGTAAGGAGATTGCTGCCAAGCAACGCAAAGTAAAAAGGTCTGCTTATGTAAGTGATGCTATGTGCATCATTGCAGTTCTAAGCAAAGGAGAATAGCCACTGAGAATAATGACTGGTAATTTTCAGGTCAGGCAGTGAGTACATTGTATGCTTTGAGAAGACAATAAAATATGGGCCTTCTGAAACACACTTGTACATGCTGGCTGCCCAGATTCTAAGTGTACACTTATTATATTGGCTAATTCATGAGCTGAGTGATAAGAGATGACTCTATTAGCTTCAAGGGAGTGCATGTTTGGGGGGGTGGCATACTGACAATCTACTCTCCAATAAGAAAGGGAAAAAATGTTTCCTTTCTAAAAATTCTCACTCTTGAATTGTCTGTCCTTTCCTAGGGATGGACATTGATAAAAGTGACCCCCTTTCAATTCTACAAGAACACTAAATAACTAGTTATATTTCAATTTATGAATACCACCTGAAGTCATAGAAATAGCACTGGAATTGGACCTAGATTTGGAACCAAAAGACCTAACTTCATATTTTGGCTCCACCATTTCCTAGTCACAAACAATAATTAATTAATTATAATTGCCATAAATCCAAAATGTCACAAAAAACACATTTTATCATGTTTAATAATAATTTGGCTCAGTTAGTTGGCACAGTGGAGGACTTGGCCTGGAGGCAGAAAGATCTGAATTCAGATCTGGCTCAAAATGTTAACGAGTTATGGGACTTTGGATAAAACATTTAACCTTTATTTGATTCAGTTTTCTCATCTATAAAATGAGGATAATAATTTTGCAGGTTTATTATAAGAATCAAATGAGATAGTATTTTAAAAAAAAACACTTAACATAGTGCCTGACTTTTTAAGCATTATGTAAATGGTTTTGCTGTTTTTGTTATTATTATTTTTGTTACTGTTACAACTGCTACTACCAAGTATAGCTACTACTACTATTCTTTAGTGATCGGACTTCTGGAAATGGGTCTCTTTGCCCTTTAGGCTATTCCTCGTATAATATACATGCAGCCTATTATCAGGCCCTAGTAATTGCAATTCTCTGACCTTGCTTTCAATAATACAGGGTAATAATAGCAACAATAATAATATTTATATAGCATCTTATGGTTTGCAAAGCTCTTTATACATGTTACTGTGATGAGGTATTGGGTAAACATTTTAATAGAAGGTCACTATTAAAATGAACAAAAAAAGCTATATCAATAAAAGTATAATGAATGCCTAGACATTTTAAAAGAAACAGATTCAAAGGATGAAATATTATAGAAATGTAAAACTAAATTATATCAATCTTACAAAATGTATCTGGTCAGAGTTTGGAAACTAAGAATTTGGAAATATGATCATGGATATTAATATGAAAATTTAGGAAGTTTTAAATACATATATGTAAAATATACATCTTACATATATAATATATGAATTATATAATTTGGGGGGCAGCTAGGTAGCACAGTGGATAGATTGCTGGACCTGGAGTTAGGAATACTCATCTTCAGGAGTTCAAATTTAGGCTCAGATACTTCCTAGCTGTGTAACCCTGGGCAAATCACTTAACCCTGTTTGCCTCAGTTTCCTCATCTCTAAAAAGAACTGGAAAAGGAAATGGCAAACCACTTCAGTATCTTTGCCAAGAAAACCCCAGTGAGGCTATGGAGAGTCAGACATGACTAAACAACAATATATTATTTTAATGTATATGTGCTAAGGGGAACTAAAAAGATTATTGTCTTTTCGGGGCATTTAGGACAGGCGTGTGTAACTTGAAGCCTTTTCACAAGTACAGCCCTTGGTCGAATCCAAGCTTCGCAGAACAAAGTTCCCTACCCTTGATCTAGGAGATCCTCCTGTGATGTGCTAAATCTAAACACTATTATTCATTCCTGGGGCTTCATATGGGGACAATGGTACCACCAACAATAATGGAGCAAGCATTATTAAAGATTATTTTAAAAAGAAAAAAGAAAGCATGAAAGAGATTATTTAGCTCTAGGTGAGAAGTTGAAGACCTTAGGGGTACAAATATCTTTGTATACTCTCTTTTGATACATAGAATTCACTCCTCTGCTTCTTTCAGTCCTCTTAGAAATCCTAGCTTCCTTCAAACCACAGCTTAAGCACCATTTCCTATATGAGGCCTTTCCTGAGATAACCCCAGCCACCAGTCCCTCTTCCCAAAAATTACCTTGCATTTATTTTGTATATGTTATGATGTTTCTTCTCCTGATTGAATTTGCCTCCTTGAAGGCAAAGACTGCTTTGTCTTTGTCTTTTTAAACCTAACACTTAGCATAATTCCTGACACATACTAGACACCTAATAAGTGCTTGCTGATTGATTAAAAGATGACTTAAGAACGGATTTTAGATTTGTGCACTATGGTTTAAAGTATAGAAATTACAGATCTATTGGCTAAGGATGTGGATCACCTAACAAGGAGTCTTGTAAATGTCATCAAGAAGGCTTAAATTTGAAAATAATGGAAGAAAAAAAAATGCCCACAAAGATCTCCCAAGTCACATACCATAAAAGGTAAGAGGTGGGAAGTAGTAAGAATAGGAGAAGAGACGTTCATAGCTCACAGGTAGAATCTCAGAATTGGATGGCTCTTCAGAGATTATCTAGGCCAACTCATATGCCCCCAAAGAATATACAAGTAGTCCCTTTTTGAAGAACTTGTCAGTAGTAAAACATTCAGGTCAGCAATATATAGGAAAGTTGACTTTTGATGAAAACCCCAGCTCAGAAAGCCCAGTACATAATTCTAAGGTGTTAAGGAGATATTAAACAAACTGCAAAAACATAAACACTGGTAATAACTTTATGAAATACAAACATCTCCCCAAGTCAAGAAGAGAACAATTGATATGGCTGAACAAACAAGTTAGCCATGTTTCTGAGGGATTTAAGTAGTTAAGAACTATATTACTTTCAGAAATTTAAAGTGAAACAGATTATAAACTTGGTAATGCTTCTGGGGAAGGGGGAAGGAGGGAATTTGTTTCTCCTATCTCTTCTGTCAGCTATATAGCTTTGAAAAGGGACCTTCAAGGAGCAGGACCTTTGGCAGTAGATGAGTCAAGGTAAAAAGAGGAGCCTGGGAACCCAGAAACCTATCCAGCAGAGACACTCTTGTTACATGTGAACTCAATGAAGCAAGGTCCTACAACACCACAAATTGTGAACTATTCATAAATCTTCCTATGTCATTACATTATTCTTCATCACCACTGTACTCTAAGTTTGAGTCTACTCTTTCCATGGGGATTGTGGATATTTGTGGATGATTTCATCCTAAGTTTGAAAGCAGAATATTTTTCAAGTTACTCTTTTTACTATGCTATCTTATTAAATGTTTTGCTAAAAGCCAAATGTGTCTGCTGGTTATCTGTTAAAAGGAAATGCTCTGGTTGTAGCTCATGAGCCATTATGTTAGAAGTGAAGATCCACGGGGTTACTCATAGAATTCAGAAATATTTGTCATACTTATGACAAGCTCATGCAACTCATGAGCAGGAAGACAGGTTGGAGGAGCAGCTCATGACAGAGGCTGCTACCAATTATTTTGGATTCCTTTAAAGATATTCAGCGGAGAACAACTTTTACATTCTCAGAGATGAAAGCAATAATCTTCATCAACACAATGCCCTGGGTAGGATTACATTACACAACCACTCATTGTATTCTTTTCTTTCTATATATCAGATACTATCATGTTGATATTTCCATCATGCCTTCCAAATAGCCTTCTTCTACTTTAATACTTCTAACAATAGGAAACATCCCTCAAAGACTACCTATTCTGTTCTTGAACAGCTTTAATTATTAGGAATTTCTTATGGAGAGTTAGTCCTAAATTCCTCTTTTTTTGTGTGTTGTAGGCAATGCTGAATGAGCATAAGATGTTCAAAGGGGCAGTCTAAAATGGCACACCTCCAAAAATTTTGTAAGGCAGATAGAGGGTTAGAGAGGCAGTGGCTGAGAATTTAAGCTAAAAGAGATAAGGAGCCACATCAACTGGAAGAGAAGATATGACAGGTGGAAAAACTGAAGACTTAGAGGATTACTGCAGGCAGGGGGATGGACTTCTCAGATAACAGATAATTACAAAGTGAAATACACACATGTGCACACACATATATGTGCATGTATTCATAATACATATACATGCATATACACCCATATGATATATATATATATATATATTATATATACACACATGTATATAAAATCAGGAAGACTCATCTTCAGGAGTTCAAATCTAGCTTCAGACACTAGCAATGTGACCCTAAGCACATTTGCCTCATCAATTAAAATGGGCTGTAGAAGGAAATGGTAAACCACTTTAGTATGTTTGCCAAAATACCCCAAAATGGGATCATGAAGAATCAGACACAACTGAAATGACTGAACGACACCACATTGAATAGATTTCTCTATTTGGTTGAGTGGTAGAGGGGGATTTTGAACATGTTGGGTGGATGTTAGTTACATTCCATTCAACTGGTTTTATATCAAAGCTTTGTAAATGCCAATTTGGTCTTCCAGAGGTGAAATATTTGAGCTAGAAAACAGGCAATGGGCACATAAATCCCCAGTTGGGTGATAAACATGGGATTAGAGATTAGAAAGTGCCTGAAAATAAAATAAATGGATCAGGTTATGAAAGGAGAGTTATTATACTCTTTAAGTCTGCAGATAATTAGATCATTATTTGATTGTGCTCTTAAGCATAACCTCAGAAGGTCCCAAACAGTCATGAGTGTCAAAAAGTTTTATAAAATTGTAACAGATCTGTATTTTTTCAATTTTGAAGGTCCCTGATTTTTCAAATCCCTTCACATTCAAAGTCAAATGTTGTTCTGTTTTGTTACAAAAATTCCAACAATGTAAAGCAGACAGTAGAGCTAAGAAGGGAAGTTAGAAAATATCTAATCTTATTCTATCACTATTTTTTATAAATGAGGAAACTGAGGCTCAGGGAGAAATTACACAGAAAAAGGGAGGGTAATATATATATATGTATATATATATATGTATATATATATATATATATATCTGATTCCAAATTCTGTGCTCTTACCATTACACAGGCTGCTCTTTATTTTCTAATATTATATTTGTCTGTTAATTGTGATAAACTTGGGCCTCATGTTTATGGACAACATTACTAGGGATTATCAGAACTTGATATAGTGTATACAAATCATACAGAATATTAACAGCCTACAGTAGAAATTGTTCTGGAATGTTTAGAACTTCTTAGATAAACACAGACATATTCCTGGTTGATATTATATAATATCTTACTAATAGGCATGGAGAATGAAACTGTCCAACTCACTGATTAATGCAAAGTAAGTAGATGATCAGCTCCTCATATGAGTCTCAAGAGAAGTGAGAAAAGGCACCTTGTTATAAATGTTTAAAAACTGATTGTATTGATTACTTAATATTCAAAAGAGAATGTTTTTTAAAGAACTGAATTTTGAAAGGTGCCTGCAAAAGCTAACCTGATTGACAGTTTTCCTGCTCCTTCAGAATTGCTAATCCAGTTACCCAGTCCTAAAATATTGCAAAAATGCAAAATAGAGCAATTGGTCAGTGAGATCATATCAGGTGGTTATGCACATTATAATAAGTATGATAATGATATGTAAAAGCAGCATGCTACCAAAGGTCAAGTTCTTAATTGAGAGGTACCTTGAAAATTATCTAGTCCAACTCTCTTATTTTATAGATGAGAAAACTGAGGCTCAGGGAGGGTGAAGTAAGTTGCCTGAGATAATAGAGGTAGTAAGTAGCAGATTTAGGGTACTACTTAATTATATTAACTAAGTTTTCCAAATACATGTAAAAACAGGGGTTTGTAGATAGATACATTGGTAGATAAATGGACATTTGTTCAATCAATCAATAAACCTTTATTAAGAACCTATTATGTTCCAGACACTGTGTTAAATGCTAGGAATACAAAAGAGAGACAAAAGACAATCCCTCAAGGAGTTTACAATTTAACTCATGAAATTACAATCTAAGGAATGTTAAACAAATGTTAAATTTAAGGGGGTGAAGATACAGGTCCCAAAGATCAATTTGGCCTAATATGTCAACAAGAAATTGATTCTTTTCCTTACCTCAACCATATTGGATAAGAAATGTTATTTTTCCTTGCTAATACTTGGGATTCTCAGGCAGTGAGTCTAAAAATGAATATATTTTCTTTCAAAGTACATTCATTGAATGTTAATGGAAACAGGCATAGGTAGAAATGTATCTGTCAGTAGTTTCCCTGAGTAGCTAAGTTCTGTTCACTCAACTCTTTTATGACATTTCTCACTCAAGCTCAAGACCAGAGGTAGAAGTGCCAAACGCCATTACATGCAGCTGCAAACACTCCCCAGTACAAGGTGAATCAGATTAAAATGTAATTGGGAAATATTTAACAAAATAAATAAATATACAATAAAATAGATAATATTACATATTAAAACTAAGTCAATATGCATCCACCAGAGATCCTTATGTATGGCTTTAGGGCCCCATATCTGAGTTTGATAAATGGGTTAGACCTTTCAATTCAAAGGGAATTGAAAAATTCCTTGATATTTAGTTATCAGAGAGAGCTGCACTCTGTATTATCAAGGGCGGTGCATATATTAAACTAATCTGACTAATATTTTAAAAGTCTTATCTTGACTTCCTCAACCCCAAATCAATGTACATTAGTTTGCTAAGGGAACTTCAACCATTATTTAAACAAGCATTCCAATTCAAGAACTGGTTATTAACAATTAGTAATATATATGTATATACATATTATATATATGTATATATATACATATTATATATATGTATATATACTTAAAAAGTATTGAACTTCTTGACATCTTACCTTTGTCTTACTGTCAAAACAGGTGAATCCCAAGGCAAAATCCACTGTGAAGCACAATGCTTCTCCTTGCCAGCTGCACATATATGTTTTGGACTAGAAAAAAAGTATTAATTTTGAGAAAATATGGTTTTAAAACCATTATTCATTCTAATATAAGAACACAATTCTAAACTTCAATTCTAGAAGTAAACACCAAGGAAAGAAATTACATACAAACTAACAACCCAGGGTGAGAGAAAAGAAAAACCTAGGTCATTACAATGGCAGAAATATTAGGACTCTGATGAAATGTGTTTTTTTGACTCTAGGCCAAATAACTCCTGGTATTTGAAATCTGCACAAGCTTTGATGAGGTTTCTTGTGACTTAGACACACAACAACAAACCAATCTGACCAAATGCTGAGCCTTTCACCTTAGGTGTCAATAAGTGTCTCAGAGGTTTGCAGCTAAAGGGGTACTTGCAAACCTCCAATTCAATCACCTCAGGGAGTCATGGGCATAGGAAAGGCAGGTTGTAAACAACCTGCCACAGGGCCTGGTAGCTGGTACATCAATAGATCATCTATCAATCTGACCTGAAAACAGTCTGACTAATGATGTATATAAATTCAGGTCAGAGTTTTTCCAAAGTTGAGTGAATCTCATCATCCCCTCCCAACCCTGGGAAATGGGTAAATTATGGAGAGGTAACTTTTTGGTTATAGAGCAAGGAAATTCAGGGAAGACCTGGTACCCCAAGGAATTCTACTCAACATATTCATGTTCCTCCCAATCCGGATCTTATGTTTTCCTTTGAGTTAGAACCTTACACACTGATGAGGAAGGGAGGAATGAAGGGATGGAGGGAGAGAGACAGAGAGAGAGAGAGACAGAGAGAGAGAGAGACAGAGAGAGAGAGAGAGAGAGAGAGAGAGAGA
>NW_027187246.1:3391420-3424275 GCF_028583685.1 Petaurus breviceps papuanus
AGAGAGAGAGAGAGAGAGAGAGAGAGAGAGAGAGAGAGAGAGAGAGATCTGTATTTCTGGGAGAGTAGGAACCTCTAGTGGTCTTCCCAGTGGCCCGTGCAGGTTGGAGAACTAGCCTAAAAAGCCCTAAAAGGTAGTTGTAAATAAAAAAAAAAGCCCCACACTATTCTAGATAGATACCCATCTCAGAGAAGGACTCTGAAGTACAAGCAGTCTTTAATAATGACAGCTCCCAGGAAGAAGCAGTGGCATCACACTGAGACACCCCTCCACACAACCTAGATTGCTTAGTGTTATTTGCTTACTGATGTAAATATGTGAAAACTGGCTTTATTTTCCACATGACTGCCAATGAAACATTCTTAGTATTGCAGGTAACTTGCTGCTGACTACAATTCAATTTCTATGCGGCTTGTAGTGCCTATGGAAATTAATCTTGGTATAAAATGCCACGGAATTCTTTGAAGGCATGAAACTTGAAGTGAGAATGCCCTAGGGAACCTTATTTCCCTTCTTCTTAGGATACATTCTGGGTGTGACAGTGACAATAGGTTTCAAGAAGGAGACTCCCTCAATTCTTGTGTCCTCACTTGTCTCCCCTATAAATTAGGGATAGGTTGACTACCATAGAATAAAACAAAAATAAAGTCCATGCTGAAGTTACCACCAGTCAGTGGAGTAGCTTCCATGCAGGCTATCATTTACCACAAGGATCGGTGGACCTGTTCATTTTACAAATACTACACATCTTAGTGACGATCAGCTTACCATAGGTATAGAAGTGCTATAAAAAAGAGTACCATTAGAAGTGCTTTCCTACTGTAAAAACAATATGCACAATATAAATGGAAAAAACAGCAAAGAAACCCAAATAATAATTGAACAGTGTGTAATTATAATGACCAAGTTTATCCTTAGAGAAGAATTGAAAAAAATGCATCTCCCTTCTCTTTTTGTAGAGGTGAGAGACTATGGTTGTGAAATATTGCATATATTATCTTATTTAATTGATATATTATTTGGTTTTGCTGAGTTGCTTCTCCTCTCTTCTTTCTCTCCCTTTCTTCTTCCCTCCCTCTCTCCACTCCTTCCTTTTCTCCTTCCTTCCTTCTTTCCTTCCTCCTTGTTATTCTTTCCTTCTTTTATAGATGTGAGCCATGATGTGAGAAACTTCTATGGACAACTAAATTTGTGAGAAGAGTTCACAGTTCACAAATGTATTTCCAATACTCTTGGAAAGTCCAGGAGTATGTAAAATTATAAAGATCAGGCCTGATTCAAAAGGAGAGCTAGGAGATGATACTCCCCACCCATCCATTTGCTGAGGTAAGAGGTCCACAGGTATCGCACATTGCATGTTCTCAGACTTTGCAATGTATTAAAAAGTCCTGCTGGTTTTTTTTTTCTTATAAAAGAAAAATAAAGATTATTTGTTATACGGGATAACTCTCTGGAAGGGAGTGGGGGAGATATGCTGGGGAAAACTATCGTGATGCAAAAAGCAAAAAAAATTTTCAAAATAAAATAACTACAAAATGCAAACAAAGAAAAATAAGTACATGAGGATTGGAATTCTTACATCATAAGATCTGGAGACACTAAATGGCTGGGATATCAACATGGAGGGAATAATAATATTACTAAATTAACTACAATTTTTTTATACTGATTCAGTAAGTAGTATCCAACACCCATTAAAGTCTGGCTCAATTTAATATTTCAAATGATGTGGGCTGATAGCAAATCACAATAATTGTTATACAGTAATAATGGCTCATCTGTGCTCTTATACATAGGGGAACAAGAGAAAGCTTATGTTGAAAGGTTGCATATTGCACATAGTCACATTTGCATAATCTCTAAAGGGGTTTAGGATGGAGAGAGAAGAAAAGAATAGGCTTTAGCTTACAATATCTCTTTGCTACACAAAATCCCATTTTCTGCCCTGACTCAATCAATATATTCTCAGGAACAGAGAGTACTTCATCATTTGCATTTTGAAAATTTGTTCTCGTTATTTATATCTCTGTTTTATATCTTGTGTTGTTCAGTGTGATGCTATTACATTTACTAAACAGTCATACTATAAATACTGGTATTTATTAAAAGTATACTTTCTTCCCAGGTCAGAGTTTCTTCAGCAAACACCTGAAGCAATGAAATCATTTCTACCCTCCTATTACATAAGCCCCACCCTCCCTATTCTTCAAGAGCCTCAATTTTACAGATACTTTCCCAACTCTGCAAGAAAGATTGGATTTTCTGATAATTTTTGTTTGCTTCTTGTACTTGGGATGCTTTTCTGTATTTTGTACACATTTTGTTAAAATAGGGGAAAAAACTTTTAGGATTTTGTTTTCTTTGTAAACTGAGTTAAAAATATCTAAAACAAAAATTGCTGAGAATTATTTGAATGTTTTCCCAACTGTCAAGAACTCAAGATCATTCTTTCAGATTAGTAATTTCATAAAATTTTAATTGAATATACAATATTAAAAGTTGTTGAATAAGAACCAAGAGCAAAAACAAATATTGAATGATTATATGTTAATTTCTTCATAAACCCAACATATTCTACCTGAAAGAAAAAAAAAACCAAAACTAGGAACATAAATAAATATATATATACATATATATATGTATATACCATATACATATATCTGCATACAGACATGGAATCCCAAAAGTCTTAGTAAAGTTTCCGAATATTCATGGCCTAAAATTTCAAGACCCTGTCACCAATTTCATAATGACCCTCTCCCAGTATTTCTAGGACAGTCCTCAGGCAGTAGACATATGAATACATAAGTGGGCCTGCCCTGAAAACTTTTCTATCAGATCACATTGATTTATTGATTTCTAATCAATTAATAAACAATTCAAATAACAATCAATGTTATGAAGCACACACGATATGCCAGTCACAGTGCCAGTGAATATACATGAAAAGAATGTATTAATTCCTACTCATAAGGAACTTAAGTCCTAATGGGGAAACAAGTACATATAAAAGTTATTGTTCATCCTTCATTCTCTAAGAGGACCAATGAGATCAGCTGAGTGATCTCTTCAGTTGCAAGTGAATTGGATTTAAGTGAAGCAAAGCTGTGCAAAGTCATCAGCTTAACTCCTCCAAAGTGCATGATAAGGAGGAAGATTTTTAGAGATGGGATGAAGGCACACTCATAAGATTTGATAAATTATTAAATATGCAGGGAAAGGGAGATAGAAGATTTGGAGATGATGTTGGGTTCATAAGGTTAAGAACCTGAAATAATGGAAGAATGGTGATGCCTTTTAAAAAACAAATAAAGAAGTTTGGAAAAAGGAATGGATTAAGAGTGAAACACTGAAAAAAAAATCTGTTTTGGACATGTTGCATTTGAGATGTCTCTGGGATAACCTGTTTGAAATAAACAAAAAATTGGTGATTCAGGGGTTAGATATATCTGCATTGAGATGATACTTAAAGCCATGGGAGCTGCTAAGTCACCAAGAGACTAGGAAGAAAAAAGGTTCTCGGAGAGAGCCTCCGTAATAAAGTGATGTGGTGTGATATGGCTAATGAGATATCCAAAAAGACTGAGAAGAATCAATCAGTTAGTAGGGAGGAGAACAAAGAGAAGTCAGTGTTAAGAAAACCCTTAGAAGAGACAGTCTCTGAGAGGAGTGGGTGACAACAATGTCAAACGTTACAGAGGCCCAGAAGGAGGACTATCTAAAGCTAATCAGAATCGACGATTAAGAGATCACTGATTGCTTTGTAGAGAGCAATTTCAGTTGACTTAGAGGCCACTAGTGTGGAGAAACTTTTTCCTGTTTGAGAAAGGGAGGACAGATAGGATGATAACTTAAGGGGATGGTAGAGTCTGTATTATCAAAAGATGACAGGAGCAAAGCATTTTGTGAATTGTAAATATGTTACGTATTATTGTTGTTGCTGTTGTCATTTCAGACTTGGTAACTGATAGAGCTCATCCTCAGTTGACAAAACCTTTGAGACCTCAGGTTACTCCTGCCATGGACTCTAATACTTCATTAGAATCAATATTATAGATGCTGAAAAGGTGAGTTATTAATTTTGTCTTGTAATACTTAGTTTCATTGGACAAGAAAGTTGGAAAAAACGTCAGATAAATGCATAAATATCCCCTCTGCAACATCTATGACAAATAGTCATCCAGCCTTTCCTTGGGAAAATTTCTATGTGAAAGTATACACTACAGTCTGATATAGTTCATTCTAATTTTAGATAGCTCTCATTGTTAGGAAATTTTTGCTGACAAACTAGCACTTCTAGTTCTATTTTCTGTGGTCAAGTAGGAAAAAAATATGTGGTTCATTTTCTACATGAAAGTCCCTCAAATAAATGAAGGCATGCTTTCTGCCCTTCTTAAATCACCTCTTGAGACTAAACATCAATCACTCAATTAGTTAATAAATACTTATAAAACACCTACTGTGTGCTGGCCACTGTGCTAAGCTCTGGGATACAAAAAGAGATAAAAGACAGTCATTCCCTATCCTCAATCTAAAAGAGGAGACAACATCAAAATACACACACACATATGCACACACACATAGAGCAAGCTATAAATATTGGATAAATAGACAATAATTATCAGTTGGAAGGAACTAGAATTAAGAAAGGTTGGGGAAGACTTTCTGTGTAAGCTAGGATTTTACCTGGGATTTAAAGGAAGCCAATGAGATCAGTAATGTAACAAGACTGACAAGGTAGGAAGGTGCTTGGTATGAAGGACTTTAAATGCCAAAGAGAGCATTTTTTTTTTCTGGAGGCATTGGTAAGCCACTGGAGTTTATTGAGGAAAGGGTGACATGATTGGATCCTCACTTTAGGGGTCAAACGTTGGGTGGACTGGAATGGAAAGAGATGTGAAACTGGAAGATCCATGATCAGACTATTACAATAATCAAGTCATGATGCATTAGGGTCTATACTAGAGTGGTGGCTGTTTTAGAGGAGATAGGGGGATGTATTGGAGAAAGGTTACAAAGGTGAAATTGACAAGACTCAGCAACAGCTTGGATTTGGAGGGGTTGTGGTGGGAGATAGTGAGGAATCAAAGACCATTCCTATCTAGGTTGTGAGCCTGATGGACTGAGAAGATGGTGTTACCTTCTACAGTAATAGGGAAGGTGATGGGACCTCTAGGTGGCATAGTGAATAGAGCACCGGCCCTGAAGTCAGGAGGACCTGAGTTCGAATTTGACCTCAGACACTTAACACTTACTTCTCGTATGACTTGGACAAGTCACTTAACCCCAATTGCCCTCCAAAAAGCAAAGAAAAAAAATTAGGGAAGGTGGGAGAGGGGGACAGTTTAGGGAGAAAGAAAATAAGTTATGTTTTAGACATAGTGGGTTTAAGGTGTTTACTGGACATCTGATTTGAAATGTCTGAAAGGCAGTTGGAGATAAGAGATTGAAGGTCAGCAGAGAGACTGGACAGAAAAGGGAAATTTGAGAATCATTAGTATAGAGATGAAAATGAAATCTATGGGACTTGATGAAATCACTAAGTGAAGTAATCTAGAAGGAGAAGAGAAGATCCAGGACAGAGAAACACCAGTGGTTAGAGGGTATGATCTGAAGGAGGATTCAGCAAAGGAGACAGAAAAGGTCATTAGGATTTTTTCCTTCTGACAACATTCTGACTTCCTTTCACTGACATTGTTTTGGCATGCTCTTTTGACCTTTCTTCATCCTTGTTATTCTCCTGCACCTTTTACTCTATCAATGTCCTATTTAAAATATGTTGGCAGAACTGAACGTCATATTTCTTATGAGCAAAGAATTGTGGAACAATTGCCCATTTAGTTCTTGACATTATGTTTCTCAAGGCAACCTTTTCTTTCATTCCCATTTTTGGTTGCTATATCACACTGCTGACTCACCTGGGGCTTTACAAACCATTAAAAATTGCAGAACATTTTCAGAAAAAAACAATTATGTAGTCACAGCTTTCCCATCTTGTACTTGTGAAGTGAAATTTTTGAGTCCAAGTTCAGGACTTTGAATTTTTTCAGATCCTCATTCTGTGAAAAAATATGTTATCTATCATTTTTGGATATTTTTTTTCTGAAAAATTTGATAAATATAACATGCCATTTTGGTCTTTATCCAAGTCGCTGATAAAAATATTAAACAACTCAAGGGCAAGTACAGATCTTTTGGTCATACTACTGGGGACTTCCAGGTTCACATCAATCCATTAGTCAGCACTTTTAATTTCTATTTTTTTCACCATTTCTGAATCTTTCTAATTGTATAACTGATCAGCTATTCCTCTCCATCCTGTCAACAAAAATATTGTTAAGACTTTGTCCTTAGTGTACCTCCCCACCAGTCTATTTATTTATTTTACTTTCAAAAACAGGAAATAAAATTAATCCAATGAGAAATATGACATCTGATGAAGTCATTCTGGCCTATTAGGTTTCCCAATTCTTTTTCTGGATATTCGCCAACCATCCTTTTGTAATGCTATATTGGCTTCTCTTAACCAAGGTCTGACCAAAAAGATTAGGGACTAAGGACAGGTGGCTACTGGTTTCAGGTATATTTCTCTCGATGTTCCCTTCATTTACTCTCTAGAGAATTTTGCCAAAAAAGGGAGTTGATATGACCCATTAGCTAGTCTTTTTCATTCTTTTGACTTTAGAGGAGAGAAACAAAGAGTGAAAGCTGCATAGAGCAGGGAGAAGGGAAGTATCTGGAGGTGTAGACTCCATAGAAAACTGTTGAAGATGCACACAGAGTCTGATGATTTTAAGAAAAAATTCTTCTTTTGAAAGGAAAGGTGAGCATTTCTTAGTCTTATGTTTCCCTCTTAGGTACCAAGAAAGGCCTATCTTTGTTCTTAAAAGTGTGTTAAACTTGGTGTGTTTGAATGCTTACTTTGTCTCTGAATCCAACAAATGTCTTAAAACCTGTTAACCACTCACTCCTAGAGGACAGAAGTGATTCCAGTTCCAGGAAGAGAGAAAGAGAGATGGATCTAAAATTGCAATATTTTCTAAAGCTCAATCTCTGGCTTATTTGGCTGGGAGTTCAATAATAAGAGAGTTCTATGTTTGATACAATTTGATGAACTGGCACTGAGTCAGGGCTTCTACCATTTTTTTCTTGGGCTTGGTTTGAGGAAAACAGGTACTTCTAAAGGGCTGTGTCCAAAGGAATGGCTGGAGAGAAAGTCATACAGAAGGGGAAATCCAACTCAGAATACAAAAAGGCAGGGGATGGTTAAGAGCGACTGGCCTTCTACCTTCACCAGCTCAGCAAAGTATCACAGCCCATGTAAGACCTTTAATAACATATTATAGAACTAAGTCAGCATTCAAAGTCCAGTCTACTGGCCTATGGTTTGCAGATTCCATTCTCTTCCCTCTTTTAGTAAAAGGAAGAATAATGTTCTTTGCTTATAATCCTGCAATACCTATTACCATTGTCTACAGCTTTTCAAAATGATCTTTGAACTAGAGTGACCATATAATTAATGGAAACCTAAGATGAATATAGAGATAAAGATAGATCATTTCCTTTTGAAAAGAAAACAGATGGAAAATAACTGGGAGTTCTTTTTTATCTTGGACTTGTTGTCATTAACCTATCTAGCTCTGAGCAGTTTTCCCATCGTTTCTTTGATCCTCTTATTTCTCTCAATTTAGCTAAATTTAGCTCTCAATTTAGCAATGTTGTGATGATCACTGAGCTCCCTGTGCCTTGAGTTCAGACTCTCTAGACAATGTCTTTTTACCACTTCATGAAAATCTTTTCTCCTTGTTTCTTTAGAATTTCACTCTTGAGGACTTCAAACTTCTTCTGGGCTGAATTATTCCATAAAATTTTGGTCTATTGGATCCTACTTGTCTTTTCCTAGAATCCTTTGGAATTGACTCTCCATAAATCTAGGACAAATATCAGACTATGCCTTACTTTCTTCTCCCTCTCTACCAGAAATTAAGTTGAGGTGATCACTTTGCCCCTTATTGTATCTTAGCAACCAATTTCTCTTCATTGGTGAGAGTTGGATTTAAATGAGCAATCAGCTTTTTAGTTTCCCTTGTCTTTTAAAGCATCAAATGGAGGAGGAGGAAACTTCCAGGAACCAAGATGGCAGGGTAAGCAGCAAGTCATTGTAACTCTCCCTATTCACCACCAAACAACCATAAACTAGTATGCTACAACAAATCCTGGAACAGTAGAATCAGCAAAAAGATGGCATAAACAATCTTTTAGCCTAAGAAAATACATAAGAGGGATGCAAGAGAATTATGAAAAAAAAAAGAATCAACAACTTGGAAAACTACTTACAAAGTATAATTGGCCAAATGGAAAAGGAAGTACAAAAGCTAACTGAGGAGTACAATTCCTTAAAAGTTAGAATTGGTCAAGTGTAGGCTAATCACTCTATGAGACACCAATAATCATTCAAATTCAAAAGAATAAAGAAAATTAAGAAAATATAATATACCTCATGGGAAAAACAACTGACCTGGACAATAGATCCAGGAGAAACAGTATTAGAATCATTGGACTACCTGAAAGCCATAATCAAAAGGAGGACCTAGACAGAATGTTTCAAGAAATTATCAAGGAAAACTGCCCTGATATCTGGAACCAGAGAGCAAAACAGGCATTGAAAGAACCCACTGAACACCTCAGGAAAGAGATACCAAGATAAAAATTCCAAGGAACATTATGGGCAACTTACATAAACTATCAGGTCAAGCAAAAAGTACTGCAAGAGGCTAGAAAGAAAAAATTCAAATATTAGGGAACCACAATCAGGATTACACAGGTCTCAGCAGCTGCAACATTGAAGTACTGAAGGTACAATGGAACATGATATTCTGGAAGGCAAAGGAGCTAGGACTACCACCAAGAAAACTACTACCTGGAGAAATTAAGAACTGAATAAAAATTTTGATCTCCAGTATTAATACTCAAGAGAAGCCTAAAAAGGCAAAAAGGGAAAAGAAAACAAAAGGGATTCAAAGGAACCAAACTGTTTAGATACCTACATGGGAAAACAATACTTGTAATTCTTTAGAATTGAGCCACGAATAGTAAAGCTAGAATGAATATACATAGAGAACATGGATATAAGGTGAATTTGAGGGACTGACATAAAAAAATAACTAAGGGATAAGAAAGAGGTGCTTACTGGTTGCAGAAGACAGAGAGAGGTAGGTGGGGGACAATATTTCACACGAAGAGGCAAACAAAGACCTATTATAGTGCAGGGGGAGGTGGGAGGGCGGGTGAAGGACATCCCTTGAAACTTACTTACTTTCATCACTAATGACTCAAAGAGGGAATTATATACACAGTCAGTTGAATATGGAAATCTATGTTACCCTCAGAAAAGTAGGAGGAGAGGAGATTAAGTAAAGGGGGAAGGGCTGACAGAAGAGAGGGCCGATTGGGGCAAGTGGTAGATAGAAATAAAACACTCCTAAGGAGGAGAAAAGGGTGAAAAGAGAGAGAGGACAAACAGGAGGAAAAATAGGATAGAGAGAAATACATAGTCAGCAATCAGAATTGGGAATGTGAATGGGATGAACTCTTTCATCAAATGGAAGTGGATAGTAGAGTAGATAAAATATGTTGTTTACAAGAAAAACACCTGAATCAGAGAGACACACACACAGTAAAGGTAAGGGGGTAGAGCATGATCTATTATGCGTCAATTGAAGAAAAAAAAAAGCAGGGGTAGCAATTCTGACCTCAGAAGAAGCAAAAACAAAAATAGACCTAATTAAAAGAGATAAGGAAGGAAACTACATCTTGCTAAAAAGTACCATAGACAATGAAGTAATCTCAGTACTAAACATATTTGTACCAAGTGGTATAGCATCTGAATTCTTAAAGGAGAGGTGAGTTATATAGGTTTATGACCAAACAAGAGAATAGAGATCATTCTGAAATGTAAAATAAATAATTTTTGATTATATTGAATTTTTTAAAATGCACAAACTAAACCAATGGAACTAAGATTAAAAAGAAAACAGAAAGCTGGGAAATAATCTTTACAATAAGTGTCTCTAATAAAGCCTTCATTTCTCAAACATATAGAGAACTAAAGCAAATTGATAAGACAAGCCATTCCTTAACTGATAAATGGTCAAAGGAAATAGGCAGTTTTCAGATTAAGAAATCACAGCTATCTATAGGCATATGAAGAAGTCCTCTAAATCACTTTTTATTAGAGAAATACACATAAAACAATTCTGAGGTACTGCATCATACCTATCAGATTGGCTAATATGATAAAAAAGGAAAATGATAAATGTTGCAAAGGATGTGGGGAAATTGGGACACTAATGCACTGTTGGTGGAGTTATGGAGAGATCCAATCACTCTGGAGAGTAATTTGGAACTATGCCCAAAGGGCAACCAAACTGTCCTGCCTTATGATCCTGCAATACCACTATTAGGTCTGTAGCCCAAAGAGATCATAAAAAAGGGAGAAGGACCTACAAATGCAAATATATTTATAGCACCCTTTTCATGGCAGCAAAATAATGGAAACTGAGGAGACGCTCATCAATTGAGGAATGATTTAACAAGCTATGGTATATGAATGTAATGGAATATTATTGCGCAATAAGAAACGATGACCAAGAAGATTTCAGAAAAACCTGGAAAGACTTGTACAAACTGATAGAAAGAGGAAATGAGCAGAGCCAGAAAAACATCATACACAGTATCAGCAACACTGTGTGATTATCAACTATGAAAGACTCAGCTCTTCTCCGCAACACAATGATACTAGACAAGTGCAAAAGAGAAAATGCCATTCACACCCAGATAAATAACTGATGGACTCTGAGTGCATATTGAAATATACTTTTTTCACTTACTTTATACTTTTTTATGTTTTTTCCCCTTTTGATCTGTTTCTTTCACAACTGTAACTAATATGGAAATGTGTTTTACATGATAGCACATGTATAACCTATATCAAATTGCTTACCATTTTAGGAAGAGGTGATGGGTGGGAAGGAGGAAGAAAAATCAGGAACTCAAAATCTTGTAAAAATGAATGCTAAAAATTGTCTTGATATGTAATTGGGGAAAATAAACTATTATTTAAGCCTTTAAAAAGCATCAAATGATCATGAGGCAAGTCAAGATATAATTAGCTACTCTGCTTTTCACAGAGAACTCCAACATACACCCCCCACACCCACACACCCACATTTTTGAAGCCTTCTCTTCCCCTCACTCATTATTTCTCCTTTATGCCTTCATTATGGGTTTATTTTCAAAATTATTTAACTAGATATCACCTTTACCCTAGTGAGTGACTGGAAAAAATGTTCTTAACATAAAAAAATTCAGTTTTCAAATATTATGGTTCAATCACAAATTGTTATAAGAGACATGAGCAGAATTAGAGAAGCTTCATGTATAATTCTTTCACTGATATTATATCCCAATAATACTACTTTTGTTGAATAAGTAACAGGGAAAGAATCAAGTGGGCATTTAACACAAAGGAAAAATACATTTTTGTTTAGTAACAGTAAGCTTAATATTAAAGATGTAAATAAAAATAATTTAGCTTTGAAAAGGTTGATAATTGTTTAAAATTATCTTCATGGCTTTTTGAACTCTGGAGAAAATTTTTCTCTTTTGTTTGAACGGGGCTGATTAACCAATTTGATATGAACAAACTAGTTTTCACAGCTCTCATAACAAATAGAATATTGACTTTGCAGAGTGATAGAAGAACAGTAGACTTGGTTTAAAATCCCAATTCTGATATTTAATAAGCTGTGTGGTATCGTACAACTTACTCATATTCTTTGAACTTGAATTTCCTCTATGGGATAATAGGAAGGGGGTAGGTGAAATTTCTCTGATACAAAAAATTCTCAGTTAAAGAAATTCCATTTCCAAATGCAAGTCAACTCATTCTCTCCAATTTATAGACTTTGATCAGTGCACTGTTCTCAAAAAAAATGATCTCTGAGCCCTTGAGATACTTCTAGGGTGTATATAATGTCAAAACTATATTCAAAATGATAGTAAGACATTGTTTACCTATTAAAATTCTCTGCACCCCTTTTCAACTTCATATTAGTGTGAGGTGAAATTTCTTCCTTTACTTCAACTAAAACATATTACAACTAATTAACTGTAGAAGTAGATATGAGAGATATTAGCATATTGTTATCTTCTATTAAGTCATACATTAAAGTGATATGCAAAAATTTATAAAACAAAGTCACTCCTCACTATTTTTTTTCTTTTGGAAAATGTTTTTTTAATAAATATATTATTTTAAGATGGAATGAGTTTATTACTATCATTTTAAATGAATCAAGATTTAAAATTCATTTTAATTTCTTACATAATAATATCAATAAAAATAAAATATGTAAACAAAAGCTCTTCAGGATCCTTAATAATTTTTAAGATTATAAAGGGGTTCTGAAACCAAAAAGTTTGGAAACTACTGCCTTGGAAAATTGTCCAGTGCACTGAGAGTTTACATGATTTGCCCAGGGTCACACAGTTACTGTGTGTTGGGTGCTCTCAGTATGTAGGCCACTTTCTAGCCCCTATTCCATGTTTTCTAACTGCAGTATTTTTTTTTGCTTTTTTGGAGGGCAATTGGGGTTAAGTGACTTGCTCAAGGTCACATGGCTAGTTTTTATGTTAAGTGTCTGAGGTCAGACTTGAGCTCAGGTCCTCCTGACTCCAGGGCCGGTGCTCTATTCACTGTGCCACCTAGCTGCCCCTAACTACAGTTTAATAAAGGGTATTTTGTGCTACCTAACCATCTGAGATGCTGTGAAGATAGGAGGGTTAGTCACAAAGCATCTTTACAGTATAGCATGCATCTTTACCAATGTGGAAAAGCATTCTAAGGATTATATTGGGAAGTACCCTAGCACACCAAGGATGGCCTGTTACCACAAGTTCTTTGATCTACTTTACTAGAGAAAAGACAACTTTTAAAGGGGTCAATAATTTTACTTTAATTACAGATAAATAGAAAATACAAGCAGAGAAATTAGCAGAGATTCAACAGACAGGGCTCCTATTGCCTGAACAAAGTAATACAACCACTTATACATACCACCAGATTGGGAGAGCACAAACCTCTGAGTAGTCAGGGGGCTCTTAACAAATGGTTTCTCAGAGTCTCATCCAGGGAATCAAAAGATCCTTCTCATAAGCAAACACCCAATGCAAAATCCCAACTTCCCAGTACATATAGTTTTCAACCAATAGGCTCAGGGTCAGAAGGCACCACAACCCTAGTGACTTAGTGCCTAATTAGCTTAGTACCAAAAAGTGTGAAAGTCTTCCTACAAGCAAGCCTCCCTGTAAGCAAGTTCCTCGTCCAATTGGCTCTATGTGACTCAGCATGTATCACAGCTGTGAAAGCAGCAAGACATCCATGATTGAAATACTTGTGTACCTTTAGACCTGAGAACATGGCTCCTGTTCCACGTGGTCACAGAGGCCTATTAATGGATGGGGAAGATCTTCATCTTTCATTAACATTACAAGCATCTTGTATAGAATTATTAATCACTGTAAGATCTTAGTTCAAAGACAGCCTTATAGTATTGGTTTATTTTTTTTTTTGGAGGGGGGAAGGCAGGGCAGTTGGGGTTAAGTGATTTGCCCAAGGTCACACAGCTAGTAAGTGTTAAGTATCTGAAGTCAGATTTGACTCAGGTGCTCCTGACTCCAGGGCCAGTGCTCTATTCACTGCTCCACCTAGCTGCCCCTTTATGGTTTTGTTAAAAGAGTATCGTTTGGTGTCAGAGGAGTCAGGTTTGAATGTCATTTCTGTGGCTTATTTCAGTCATTGGGAGAAAAGATCTTCTTAAACCTCAAAGTACTATAGGTATTTATGTTATAGCTACTACTGTGTGAAATTGGGCAAGTCACTGTCCTTCATTGAGCTTCAGTTGCCTCCTTTGTGAAATGAGGGAGCTGGACTAGATTAATTCTGAGGTACTTTTTGATTCTAAATACAATAATTCTGTTTCCCCATTGTGAAATGGAAAGGTCAATATCTAATCTCTCTCCCTGCTCTCTCTCTCTCTCTCTCTCTCTCTCTCTCTCTCTCTCTCTCTCTCTCTCTCTCTCTCTTTTGCTTTCTTGCAAAAATTCTGAGTATAGATATGAAGTAGCTCTATAGGTAAGGCATCACATGGCTCTATTTTTTAGCTTCCCACTGTGTAGAGTCCATTTAATCACTAATCAAAATTTCCTGGGGGTTTGATTTCAGGTCAATCAAAATTTCTTTAAATATCCTGAGGCTTGATTTAAGAATCCCAGATAGAAAATAAGAAATGAGGAGAGGCAAGAAAAGCAGGATAAATAGAGATGAAATAACTTCCCACAGGGTAGTTGACTATGATATATATGTAGAACACAATGGAAAATATGGGATTAAAGAGCAGTCAAATAATCTCAAATTTGTTAAACTTCACCTTTTAGCAAACATTTATAAAGAATGACAAAAGTATTATCTTTTAAAAAAAATCTCATAAGACATTTACCAACATGTTTGGAGTATGGAAGCTATCCAGCTCCATTTCACATTTTTCCCCTTCATAGACTTTACACAACAACCTGGCTCATTAACTTATCCTTGCACATGATACTGCATCTTCCTTCTCTTTGCCTTGCACAGGTTATCTAGCCTCCATGTTTGAAATGTACTATTTCCTCATTTTTGCCTCTCAAGACTTTTTATCTTTCGTCAAAGTTCAGATCTGTTTCCATGAGTTCTGTTAAAACTTCTCCAGTTTTCCCAGTTGGTACATGTTCTCTCCTCTAATACTTTTGCATGTATTTAAATGTGACTATATTATATGCCCTTCTAAGATGTTAGCTCCCTGATACAAGAGTATAAATTACAGATGAGTCACTCATCTGTATCACTGGAAGGAGGTTCGACAACCAGAATTTCTTATTGTGGATGTAATCATGGAATCTGGACAGAAAGAAACTATACATACAAGAACATATATATGCACATATTCATAGACAAGTATAAAATGCATTACTGGATCCATAAATATTTGTTGCATGGTATAACAGCAAGAGACTCAAATTAGGGAATTAACCACCTGAGTTAAAATTCCAGTTCTGTCACTTAGTAAATTATGACTTTGTACAAGGAAATTCATCTCACTGAACCTCAGTTTACTCATCTATAGAATTGGAGTATGAATGTTTATGCTATTTACCCATATATCTTACAGGGTTATTTTGAAGATCACTGGAACACACAGTGTTTTGTAACCAGCATAGCACAGTGGAAAGATTCCAGATATGGGGAGACTTGGGTTTGAGCCTTTGTTCTGATATTGAACACTTGAAAAGACTGGGAAAATTACTGAGCTTTAGGTTCCTCATCCATATGATGGGAAACTATAGGATTTAGAGCTCAAAATGTCCCCAGAAAGATGGCTAGACCCATCATCCTATAAATGTGGAAACTGATACCCATATAGTAACTCTTGCGCTGCCTACATTGCAGAGCTGTGGTATGTAGAGAACTTCATAAACTGTAAAGTGCTGTAGAAAAATAACTAAACTATTAAATCACTATATAAATGTAAGCTATTATTATTAGATGGTTTTTCTGAAATATCCACATCCCAAGGTAGCAACCAATTTATTCTCAGGTCAAAAAGTGCTGACTAACATTAAGAGTTGCTGAGTAGTTTGCCTTTTTTATTTTTTATTGGAGGTCAATGAGCCCCAATAGCCCAATGCTTTCTTCAGCAGAAAACAGAATAGCTCATAGAGAAATAAAGGTTATATGATGAAAAGAAGGTGAAAAAAAGGAGTGATAGAAAAAGAAAATGCTACAAACCCTTAAAATTTTCCTAAATGGCAGGCCCAAATAAGTAGGGTGATTCATAATAACACAGGACATTCAACATCAAGGCTCAAAATTATTTACCACTTACAAATGGTCGCATTCTTATAAGCACTTCAAAGTTTACAAAGAACTTTCTCCTTAGTAACTTTGCAAAGTGCACTTCAAATATTATCCTCATTAAATAGCTGAGGAAATCTGAGTCACAGAAGGAATAAAATAGCAAAGCCAAGAGTTAAATTCAGGTCTACTGACTTCAAATCTAATATAGTGTCATCTAGAGTAAACTATTTTTCTTTGTTTATTTTCCTTGGTTCTCCTAGGATGGAAAATGGAGAATCTGGAAAAAAAATCTTTGAATAGTCTTGGAAGCCAGCAGTGTTAGCTACCCCATTTCTTATGAATAAAGGTATAGACCTTGAAGTAGTGAGGAGAGAGAAATGAAGAGGGAGGAAAGGAGGGAGGGAAAGAGGGGGAGAGAGAGAGAGAGAGAGAGAGAGAGAGAGAGAGAGAGAGAGAGAGAACTTGAGAGAAAAAGAATTTAGAGAGAGCTTGAGAGACACAGAGAGAGACAGAGAGACAGTGAGAGACAGAGAGGAGGGAGGGAGACAGGAAAAAGAGAGAATGGGAAAAGACAAAGAAGAATGGATTTATTCAAGAATTGTTTTTGAACACTATATATTGGTAGTTTTCTAAACTGTTTACTGGTCTATAATAGTATATAATTATAATAGAATAATGAAAGCACACTAGCCTGGGATTCAGTAGATCTGGAATCTCATCCCATTTCTGCCTTCTACTAGTTGTGTAACCTTGAGAAAATCTGTCCCTTCTCTGGACTTCAATTTCCTCATCTGAAAATAAGAGGGTAGGACTGATCTTCTTCAAGTTCCATTCAAGCTGGCATTCTATGATTCAGACTGGGTACAAAAAATTTCATAGTGACTCTGTCCTTTGATGTAGAATCCAGATTAAGAGGCCCTATAAGAAAACTGTCATCTAGCCTTCACTTGAAGATCTTTACTGAAGAGAAACCTACTATTGTTTAAAGCAGCATATTCCACTTTTGAATAGCTCTAATTATTAGAGCTATTATGTTAAATGAACTGGAGAAGAAAATGGCAACCCATTCCAGTATCTTTGCCAAGAAAACCCCAAATGGGGTCACAAAGAGTTGGATATGACCAGAAATCAACAAAATTTTTTTTTTAGGAAATTCTCTCTTTCATAAAAACTAAATTTACCTCCCTGTAAATTCCTGTCATTATTTTTAGCTCTGTGATCTTGGATCAAGCCAGGAAATTCTAATCTCTCTTTTAAATTTGAGTCCTTTAAATCTTTGAGGATAACTCTCTATTCCCTAATATGCTTTTTTCTTTTTCTTTTCTTTTTTTTGGTGGTGGTAGTTAAACATTCCCAGTTCTTTCAATTGAACCTCCTATGACATTATTTCTAATTCCTTTGCCAGTCTGGTTGTCCTCTTCTGAAAGCACTCTTGTTTGCTAATGTCCTTTCAAAATTGTGGTGTCCAGAATTGGCCACAGTACTCCAGGTAAACATGGCCTGACTGGGGAAGAGTACTGAAGGATGATCACCTTCCTTATTGATGACACAGTTCTTCTCTCAAATGAACCTATGATCACTTGGGTGGTTTTGTGTTTCTGTGTCAGTGTTAATTCATGCTAAGTTTTCAGTCTGCTTTACCTACCCATTTCCTAGCAACTTCAGGATTTTCTTCAAATTAACTGTAAACCACACTTATGTATTACATGTTTTGATACAAGCCCCTTAACAAAAAATGTATGCTTATCTTCATACTGAGATTTCCAGAAAATCTTGTGCTGGAGTGGTTGGAAGAAGAGAAATGGTGGTGATAGCCATCTTGGAGAGCTACCAGATCAAACTTCCAAGATCTACCCTTAAATTCTACTCTACTATATACTAAGCCAACATTAAACATGGGCCAGTGATTAGTCATTTCTTATAATATAAAGGTGACGGTTCTTAAAGATACGCCATTGGGACACAAGCTCCAAGTGAAGCCTATCAATACTTTGAGGGCTGTTCTGAAGATAAACTATATGTCTATCATCTGAGGACCAGTCTAGCTAAGTTCAGACAGATTCATTAATAGAATGAACAGAAGTTGAAGAGTTTTTTGGCTATGACTTATCAAGCCCGTCTACGATGACACAGAAAGTCTGTTAGTTATATTGGTAGCCAGAGTTTGCATGTCGACAAGATAAGAACTTCAAAATGTTGAAGAAGTATCCCAGAATCACATAATACTAAGGTAGAAAGGAACATAGAGAGCATTTAATTCAAATACTTAATTTTATAAGTGAAGACATTTAGATCTGGCATTCAAATATCAGTCTTCTGACTCTAAGAAGTGGTACTCTTTCATGGTAGCCACATTTCAAACTGTCAAGCAATCCATATGTCTTGTAACAGAAATACCCCAAATACCAGGCATCACACAAAAAAGAACTGGTATGTTTTCCTCTTGCCATGTGACATTTAATTAAATGTTTGCTTTGAGACTTGGTATTCAATGTGAATATACAACATTTTGAATCCTGTAATATTTAGGTTTTGTTGCAGAAACCAAGCAGTTATTTGTGTTCTATTTTCTATCTCCCACCTCCCAGGTTTAAGAGAGATTAAAACACTAAATTCAGTTGGAAATTTGGAATGTGTAGGTAGGAATCTAATTTTTACTGTATCAAGTAAAACAGCACAAATCAGCCCTCATTATGCCATTTCTTCTCAGGGGAAAAGTAGAAGCAGGAAATGTCTTTAATATCAAGAGAACTATGACCACTGTAGTTTAAACCACTCCCGGCAGCTCTCTGAGTTGACATGGTGCATAATAAGAATATTCACCCCAGGAGACATTAGAAAGTGAAGTGGTTCATCATAAATTGTTTAGGTAAATGCCGAACTATTTGTTGTCTATGGTGTTTGGATTTAAGTATGAGGAGCACACAATGTTTATCTCTGGCTTTAATTACTGGAGGAGCATTTAGGGAAGGGTATATACTGTAGTCTTTTTGGTAAATTGTGGCTTTTCCTTAACCATGACATTCCACAGTAGGGCTTAAAATCAGAGACTTTTCTCGAAGAGTGATGATTTATTTTAAATAATTTGCTGGGAAAGCACAAATTGTACCTTATGCTGTGTGTTGCTTGATGCTAATGGAACCACCTTCAAATGGCGGAATGCTCAAGGGAATAGGCATTTACACAGTTAGGAGAACTAAAGAGCAAATGTAAAAGAAAACACAACACGGTTTATTAATGAATGAGCCTGAAGTGATAATACCCTTAAGTAGCTGAGAAAAAACAGAGAACCTGGAGTAGCACAGAACTGAGAATAGCATTTTATGTTGTGATTGTTCTTTATATTTGCTGCATTGTGTATTTCCCTTTTGAACATTGTGCCGTAGAAATACAGAACAGTAGATACATGAATGATAAGACATTCCACTCTAAGAATTGAGCTCCAAGTACCTGTGGTCATCATCAGCATCATTAAAGTCAGAGGGAGCACCTGTTACTTTGGGTATTTTTGGTAGGTCCTGAGAGTACAAAGGTGACAATGACATCCAATGGAAAGAACCCAGGTTAGAAAGATAATCCATTCCACTTCTGGTAACTCACTGCCAACTGCTGTCCCTAAGCCCCACATCTTCTGTTCTTCAGGCTACACATTGCTAGGTTATCCAAACAGTCCTCATATAGCATGAATTTGATGCATTTCACCATTATATTTGCCACCCTCTAGACACTTATTGATGTCTTACCTAAAATGTGGTACCAGAACTGAATATGGTACTCCTGATGTAGTGCCCTGACCAGGGGAGATTATAGTAGGATGGTCAGGGCCTTGTTTCTGGATGAAGCCTAAGATCATTTTAGGTTTACTGACTTCCATATCACCGTGTTCAGTCAAATTGAGTTTGCCATCAGTGTAGGTAGGCTCCAAGGAAAGGTTTACATACCTATTCTGGCCCTTAAAAGGCAGGTAGGTGGCACAATGGATAGGGTGCTGGGTCTGGAGTCAGTAAGACTCATCTTCCTGGGTGTAAATCTTACCTCAGACACTTACTAGTTATGTGTCCTTAGGAAAGTCACTTAAACCTGTTTGCCTTACTTTCTTCATCTATAAAATGAGTAGGAGAGAGAAATGGTAAACCTCTCCAGTATTTTTGCCAAGAAAATCCCAAATGGGGTCACAAAGAGTCAGATATGACTGAGAAATGACTGAACAGTGAAACAAAATCTGACCTTAAAGCCTTGATTTCCCTTGATCTTTGTTGTCTCACTTCTAAAATGAAGTCTGAGGCATTACCTATTCTTGGACACGTTGTCCATTTTAGCTCACGTCATCTTTTTTTTCTCATTATGGTACCTGCCTTTGATTGTTACCTGTTTGCTGCCTATGGGTATATCTCTCATCTTTATCTCTGGGATATAAAGACTTCAAGGGCAAGAAACAATTCTTTCATATCCCTATTAGGTGTCTGGTACTATCTTATGTAAATATCAGGTGCCAATTACTGAGTTATAAACCAAAAAATGATATGGCCCCCTAGGGTCTACAAAGTATTTTCTTTCCAACTACTCTGGGAGGTCCAAACATTTCATACCTATTCACAGATTAAGAATCTATTGTTCAAAAGCCTATGTCTTTACTGTTTTTAAAAACTGACTACAAGCAACCTCTGAATGAGAGAGACCTGATACTCTCATTAAGGTGATTGGCAATAGTGATAACCTAGTTGTCTCACAGTTCCAATTCCCAAAGGTCATATAACTAGTTAGTAGCAAAATGAGAGAGTAGAATTCAGTTCTTCTGACTCCAGATTATGCTACTCTGTCTCTCTCAATAAAATGAATGAATGAATGAATGAATGGATGGATGGATGGATGGATGGATGGATGGATGGATGGATGGATGGATGATTGTAAAGGTTCTGTAGTGAGAGTGCACAGGGTTTGAAGTCAGGTGTAACTTAGGTTCAAATCTACATTCTGATATTTAATATTTGCATGACTGTGTATGACTCGTATAACTTTAAAATTATGATCCCATGATCCTCAGTAGGAGAGTACTAGAGCCAGCTCAGAGCCAACTTTAAAATTTTTGCTTTGGAAATTGGCAAACTCTATAAATAAGGTCTTCATTTATTGTTTTGCCAATTATCTAAACTTAAGCAAATGATGGGAAAATGTGAATAATGAAGATTAAACTTAAAAGTGTATTGTAGGTGTGTGTATGTGTGTGTGTATGTGTATTTTTGGGGAGCTGTTGTTAAATGTTTACCAGAATACTGTGATCCTAAGCTCTTTTACTTGCTGATCTTTCATCAACTATAAAACAGGGATAATACTCATGATGCCTACTTTATAGGTTTTTTGGAAGGAAAGAAATTTTGTAAGGTTTTAAGAGTTATATGAATGTGAATTTTTAAATACATGCTTAATTTGTATTGACAGATGAATGATCTCTGGTAGCATCATTCATGTCCTTAGAAAAATGTTTGATAGTAAAGATTTAATAAATAATTGTTGAATTGAATAGTGGTCACTGGCAGGGATTAACCCCTTTAATTATGATTTATAATAATTTTACTGTGGGAGGATATAGAATAGGATCTTATGTTATGATTTGTAAGAGTTTATATGTTAGATAAGACTGAAAAAAATACAGTGTGTTAAGATTGAGAATTAAAAATCAACCATGTTGTCAAAGACCTCAGACAATCTTATTTTTGAGATACCTCATACTTATACCTGTGAATGCAACTGGTAATGAATGTTGATTTCAAAATAAAACAAAATACCTCTGAAGTGATAGCTCACAATCTTAGCAAAAGAACATGAAGTTAAGGGCTACATTTACTCTGACATTACCTTCTGTAGAGGAGATAATTGATTTAGATTAAGTTCTATGATAAAGAAGTAGAGACATCCACCTTTATATCAAGTAAAATGAACATATTTGAAACTTAAGGAAAAACTGTAATTGGAAAGATATAAACCCACTGAACCATCTACCAATTCTAAAGGTCAATAAAAATAAATCTAAAGATTAATCAAAAACCTCTTGACAACAAACCTCTCAACTTGGAAGCATACAAACAATTGTGAAGCAAAGACATTTATGAAATAAGACAACAAAATAAGGCATGACATTCAGATCATATCCTGTTCTTGAATTTACCGTGATTTCAGAGCTCTTTTAATAATTAGTAACAGGTGGTAAATCTTCCTATTTGGTTTATAAATGAAATCAGTAGCTATAGATGTCATGCATGGAATATTTTTAGAGAATATTTATTGAACTACTACTGTGTGAAAGGGCATGCTATTAAGTAGTGATAATAAAAGAAAGTACATGTAACATGCCTTCCCTACATCCCTGAGAATTAGAACCTACTGATGTGACAAAGCACATATCATAATATTCCTCAAATTCATGCAAGAAAATGTGACCTTCTAATGTATATGTAAAAAGAAACAACATAATATAAGGTGGCATATGTTAATTCCCAAATGACTGGTGGAGATAATAAACACTAGTTTAAGTTTAGAAGAGAAAAAATTCATGACGATGATGATGAAGATGATAGCTAGCTATTATATAATGTTTCAGAGTTTGAAAAATGCTTTATCTACTTTGACTTCAGAACAATCCTTGGAGACTGTCATTTTATAGATGAGGAAATCAAGGGAGACAAGTTAAGTGACTTGCCCAGGGTCACACAACTAATAAAAGTCAGAGTCAAGTTTTTCTGGCTCCATGTCTTGCAGTCTGTATACTATGCTACCCAGCGCCCATTATCTGAGTACCATTTGTTAAAAAAAGAAAGAAAAGTTTTAATGTCTAAAACTTGAAAAAAAGGAAGAGTCAGATGTAGACAGGTAGTTGAGAGACAGGCATTCCAGGCACAGGGAGAAGCAAATCACAACTTTTTTCAGTTTGTTTTTTCATTTATAAAATTACAAAAAGAGAATCCACAAAACTTGGTTATTGATGGGATGTGGTAAAAAGAGGGAAACAGAGTTTAGATCTAACAATAACTACAGAAATATCAGCACCTCTCATTTATAAAGTGCTTTAACATTTACAAAATGCTTCTCTCTCTATTCTGTCAGGGAAATAGTTTAAGCATCATTATCCCTACCTTCTAAATGAAAAACTGAGACCAAGAGATAGCTAGAAAGATTCAGAGGCATGGCACAACCCCAGAGAAGATCTTATAATTGTTCATTCCTTTGGGGTTCACAAAGCACTTCCATGCAACATATATTATTTCTTTTGATTCTTATAAATATCTTTAGAAGGACACAGTTTTTTAAAAAAATTTTCACCCTATGAAATTGTAGGTCAGTGTGGTATACATGACCTGGCAAAATTATTCCAAAGTTTTTAATTAACCCTAACCTTAAACTAAGAGAATGATAGTGTTAGAAAAAAGTTGGTAAGAAAGCCTAAACTAAGATTGTTTGGGAGAACATAGGATGAGCTTTATTTTAAGCATTTTGTTGTGGTTGAGTTGTTTCGGTCATGTCCAACTCTCTGTGACCCCATTTGGGGGTTTTCTTGGCAAAGATACTAGAGTGGTGTACCATTTCCTTCTTCAGCTGATTTTAGACATACTGACTTTGAATTAACAATAGGTCATCTATACAGTAATTCCTAGATCAGCAGTTCTTAAATTTTTATTTCAGGACTACTTTATACTATTAAAAATATTAACATTATATTGTTGTTTTTGTCCTTTGTTTTCCAAAAGGACCAATGCCATCATGGGGTGAAGTTTTGACTTGCATGTGAATTGGAATTAAGGTAGGCAAAATTATACCAAGTCATCAGCCACACTCTCCCAGAGTTTTTGAAATCCAGTAGCAGGACAAAAGTAAAGATGACTGGTGATGGCTTGGGATACAATGGATATCCTTAGCATCCTCAATGTCTGAACAAGATCTAAGCACCCCACAGTGCCAGCTTCAGCCATCTTTATGGCCATTGGAACAAATTCTTCTTATCTGACCATTCTACCTGGGGGAAAGCCTTCACAGGTTTGGGAAAGACACCCCCCTAACTCATGAACGGGTTTGAGACTTGTTGATTACCCGCAATTACCTTGGTTTAGCCCATCAGATAAGAAGGTTTTACCACAGTGTGGCCATTGCAGTGCTACAGTTTCTTGGAGCCACAGGTGAGAGTTGGGTGCTGGGTAGACACCAAGGGTGGATGAGCAACCATGAAAAGGGCTTGGCAAGTATTTACAATGGGGGTGCTAGTTTTCTCTGAACACCCCCTTATACTACAACACTTTTAATATGGGCTATAGATATCTGTATCACATTAAAAATTTAAATATCTTAATGTGATTATGAAAATAACTGTCCATGAGGAAACCCTGAAAGGCTCTCAGGACACAGAGGGACATCAAGATCACACTTTGAGAATTACTGGCTTAGATTAGTTAATCAACCAACAAACATTTATTGAGAATTTACTATGTATAAGACATTGTGCTAGGGATACAAAGAAAAACAAACAAACATTTTCTAAGGCTATGTTATCCTGGAGGAGAGAATACATATGAAAATATGCGTAAAGATACATAAATAATTGCATGATAATTTTAGAGGGAGGAGATGACACTAGAAGCCAGGGAGGTCAGGAAAGTTTTCATGTAGCAGCTGGTAGCTGATGAAAATAGGGATTATAGGAGGGGAAATTAAGCAGGAAGTACATTTTGGGTATGAGGAGACAATTACTACAAAGACATGGACAGGAGTGCCAGTTTGGATGGATTATAGAATGCATGAAGGGAAAAATGTGTAGTAACCTGGAAAGCTTGATTGAGATCAAATACTTTCTATAGCTGTTGTGAGAATCAGATGAGATAATAATTTAAAAGTGTTTAACAGTTTCTTTCACAGTAAATTTTGTAGACTTATTTTTGTTATTATTATTTATTAGAATTAGATTCTCCTCCTGGGACTTTATAATTTTGTAGTACTCTGACGTGGTCAACAAATCTTGAATACTGAATAGTTCTGACACCATATTTTAGTTAGGATAAATGAGAAAAGTGTAGATGAGGGTAACCAAAATGGACTGACCTTGAGTTTTTGGTTTAGAAAGTTCATTTAAAGTAATCATGAATGTTTAATCTAGAGAAGAGAAGACTTTTGGGAAGGTGGAATCAAGATAACTAACTATCTTCAAGGACTTGAACAGCTACAGGTGGAAGAAAGATAAAACTTGTTTTGTTTCTCTCCTGAATTACAAACTAGGAACAATGGATGGAAGTTGCAGAGACACCTTAGGCCTGATGTCAGGGAGAAAAATATATTACTAACAGAATGTACCTAACTGGAGTAGCCTGTCTCCAGAGATAATAATTGATTTCCTTTCATTGTAGGTCTTCAAAAGGAGTCTGGATAACCACTTTTAGTTTATGTTGTAGTGGAGATTTTATTTTTGGTAGTGGCCGAACTAGATTACCATTAAAATTCTCCTCTGAATCTCTGGGATTTTGATTTTATGAAATATTCTGCTGATCAGTTTCATTATTAAGAGTGCCAAATGACATTAATTACGTATGTAACCAATATTTCTGCAGTGTCCTTTCATTATCTCTGTAAGAAGCTGAGGGAACCCAGGAGTTCCAGCCATGGAGAAAATAGTACTGAAACATCAGGGAGAGGCTATGTGTGGGTATCCAGGAGTAGGGTTCCCCCCCTTTTTTTTCTTCCACTGACCTTGAGAAAGACTTACTAGTTGTAAGTACATGTATGTACTTACCTACATGTAGGTAGCTACTGTGATCAGGCTGAAGCACTAAGATATGAAACTCTGCTTGCCAAGTGAAGGATTGGGACAAATGGTAGCTAACTTTGTCATTGGAGATGCATGAGCCACAGGGTGGCTGCTGTGCTCAACACAAGAGGAGACGACACAATCAAAGCTCCCTAAATGCACGCAACCTGCAAATCCAGATGGCAGAGATCAGTACAGCTGAATTGAATTCAGAACAGCAGAGCCTTTAGCTAAAGGAAGTCCTACTGGCTGCTGTAATGAAAGGGCACAAAAACCCATTTGTACCATTTTCCTCTTGATTTCACTTTATAACAACTGAGACCTAGAGAAGAGACACCCCTCCACTTATGTTTCCTTTATATGACCTCTAGGAAGATGTTATCAGAGAGTCTTGGGGGACAAGGTATACATGTAAAAATGCATTACATTCTTCTTTTCATTTCTTCAGTGTTCAATAAACTTTGTCTCCTGAAGTGTGTTAGTTTTTGTTTGTTTGTTTTGCTTTCGGGAGAGGAGCACATCGTTCAGAGACAGATGATTCTAGTCAAGGATGGGGGATTCCAGAGAATGATTTTTAAAAGACCGCTGATCAATATTCCATCTCATCACCTGGTTTAAATCTTGACTGCAGCAAGAGCCACCACAAAGGAACCATATAGCTCAGCTTGTGGGCTGTGGGAAGTGGAATAATCTAGTCATTTATATGCTAATTTCTCACTAGTGGCCAGTGGGAATAGTGCAATCCTTTTCTGGAGGCTGTACCAGTCATGTCTCAGAGAGGAACTGAAGGGCTACTGGGCTAACAGTTTATGGAGAACATTACTAAACTAAAAATCTCAGTGCACTATCTTTCTGCCTGAATGAGTGAATGAATGAAGAAAGCATTAATTAGGCACTTGCTGTGTGCCAAAGACTGCCACTAAGTGCAAATGATACCAATGAACATGACAGTCCCTGATCTCAAGGCCATTTAATTTTAATACAAAAAGTAGGGTTTAGTTGAAGGATGGCAAAGCTCAGAGCTTCTTTGCATGCAGTGTCAAGGAAGATTTTAAGGCCGAGTTGCATGGAGAGTTTAGTAGGAGGGTGGATGATAAGGCCTGGTGTTATAGAGACAGCAGCAGGCCTGCCAAGTCCTGGGTGATTCTGACTGGCTGCTTGATACTTGAACTCTTTCTGCTGCAGTATTTTTTCTTCAAATGGATGATGGCTATGGTATCTTGCAATTCTAGATTTTGCTATTAGTCCTTCATTTTCAAAACTGACCAATGACATCAAGGAATTATATCTTGACTTGCATATGAATTGTATTTAAGTGAGGCAGAATTGTACAGAATTATCAACCACCTTCTCTCTTACTGAGTTATTGAACTAAGGCAAGATAAAAGTCAGGATGGCTAGCTTGGCCCAGGAAGCAGTGTATGACCTTGGCATATTCAGTGTCTGACTAAGCTTTAAACACTCCACCATCCCTGCTTCAGCCACCTCCATGGCCACTGGAACAAATTGTTTTCATCTGCCCTTTTTGCCTAGGGAGAAGTCTTCACAGGCTTCAGGTAGGCATCTCCCTAACTCACCAAATGGTTTGAGACCTGGTGGAAGCCCTGAATCTGGTTTAGCCCAGCTGCTGAGAGGGTTTTGCCAGGATGTGGCTGCTTCACATGCTACAGTTTATATATACCAAAATGTGTGACATAGGCATTTGTTGAATAGTATAGAGTTACAGTTAGGGAAAATTTCATAGAAAGGACCTGGGCCTTGAAGGACAGGTAAAATTTAGGAGAGCAGAGAAGAAGAAGGAGGGTATTACAATGGGAGACAGAGTTTGAGTGAAGGTTATAGACACAAGAATTAAAGCGCTACATTTGTACATTATTATAATGTGATTAAATTGACCGGTAGGTAGGAACCATTTTTTTCCTACTGGCTTTACCAAATATATTATTTCTGCTGGAATCATGAATTCTACATAGGTGTTTGAAAGTAAAGGACCAAACTTGAAATCATAATTTAATTTAGCAAACTCACTATGTCTAAACACAAATAATCTAACTCAATAATTGACATTCAGAAATTGATTTCTTTTGAAGTCTAAAATATGTTAAATGATATCTATGAATTTCATATTTTCAGGGGGAAAGCAGGAGTCAGAATATATAGTTAAGTAAATATTCCTCTCCAGAAAAAAATAATAAAAAAGGAAAAGGAAACACTGGTACAGTGAATGTTTCTTACAATCTATCTTTATAAATAATACAAAATTCCCAGATTGCAAAGTACTTAAGGATTGAAACTATGATTTCTTTATCTAGCCCTCTAGGATGTAGCTATTGCATTGCATTTGATATAGTAGAATAATAAATGTTTGGTAAATGTTGGCTAGGGCAGCTAGGTGGCACAGTGGATAAAGTTCTGGACCTGAAAGTTAGAAAGACTCATTTTTTGACTTCAAATCTGACCCCAGACACTTGTTAGCTGTGTGACCTTGGATAAGTCACTTAACCTGTTTGACTCAGTTTCCTCATCTGTAAAATGAGGTAGAAAAGGAAATGGCAAAGCACTCTAGTATTTCTTTGCCAAGAAAATTCCAAATGGGGCCATGGAGAATCAGTATGACTGAAAAGATCTAACAATAATAACAAAAGTTAAATAAATAACTACAAATGAGAACCAAAAACATCAAATAAAAGAATCATCATACTTTTCTACATGAAATAGAATAGCTCAATATTACCTATACTTTATAACTATCTGCTATTTTTTGTGGACATAATCTTTATGAAATTTAAGGGAAAAAATTGGACTACCTTAAATCAGTAAATAAATTACTTATTTTTTAAGAACCCCAAACCAAAAGAATAACTGTCTGAAGACTTGTATACCTAAGAAAAATCTAGATGAGAAATACAAACATAATCCTGAACAGGCAATAAATAGAAAAATCATGGGATTCAACACTTTTAAAATTAAATTAGGTACACATTTTTTCCTTAGTCATCATTAGTCAAATTCAGTGGCTTAAAAAGAAGAAACTAAAATCATGGACAATTAATAAAAATCTAATTTGTCCCTGTTCTTCCTATGATGAGAATGTTAATTGAAGGACTGGCTTAAGCCCTGGAATAAATTAAGGTACAGAAATAGAAACATTACAACTGGTTCCCTTAACATCACAATCTAATTAAATTAAACTATAATGGTTTTATAGAAATGAATAGCCTTGCTAAAATCCAATCTCTTTCTGGGAAATATCCAGAGGGTACATAGCCATAAGGCTTCTGTATCATCTTTGGCCTCTCTCATTACTTTTTCCTGAACTGTTTTCTGCCCATCCTCACTTATTCCCACATTTTCAGTAAAGTCAACAAATATCAAAAGACATTTAATTTTGAGAGTCTTATCGAGTTCTTTGCGGCATTGATCAACTTTTTCATGTTCTGCAACTAACATTTTTGCATGTCACCATTATTTTTCATGGTAGTCATTTTTTTTAACAAGTATTTATTGTTGGCACTGCAATAAGATAAGATCAGCGTCCCATGAAATGATGTTTCTTGTTGCCTTTTGGCACAAGATAAAAACCAATACCATCAATTCCTTTGTTTGTCATGCTAAAAAAAAACCTGCAAGCCATCCTTTCATTTATCTACAAGTATTATTTATGTACATATAATACACCTTTGGTTTTGGAGAAATGTTAAGTATTTCAAGGTTCAAAAATTCTGTTCTTCCAATAACATATCCTCTCATTGGCAACAAGACAAGGCTTTTATTCTTTGAACAGCAAAAGCCAAGTTAAAGTTTATAGGTTGTCTCAAAACTTTGTAACTCTTAGCATTCTTTTTTTTTTTTTTGCTTTTTTTTTGGAGGGCAATTGGGGTTAAGTGACTTGCCCAAGGTCACATGGATAGTTTTTGTGTTGTGTCTTAGGCTGATTTGAACATAAGTCCTCCTGACTCCAGGACCAGTGCTCTATTCACTGTGCAACCTAGCCACCCCAACTCTTAGCATTCTTTACCTCTTCCCCCTTTTCTGCCATTCTACCACTATTACTGTGAAAATGGAAAAATCCGACAAAGGACTAATAGTCATTTTGAATTTTCCTTTTTTTCATGTGTTACTATGGCCAGGGAATTCATCAAGTGGCTAAGACAGTGGTAGGAAACTAATGTCTTCTAAGCTAGACTGATTCTTGGAAAGCCAATTATTGACAAATAAAATCAGAGAAGATTGTAATGGGGGTAAACTGGCATTTTTTTTTGTTTGTCTGTTTTGGTTTTGGACCTTGAAGGCAGAGTAAGGTTCATCATCATCAATATCACCACCCTCACCATCATCATCTACGTGGCACAGTGGATAGAGTATTGGGTCTGAAGTCAGGAAGATCTGAGTTCAAATCCAGCCTCAGACACTATGTTCAAACTCAGTTCTATGACCCTGGGCAAGTCACTTAACATGTCTACCTCAGCTTTCTCAACTATAAAATAGGGATAATAACAGTACATATCTCATAGGGTTGTTGTGAAATAATATTGGTGAAGAGCTTAACACAGTATGTGGAAAATTTAGGCACTTAAAACTTGTTTCTTTCCTTCCTTCTCTCCTTTCCTTCTTTCCTCCTTTCTTCCTCTCCTTTATTCCCTCCTTTCTTTTCCTCCTTTCTCTCCATCCTTCCTCCTTCTTTCCCTCCTAACAGCTGGCATTTATATAGTACTTTAAGATTTTCAAAGTGCTTTACAAATATTTTATCTTCGAAAAAATCTCGAGTTGTAGTGCTATCTTTATCTCCATTTTACATACGATGAAAGTAAAGCGCAGAGCCTTTAAATGATTTGCCCAGGGTCAGAAAACTTATAAATGCCTGAGGTTGGATTTGAACTCAGGTCTTCTTGACTCTAGGTCTAATACTCCATTCAGCACAGTGCCATCTGACTGCAGAGATGGGAAAGGAAAAAAAAAAATCCAGAAAGAAGAAATATTCTGAGGAAAGGCATAGATACCAGAAGGCAGCAGAGGTATAGAAGAGATGAAAGTCAAATCTAACTGGCACACATTTGAGGAGGAGTGGTAGGAAATAAGACAGAAAGCTAAAGTCAGAAAGGTGCAGATAGCATGCGTAAGGTCTTGAATGCCATACTGAAAGCTCTGAACTGTATTCAATAGGCCATGAGGAGTCACCAAAAGTGAAATGACAATTAGATTTGTGCACATTTAAGATGAATATGGAAGACTTAAAAGGTTGTTGTTCAGGTACCTGGGGTCATGGCACTGAAACTAGGTGTAATTTTGAATTTGAAGATCCCTTTGAGTTGGCAAAAGTAGCAGGTATTTAACACTTAGTAACTAATCAAGCCTCTGATTGGGGGAACAGAAGGTATGAACTCCTATTTCCTGTTACTCACAACAGACCCTGTGAACTTTAGTGTGGAGCAGGACCTTCCCAGAGAGCTGGTCAAGGAACTGGGAGCTGTCTGCCATTGAACCCACGTGACAGTCTGGTGAATCCAGGTAGAATCTGGGACCATGGAAGGGGATCCAGGGAATCTGAGAACAGGCTCCAAGTCAAGGTGAAAAGACCTCTCAGGAAGGGGTTGGCTGAAGGAAGTAGCTAATGCTGTGTATATAAAAAAAGCCACAGAGAGGCACAGTCAGGATTTCCTGGAGACTGAGATCTGGTGGCAGAGCAGCTACAGAAGAGTAGAGAACTGAGTCCTGAGAACTTGTGGTAGTGGTGGAGCTTCTTCTGAACAGGATCCCAGGAGCCCAGAGCCCAGAGCCAGGAGCTGGAGCCAGAAGCCAGGAGCCCGAGAGCCTGGGAGCCAGGAGCCCCAGAGCCCAGGAGCCCAGGTGACTGAAGCATGACCAGGATCCTGAGACTTTGTTTGTTTGCAGCTCAGTTGAGCCTTGAATTCCCTGGAGCAGAAATGGTGAAGGAGCTGACATGGAACAGACCCTGTGAACTTTAGTGTGGAGCAGGACCTTCCCAGAGAGCTGGTCAAGGAACTGGGAGCTGTCTGCCATTGAATCCACGTGACAGTCTGGTGAATCCAGGTAGAATCTGGGACAGGGGATCCAGGGAATTTGAGAACAGGTTCCAAGTCAAGATGAAAAGACCTCTCCTTGGGTACTGAATAATTATGGAATTATAGTTTATTAGTGACCTAAGGGGTGGAGGGTTTTGTGTATGATACTTAGTAAGACTTTGCTGAATAAGTGACTGATTGTACTTTGAGTACTTTGACTATTGCTACTGATTAGTGACTGATTGAGTTAATCAAGACTTTGCCCCATGAGTAGAAGGACTTTGGCTATTGTACTTTGAGACTACTGATAAGTGACTAATTGAGTTAACTTAAGAGTGACTATTTTACTTTGAGGCTCTGTTGTGAATATTATATTGTGATTTTCTGTGATAAATTGTAATATTGTGAATGCTGTACCTTGATTCTCCATGGATGTTTTGCTTTTGTTATGGAATAAATAGAGTGATCACTATACTGAGTAATCAGAACCTTAAAAAAGCTGTTCACAGTAGCAGTTCTGGAAAGCTTCTGTGCATGGCATTCTACTGGGTGAAACAAAAGGACAGAGATTATAGAAATAAAATTATTCGTTGAAGGAATGTGGGAGGTGAGGGAGAAGAGTCAAAAATCACACATAGGTTATAAATCTAGAGCTGGAAGAGACCCAAGTGGCCTTCATTGTACAGATGAGGAAAATGAGACCTGGGTATAATACTATTGTCACAATCTCCAATGTCATTTCCTTTTTGAAATTGTTATGATTGTTTAAAAAGGACAGGATGGTAGCATCAACTTCATTCAAAAAAGCCATAATAGCCACAAGAACTCAAAAGAACTTTTAACTAGATGTGATAATGTTAATTTTTGACCATACCAAAAGTTAAAAACAAAGAGTTGATACTAAGAATAATAATTTCTAGGCATCTTCTATTTAAGTGGTTTTTGTTTTTAGGTTTTTTTGGCAAGAAAGAATAAAATTAATCAAAATTATATTTTTATGGGTTTAAAAGAGAGAGGAAGAGGAGGGAGAAAAGCAGGGAGAAAGAGACAGAGAGAGAGAGAGAGAGAGAGAGAGAGAGAGAGAGAGAGAGAGAGA
>NW_027187246.1:3424285-3474726 GCF_028583685.1 Petaurus breviceps papuanus
GAGAGAGAGAGAGAGAGAGAGAGAGAGAGAGAGAGAGAGAGAGAGAGCACTATTCCTGAAATTCTGGAATGTAACATCTGAGATTTATAGCCTTCGAGATTGTGAAATGATAATGTTTTGATGATCAAATCATACTTTAGAGCTATTCTAAATAAGTATCAGAGGTAAGATTTGAATCCAGGTTCCCTGATTCTAGAGCCAGCATTCTTTCTTCCATTCCCTATTAATTTATAGGTTTCTAACATGGATGACTGAGTGGTGCCTCTACCAGACATAGAGAATTTAGGAGGGGTCAGGTTTGAGGGCAAAAATATACATTATTCCTGTTTTATACACATTAAATTTAAAGTGTTGCTGAACTTCCAGGTTGAGATTTCCCATGAGCATTTAGCAATATGAACACTTAGAAATAAGGAGGAAGATTTACATAAAATTAAAAAAAAAAGATTTAGGAATCTTTCCCTAAAATTAAGATTAAAAGTGAACAAGAATTTGTTTACTCGGGGATACATAGACCTGTTATTACATTATCAACCAGGATCTTGGGCAGCTAAAGCAGTTAGTTAGTTGGAGCTGAATAAAAAGGTAAAAAAGAGTTGAGATAATTCACTTCATTATGAACCTTTCATTAAGTACCTATTAAGTACAAGGTATATATGTGAGAGGTAGCATGGTAGCTGTGCAGAGAATTGGGCTCAGCACCAGCATGATAGGAGTACGAGTCCTGTCTCTGACACACATGGATTGTGATACTGGGTAAGTTAGTCTCTCCAGGGCCTAGTTAACTCCCTATAAATGATTAAAGCTGGAGATCGTCTGCTGATTTGCTTTGGTATGGGGAGATCCATATACCTATGAAATGACAGGTACAGACCAGAAAAAGAAAACAAAAATTGCAGGTCATTGAACAGTGTCAGGGATACAACAACAAAATAAAATAAAAATACCAGTCCCTGCCCTCATGTGAGGCAATGGAAATGAAATTCAATTGGAAAATGAATTTAGGTAGAGAAGCTAAACCATGCCAAGTATACACAGAACAAATTTGTTACCTGGACGCAACAACATTTTGAAAGTATTCGAGGGACTGAATCTCAAGATATCTGAAATGAGTATAGTAGCATCCAGTTGTTTTTTAAACATTTAAAAATACTGATAATATTTTAAAAAGGTAATTGAGAGTATATCAATAACCATACATCTATGATCTATTTTCTAATTAATGTAAAAATCATTATGAAAATGATATGCAAACATGCTCTAATCAAATTTACATTCTTCATAACAATATGGGAAGAGAATAGTAAGTCTTTTTGCCAGTAAGGTTCTACAGCATAGCCAACTATATCTCTGCAGTTACACACTCTGCTGACAGTTATGGAGAATATCAGAATCCACTGTTGTTTCTAAGAATATCTTCTAAAGATTTTTTTAAATTACTGGGTACCAGGTAGAGAAAGAATGGACTACAACTTTGCAAACTTGAATTTGATAAATATTTTTTAAATGTGTTCTATGTGCAAGGTACTGTGCTAAACACTGTCAATACAAAGATGGAAAATACTGTCATTCTTACTGACAAGAAATGGGACATAAGCAGCACTTACCTGTAATGTAAATGGGGTGTAATAGGGCACAGGAAAATTTGAGGAGAGAGTGGGGGAAAATCATTTGGGGAAATAAGAGAATATTTCCTGGAAGAGGTGGCACTTGACCTGAACCTTAAAGGGGTAGAAAGATTTCAAGAGGTAAAAATGGGAAGGAAACGAGTTCAAGGTATGAATAAGAGCTTCTGGCAATGTGCTGAGGAAAGAGATAATAAGTGTTTCAATATGGGTGGAATGAAGATTGCATGAAGGGGTGTATTATGAAATATACCTTGAAAGCTGGGTTGGAACCAGGTAGGATCCTGAATGCCAGGCTAAATGATTTATTATTTGTCCTATAAGCATTAGGGAACCAATGTAAATTTGTGATCATAGGAGTGACATGGTCAGAGCCATGCACAAGGAAGATTATTTGGCATCTTTGAAAAGGATGGATGAGAGGGCAGAGAAGAAGTCAGGGAGATCAGTTAGATTATTATATTAAAAATTTTAAATAATGCATGTGAAATGTGATGAAAGCCTAAACAAGGGTAGTAGCAATCTGAATGGAGAGCAAATGGATGGCTTAGTGAGGCATTTCTGCAAATAGAATCAAGGGAACTTAACAAGGGAGTGAATGTGGATGATTTGGGAGGGGGAAGAAAAAAAATGTCTAATATTTTGAGCCAGGTGACTAGGGAGACAGTAACTTTTGTTTTTGTTCTGCTACTAATGCACTGTGTGACCTTTTGTGTCACTTAGTATCTACTTTTTCCAACTCCACTTATAAAGATAAATGAGAAAAGATATAGCGAAGTCCTTGGCAGTAAAGTACATTTGTATGAGGAGTAGAAGGTAAAGCTTATTTTTATTTTAATAAATACAAATACTGGTATCACAAGGAAACACAAACATTCCATTTGAATTTTGTCAAATGTATTCAGTAGTGAAAGACTGCAGATGAGTTGAGGAATGGAAAGTGACATTGAAGTGAGCAATTTTTATCTGATATAAAAGATGAAGAAATATTCCAATGAGTTTGATGCACTTTTGGAAGGGCAGGAGAATTCTAATGAGTTATGGTTGACAAGATCTTAAGGATACAGATTCTGCATCAGCTTGGAAACATTTTTTTAGGGGGGAGGGGATGGTAATTAAAAAGACTTCAACACAGATGCCATTGAGCTCAGCTTGACATCTGACAATGCAAGAATATGGCATCCTAAATATACTGTATATATTTTTGACTTCAAAGGCATGGTGTATCACTTTCTAAAGGAAGCATGTTTATAAAAGAAAAAATGTAAGTAACTTTACAAGCAGTGAATAAAAATAAATTCCCAAGGGAAAATGCTAACCCTTGTGAAAGGCTAACAAGGCAGTAATAATTATAGATATGTACATTGTGCTAAAAACAAACAACGAAAGCCTTTCTATAAGTATGCAAGCCTCATGGGCAGATCTAAATCCTTTCTTGGTGAGTCATATGGACTGGTTACCCCCAAGTCTTATGGACAAGTAATTGGCCTTGTTTTGTTTGGCCCCAGATGGTATAACTTGTACCGATATGGAGAACTGATAAGGGGACAAATTTCAGCATTACACATAGGAAAAACAAAAACAAACAACAACCTTCCTATGTATTGAAGGAATCACAAAATGAAATGACTTGCCATAGGAAGAGGTTCATCAGCACTGAGGCTGTTAAAGTAGAACTGGAAGACTACTTTGGGGAGATTCTATGAAGACAATTTGATTTGAGTACAGGGTTGAACTAGATTACCTCTTGAGACCCACCTAAAATTTTATGATTTACAGATCTAAGTTTGGACCAAGATGAGGGGAAGGGCTTATCTATTTCTGGGATTCAGAGAAAGGAGCAATTAAAAAGGTCAACATTTATTAAAACAATTTGTTCATAACATTTATGTAAATGTTGTCTTTCCTATTAGACTCTATGCTTCTTGAGGGCAAAGACTGCTTCATTTTTCCCTTCGCATTGCCAGAGAAGGACACATAGTTGTCACTTGATAAATGATTGCTAATTCACTGATCATAAAACTAAAGAACAGTGCATTGAGAAATAGCCTCAGAGTCAGGAGGACTTGGGATTAAGTCTGGCTGCTGACATTCTGCTTGTGTGACCCTGAGCAATTCACTTAACCTCTTGGTGGAGCAGGACCAGTCTGAATTGAGAGTGGGAATTTCCCCACTGGTGATATTCCCCATACTAGTGTTTTCACAGATCTTGTAAAAAAAAAAGTAGTTAGGAATTTCCCCCAACATAAGAATAAGTTGAAGTCATTTTTTCAAGAAATAGTAATAAAATATCTAATGTATTTGGGTCACTACTAGGTTTGCTAGGAGCTGAGAGATATGTAATACATGTAGTAACTCTCATCTGTACAATACTCCCATTGAAACACTGGCATGTCAATCAATTAATTAACAAATACTTATTAAACAGCTTCTATGTGGCTAGCACTGCCCTAAGTGCTGGGGATAAAATTCAAAGAACTAAATAATCCAATCTCATAAGGTGCTTACATTTTAATGGGATTCTATGCAACAAGTATGAATAAAAATCATATGATATACATATGAAATTTAAAAATACAAATATGTACAAAATATTTAAATACAAGGCAATTTGGAAGGATGGGCACTAGTAGTTGCAGTGGGGAGAATCAGGAAAGGCTTCATGAAGAAAATGGAGCTGCATCTTAAGAAAGAGAGGAACCAGATGCTGTATGAAGTACTTTTCTTTTTTACAAATATCTTCTTCATAACAACCCTATGAATTAGTTATTGTTATTATTCCCATTTTACCATTGAGGAAACGGAGGCAGACGGCAATTACATGATTTATTCAGAGTTAAATAGTTAGCAAATGGTTGAGGCTAGATTTGAATTCAGGTTTTCCTGACTCTAGGCCGGGCCTGGCTATTCGCTATGATACTTACCTGCCTCAAAGGCATGAGACAGAGATAAGAAGGGACTGCATTTTAGACAGGGAGAAAACTAATGTAAAAATGTGGAAATAGAGGATGGATGTCCAATTACTAATGTCCAATGAAGCTGGAAAGATAAGATTCTGTAGCGTTTTTAAAAGGTAAGCTGATGAATTTCTGTATTATCCTAGGTACAATAGAAAATCAATGGAGTTGATTGAGTAGGGGAATTACATATTGGACAGTTTCTTAGACTAGCCCACAAAACCTTATTTAACCAACTATAGGGATGAACCATAGTATTAATTGCAGTGTTATTAATTTCAGAATTCTAAGATTTGGATGGAAAATATTTTCCAGAGAAATAATTATTATAAATGGTAGAAAGCTAAGCTCTATTCAAATTCCACACCTTATGTGGAAAAATCTGTTTCATACCACATATTAAGGAAAAAAAATAATTTGCACCAGAAATCTCCCTTCTCACCCCTATCTTTTATCCCTTTCTTTCTTGCCATCCCTGCAAACTTCATGGTGTCAGCTGCAGGACTGGCAGCAAGAAATGGAGAACACGTTCATTTTGTTTCCTCCTTGCCAAATAATGCAGCAAGAAGGTTGTTTCAGGTAGTCAGATGAAGAAGATAAAAAGACAAAAATGAATTTATTCTTGCCTTCCAAGAGATTACATTTTATAATTCTTGTTCCTCTCCTGTGTTTCTAACTCCCTGGACTTTTACACAATTCCTCTGCTACATCTCACCTTGAATCTTCTCTTTGTGTCTGAAGGCCTCCTCCCTTAAACATCCCTTTTCAGTGCTAATCCCCTTCTCCCATAGGTGAGTTTCTCCAAGGGCCTCCTTTGGGGAGAGGCCCAGACCAGTCAGTCTTTATTCCCATACCCAACTGCTTCTCACTTTACAAATGGTGGGGGCACTTTCTCCACTGTTCCCCACACCTTTTCAGTTCCCTTGACTGTACTGTCTTCCCAGATTAGAATGAAGATTCCTTGAGGTCAAGTACTGTATTTCTATGTGTTTGTATCTCTGGCATTTAGTACAGCATCTGATGATGGAATCCTAATAAAGCTGCCCCCAGACCCGATATTCTAACTTCATTATAGTCCTGGCTCCACTGAACAGCAGGCCCACTGTACCTATTTAGTCCCCTCTGCCAATGTCCTAACTTCTTCATATATGCCTCTCTGCTCACTGGAACACAGGTATGTCCCTGAACTCTTAGTTCCCACAGAAACAGCAGATATGTCCATGTGATGGGATCCCAGTTATTGCCTAGCCACTGCCTCCAGACCCATTCCCACAGAAATAGGCATATTATTGTATTCAATTACAATCGCATCATCCATCTAGCCCAAGACAGGACCACAATACCTAACTATCTATCTTGACCAGACAAGACCACAATAGCTAGCCAATTGGAGGGCAGCATGATCAGAATGTTTAACCACTGAACCGAAGTGCCCATCAGAAATTATACACCAAAGCCCCTTAAATCTGCCAGGGTCCCTGGAAATCACCTAATAGGCCACAATAGTGAAGGAACTTTTCACCTGTAAACCTGCCCCAGATACAGGTTTGTTTTTGTTTAAGGCTTCACTAGAAACAACATTAATGGTGGCTTCACTAGAAACGGCATTACACCCCCTTGGAGCCACATTTTGTTGATTAGCAACACCTAGCTCTATAAAAGTATACCTTTCAGAAGACTCAATTCTGTCTTCCCTATTGGGGAGGCAGTCACCATGGTTAATAAACACTCCTTATCAAATTATAATTGTCTTTGCTGTCATGTCCATTTCATTTGTCCATTTCACTTGGAGGCCCCAGCAAGATGACATTAATTGCATTTCCAAATTACATATAAGAATGATTGATCTTACCAAGTGAAGAGGCTAGTTGACTTATGACCTCATTTTCTCCTCTCTTTTTCTCATCTTCCCACTTTACAGATGGATTGAGACTCAGGGTTAAATGATTTATTCTAGGTCACACAACCAGTCAGTGCAGAGTTTGGAACACACCATTTCTCACTGACAAGCTTTTTCTCACTTTTCTGATTTTTTCTCTTTCATCTTTCTCTTAGCTCTACCTCTCTTGTTTTTCTCTTTTTGCTCTCTATTCATAGATGGAGAGCCTTCATATCTGAGCAGTCTGAGAGCTTTAAACATATGACCATTCAGATTCTCTACCAGGGAATCACAAGATCCTTCTGATAAGCGAGCCCCCAAAGCAAAATACCAACTCCTAGTATATACACACTTCTCAGAGCCAGAAGGCATCACAACTGCCTTGACTCAGTGCCTAATTAGAAATTAGCAAAAGGTGTGAAAGTTTTCCTACAAGCAAACCTCCCTAAGCAAGTTTCCTTTAACGGGGTCCATGTGAGGCCTAGGCTTATTAATGGGGGGGAGGGAGATCTTAAATCTCATTAACATTACAAGTGCTTGACACATAGTAGTTACTTAATAAATACTTATTTCCATCCCTTCCCCTTATGAAGATTCATTCCTTCCTCCCGCCCCCCTCCAAAAAGAGAGAGAAGTTCCTAGACAGAATCAATTCTATCTTAACAGACCTAAAATTACTGACAGTCGATATGAAAGTCATTTCCAGATAAGTTGAATACACTCAGAATATTGACTAGTTAGAATGCAAGGATAAGAATCATTTTAATCAATGAATGAAATCACCTACTGAAATTTAAAGTGCCAGATGCTACCACTGTTTCTTAACTAGGTGAGTATCTGACTCTATTGAGTCAATCAAATGTGGTTTTAAGACTAAGAGTGGAAAATATTCTTGATCAATTTAGAAGTCTTTGAAGACCATTGGATGAACTGAAGTGACACTTCCCTGAATAGGTATTTGTTCTGGTTTCAAAAACTTGGCCAAATATAAAATAACCAGCCAGTTCAGAACTGAAACAATCCAGTTTCTAGCATAATTAGTTGTGGAGGTCTCTGAAAAGTAATCACTTGGAGGTCAAGGAGGAGAGACTTTGACCTTGGCTTTAGTCTCCTCCTCTCCCACCTTGGTCCTAAAGAGAACATTCTGAACTTCAAAGGGTCTGGAAGATTTTGGAACTCTCATTGTCATTCTCCTAGCATCCATGAAACAGCTGATAACATTTGTATTAGGAGACAAAGTTCACCTGGATGTGATGAGAAAAGGCAGATTCCATGCTCTACAAGGAGTCCAGCAGAAAAGCTATATCATAAATAAAGAGAAATACATAAATACCCCAATGAAAGGAACAAAAGTACTTCTAGCAACCCCAAGTCGTGGATTACCCCTTTGCCATGTATATTTTCTTGGCTTGAGCTCACTTTCCCCTGGACTCCATAGATATATTGTTGGGAGAGTGTTGTACATTTTTTTTTTGAGGGTTGGTAGTGTTTTATAATGACTGTTTTTATTAGTTTCTCACTAGGAAGCAACTAGGTAGCACAATGGATACAGTGCTGGGCCTGGAGTCAAGAGGACCTGAGTTCAAATTCAGACTCAGGCACTTTGGTAAGTCACTTATTTGCTGTCTGCCTCAGTTTCCTCAACTGTGAAATGGAAATAACAGCACTTATGTCGCAGGGTTGTGAGTATCAAATGAGACAATATTTGTAAAGTGCTTTGGCACCATATAAATGCATATTTCCCTGTCCTGCCATGTTCCATTCCCTAGTATACTACTTAGCAAATACCCTCAGGGTTACCCCTAGAGCCTTGAGGAAGCAAGAAGTAGTGGCAGATTTCTGGAGACTCCATATGTAGGTGTAAGTAGGGGTTTGGGAGAGTAAACTCTAAAATCTGTTACGTGAGTAAAGATAAAAATCAATAGCAAACTAAGAGAAATCTCAAAGATGAAAACATGCTACATATAATTACAACACCACCCTGATATCAACAAGGAGAAAATGAATATTGTCACCAATCAATATAATTTCTTATATGTTTAAAAACAGTTAAATAATTGCCACAACAAGGAGGCCATAGGAGTCCAGAAATAGTCCTATCAGAAAACAAATGATCTCCTTGCCAGTAGGAGAGATGTACAATAAAACACAATATGTTCATAAGTGGTAAATATTCCAGTTCAAAGAGAAATCATGTTTCTTTGATAAGTCCAATTCATAAAAGACTTTTAAAAGTTTGGAACAATTTAAAAATAACCTAAGAAACAATCAGATATCAAGGTGAAGACCATGTCCCACATTACTCACTAAATTCTTCTCTGACTATAATTGATCTCCCTCATCTCTGAACTCGTTATTAAAAATATTGCACAATTTAGCACTTTATTATATGTGCTTTTGTATTGTTGTCTAGTTGTTTATTAATAAAAATACAAGTCCTCCCAGTTATATATGAGAAAAGAGAAAATACTTTATACTTTTCTTGTACTCCCATGGTGCCTACCTCAGTGCTGGGATGAGGAAAAGACTAATATGTACTCAATAATATTTGTTGACTGATTGAGAACAGACCCTGGAAGGCCCATTACTTTCTGCACAATAGTAGTCAATTCTGACTCAAGCAGCTCATGGCAGGAAGTTGCTTGTTTGATAAGTTATGAGCTCTACCTGTCAAGCCATTAGAATGAAAAAGAAATGTAATTTGCCATGGGCCAAAATGACAAATTACATTGAGTACCCTCTACAAAGAAGTATTTTATCTTGTCAATAAAACCCTTCAGGTTTCTTGTGTGCATTTCTATTCAAATTGCAGTCTCAGCATTCTAACCTAAATATTTTATCTGCCTTTCTCTGGTATTGGAAAAGGCTGTGATTTGCAGTCAACTTTCAGCAATTGAGGAGTGCATATTCTGCCTCTGCTGGACCTCCTTCTCTCATCAGATTTCCATTCTCCTCTTAAATTGCATACCAATTAATGAACAAACAAGTAATTAGCGCCTTCTTTGCGCCCAGTAAGTGCTGAGGATATATACACAAAGAATGAAAGAATCTGTACTTTCTAGGAGTTTTTTAAATAGGTGTGGAGGAGGAAGACAAAATAAACCATTGGAGATGACTGAGTAGGAGAATGGCTATCAGATCTGCCCTTAAAAAAACAAACAAACAAATCTCTTTGGAAGACTGGGATGAAAGTGGAGAGATATTTGAGGTAGGAAGACCAATTAGAAGGCAGATTTAAGAATATAGATGTGATGAAGTCCTGAAGGTGTTTGGCTGAATTAGTGGAGAAAAAGGAGAAGGAAACACTTATTAAGTACCTATTACGTGGCAAACATTATTTCATGTGATCCTCACAACAAACTTGGGAGGTAGCTATTTTGATCTGATGAAAATGTTTCACTACCAGTATATTATGTGTGTTCTGTAATGTCCTTGACTTGCTTTATTACTGCAAGTCGTTTTTTGTGGTGGGGATGGGGTGGAGGGCCAGGCAGAGAGAGAGAGAGGGAGGGAGAGGAAGACTATTACCTTTGTTTGAAAAGCTAGGTAGTTGTCACTTTCATTTCCGGGATGCTTACGGTAGTTTTCTATACTTTCCTTTCTACCACCTCTGTAGGAAACAACAATAGCATTTGTGTCCTTAGCAATTTGCCATTTATAAGTTTTCCTTATGACAGTCCCAAATAGATCAGGTTCTGAGGCTCAGAAAAGTGATTTCTCACACAACATTCTGTACTACAAATGAAATGAACCTAGTAAGGTATATTAGGATGATATCTAATTTAGTATGCAAAGAGAGGTACCAGAGTCTAACAAAAGAGTTTTGGCCAGGGCAGCTAGGTGGCACAATAAATGAAACACTGGCCCTTGAATCAGCAGGACCTGAGTTCAAATGTGGTCTCAGAAACTTGACACACTAGCTGTGTGACCTTGGGCAAGTCACTTAACCCCAATTCTCTTCTCTTCCTTCCTCAAAAAAAAAAGTTTTGGCTTTGGAGTCATGGGACTGGGTTTGATTCCCAAATTCCAGTTCTCTTCTGATCCTTAATAGCTATGTGACCTCAGGTAAGTCATTTAAGCTCTCTGGGCCTCAGTTTCTTCATCTGTAAAAGATAGGTTTTTTTTTTTTTACTCAACTCCTTTGCCTTTTCCCCACAAATATTTATGATCCTATGACTTGTTTAATGTTCTGCTACTTATGCTATACTGTCAGTTAGTTGATAAATATTTATTATTTACTAAGTTTACCATGGGTCAGGCACCATGCAAGTTCTAGGGAAACAAAAATAAAAACAAAGTCCCTCAAGTAGTCTTGTGATTTCATTTAGTGTTGAGAACTCTACCAAAATAATATTCTAGAGATCTGCTTGATTCTATTATATTAAAAGATACTTTTAAAAAATGATAAGTTTTATCCTTTAATGATAGCCACTATTATTATTAAACTATAAATGAGAGCTGCCTAGATTCAGCATGGTTTATAAAGAACTCCACAAAGCATCAGGAAAACCTGGGGGGTTCAAGTCATACCCTTGACATGTACATGTTTTCTGAACCTGGATAATTCCTAGGACCTCACTGTCCTGCACAGCTCTCTAGGATTATAAATTGCTGAAAGTCTCCTGATTTGTGTTGGTAGAAGGAGTTCCCAACATTTGAGAAATCATAGACTTAGAAGAAAAAGAAAAGAAGCCACTGAGGACTTCAAAGAAAGACTATCTCACTCCACCCCAAAATAACAAACAACAAAAACATCATTGTTTAACAATGAGAGTGTAAGTAGTCCATAAAAATGTATGAAGCACCTACTAAGAGCCCTTAAGAACACAAAGAAAGGAAAAGGAAAGTTTATGCCCTCAAGGGAGTTTACAAACTAATGAGGAAGGACAACACAAACACCTAAGCTGAAAAGTAGGGAGGAGGGTACCCAGCTGAAGTTCATATACAAATGAATCAGCCAGGAGGGAAATGAAGAAATAGTTGCCCTAGATCACCTCCTTAAAGAGGGATCTGGGAGGAGTTCTCTATTGTCCATCATCCAGCCTCCTTAGTCAGAGGGAAGAAAGGGCTATAGGTACCCGGGTATAATGTTAAGGGAATGGAGCTCAGTGTGGGAGGAATTTATCTAACAGAGAATAAACCGAGAAGAGGAAAGGTGGAGCAGGAAGCGAGTGAGGTGAAACTGAGGCAGAAAGAGGAGGCAGAGTCCCTAGTGTGGGTGAGAGAGAGGCATTTTGCCTGAGGGAGCTTGTTTGTGGGGAGGCCTGTTGGAGGGAAGGCTTAGGGATGGCAGTGCTCCTTGCATTGGTAATGTGTACCTACTTTTTTATTACCATGGTGGATTTGGCTTTCTGGTATATGATTATCTTGGTTTTGTCTTTGAAGAAGAAAGTCTGTTATTTCTTGTGTTTTAAACCTGGAAATGTGCCTGCATGTTCATAGAAGCTGCTGTGGGTATCACATTGGTCAAATAAGGGGGAAACTGAAGAAGTGTGAGTTTAAGAGCTGTGATCTTACAGTATGAGGAGCAAGCATCCTGCTTGCCTACTTGTTTTTACTTGCTATCTATTTATATCTGCATCTGTATATCATATATGTATACTGACAGATACAAATACAAAATCCTCCTAAGTCCTATTCTGATGCCTCTGCTTGTTGCGGAGGTGACTCTGAGTTCTCAAAGGCTAGACCAGTAGGGCTCTTATGTTGATGGAATCCGTGAAGCTAGAGAGACTTTAATTACCCTGGGAAAGACAATGTGAGCACAGGCTTACCTAAGTATCTTTGGAAGTACTGAAGAAAATATGCAAAAATGAGGAAAGACTGAACTTGGTCTAATGTCTACAAACAGTGTAAAAACCTTTATCGACTTCATTACTTAAAGGTCACATTTCTACTTCTGTTATGAAGTTTAATCATTTGTTTGCATGAACTGATAAATTTAGTTTGTCACTCTTTGTTGACTGCCATAAGAGATAATGCCCAGACTTCTAAGTATCTATCAACTTTATAACTCTTGAATTTCTGAATAGTTTTCAAGTTCAATCAAGATTTTAAATGACTGACCAAGTAAAGGGTCTTACTTAAGCTAAAAAACGATTACTCTTGCTAATAGAACTATGAAGGTGAACCTCTTTAAGAAATCTGCAGTAGTAGCTCCCTGATTAAGAACCTTAGAGTACAATATACTGAGATACATGCATATATGTATATATATACATATATATGTATGTATGTGAATATAGCATACACCTACATATATACACACATATAGTATATATATTTGTGTGTGTATTTCAGCTATTCATTCCAGAGCTCCATACAGAATACTTTGAATCCAAATACAGTGATTCCAGTGAGTACAGCTAAGGCTAAGAGGTTGTAGCATATAGTTTAGTGACCATGACCACACAGAAATGTGTTGTTTAGTTCCAGGCTTTTTTTCCCCCAGCTTCTAGCACTAAATATGTCAATGAGCTATAGAAAAGGAGTTTTCTTTTTCCATACAGTAGAACTAAAAAGGCTTATTTTCAACCTGCTTCCTAAATGAGTTTTTGAAAACTTGATTTTTCCTCTAAAATTTTTCTACCCATCTTCCTCATGTGTATTGTAAAAGGGCTAATTGAGTGCTATGTCTTCCATACAGAGATAACAGAATACTTTGGGTTCAATCCATGATTAGAAAGTTAAACTGAATTGCTTCCCTTTGAATTGTATTAGGAAGGTTCTGAATATCACCTGGCAGGATAAGATACTAGACAGTGAGGTCTTTTCTCAAACCGAACTCTCAAGCATTCAAACTCTGTTTCAGAGAGTGTAACTCAGATGGGCTGGTCACACTGTTTGAGTGTAAAACATACACTTGTCAAAAAGACTGTTTTATGGACAACTCACACAGGGCAAGCATTCACAAGGGGTCAGAAGAAGTGACACAAGGACAACCTCTAGGTCTTTCTTAAGAACTTTGGAATTGATCTTGTGTGACATGGGAGACACTGGCACAGGACCACGCAGCATGGCTTGCCCACATCAGAGAAGGTGCTATGCTCTATGAGCAAAACAGAAATAGCTCAAAAGAAACACAAGATACACAAATTTAGAGAATCCACCCCAAATGCTCACATAGACTATTTGTGCCCAACCTGTGGTAGTACCTTTTGAGCTTGTATTGATCTGATTAGCCACAGTCCTGTGAGAAACAAAAGAAGGAATTCTGTTTCCACAGGATTAATACTATCCCTGCTTTACAGGAGTGATAATAGGATACAAGTCAGAGATGACTGGTTCTAATCAGAGCTGTGACCTGGCAGAACCAGGTTTCTGATCAAGTAAAATGTCAGAAGCTTGTATGTATGCTTAACAAGGTGTATAATATTAGCTGACACCCCCCCCCCAGGGCAGAGCAAGCTAATTTAAATGCACATGTGATGCATGACAGGGGAGGGAGAACATATGGACAAGAACATGGAAGAGGTGGTTCAGGAAGTTACATTCAGCCAATGGGGAATCAAGGGGGAAATCTGAATTAGAAACAAGGAAATAAATAGCCATTGTATTAGCCTTAGAAATAAATACAAAATAAAATGAGAACTTTCCTGGCTTCAACACCAAGTATTGTTCTTTCTAGAATGAGCATGCTTCTTACAGTTGGATTGCAATGAAACTTGACTCTAGAATAGGGATGTCAGTTTTGGTCCTCTGAGAACAAAGGGTCACAACCAGAAAGCTAAATACCAAGTTTAAACTTGCTCTTCTTCCTCTAATAAGATATGATCTGGCTTCGGGACTTTTTGCTGGCTGTTCCCCATGCTTAGAAAGCTCCCTGTCCTTGACTCAGCTTCCTAGCTTCTCTGGCTTCCTTCGAGTCTCAGTTAAAATCCCACCTTCTCCAACTCTTCTTGATTCTTTTTAATCTTAGTGCTGAGGGTCAGATTTGGGAGAGCTGGTTCAGGTTTGAAAGAATTCAATCAGACCTTCTCTTTAGCCAATGGGAGCTTTATTAACGCAAAAGCATGTGGGCCAAGATTCAGCAAGGGGCTAAACAAAGGTCCAAATGGTCCAGGATAAAGGGGAAGTTTACTTTAGAATGCTTTCAGGCTCAGGAGCTTCTCCCAAGATACTGAGAAAGCAACCCTTAATATTATTTTTAACCCTTAAGGCAGCTCTGTATCCACATAATTAGTTCCTTTCCTCTGAGATTATCTCACACACATATGTGTATGTATATATGTGCATATTTTATATATGTGTATATCCATACAAACACATACACATACATATACCCACACATTGTTTGTATATAGATGTTTATATGTTGTCTTCCCTATTAGAAGGGCAGGGACTGTTTTTGTCTTTTATTGTATTCCCATCAATTAGCACAGTTCCTGTCACAAACTAGGTGCTTAATAAGTGTTTATTGACTAAATGGTGGGTTCAAATACTCACATTCACAAATGTAGGATCGAGTAGTCATGGCCAAATCACATTTCACTTAATAAAAAGTATATGGGAAATTTAGTGAACTGAAAAATCAAGATACTGTATGTAATGTCTCAGATGTATCATCTTCTTCTTTATGGACAAATGCTTCTATGACTACAGCCAAAGATAATATTAGCTTTTTGGGGAATATAAATCACATTGTTCTTACCTTTGAAAATTCATTCTAAAACTTCTGTGTTACTGTGTTTCAGCTAAGGGCAGATGGTCTAGAGCAGGGCTTCTTAAACTTTTTCCAATCATGACCCTTTTTTGCCTGAGAAATTTTTATGCGAAACCAGGTATATAGGCATATAAAATAGTTATACAAATCAAACTTTTACTGATAACAAATCATAAAGAAATTTATTTTAAAACAATTCTTTGGTATATAATTTATATATTATATAATATATTTATAATAATATAATATTAACCTAATAATATGTATGTCATTTTACTGTTTATTAAAGATGAGAACAAATTTACACACTAATGAGATTGATGTACTTGTTTATTTTTACATAAAGAATTAAATCTTGGTGGAGTAGTTTATACTGCAGGACCTAGAACATTTTCAATGCTTTTCAGTTGATTGATATTTTGATTTTATAATTGTCAATGCTGAGAACACTGTTTCGTGTAAATATATAGTAAAAAAAAAACTGCAGAAGTATGTTTAAGGTCATTTCAGAAATTGTTGGATATACTGTCCTAATCCCAAGATAAAATTCATTTAACAATTTTGTGTGTACAGTAAAAACACTGCAATTTATAACATGCAATAGTCTCGAATCTGAGCTGAGATGTTTCTGGAAACTTTCGTTGGTGCTACGTGGCATGATGACACGGGCAGGAGCAAAGTGCACATGTATGTTCAGAACCCAGGTTGCAGTGAAATTGTATGATACAACATAGGCAGGCACTGCCAGAAAAAACTTGGATTCATTACATATTTGATTTTGAATTAAATTTTGGTTACCGTGCATTCAAAAACCTATTACTTTTGCCAGTTTTTTCATGACCCCCCCATTCAGTTATGTGACCCCATTTGGGGTCTCCACCCACGGTTTAAGAAGCACTGGTCTAGAGCAGTGGTCACCAAACTTTTTGAATGTGCACCTTCTAAGTAAGATACTTTTGAATATTCCCCAAATGAATAAATTATATGTAATATACATATACATAAATTGAACATGTACAAAAGGCAGCTTTGCTCAGTGGGTAGAGAGCCAGCCTTGAAGATAGGAATGCTTGGATTTAAGTCCTGCCTCTGAGCTGTAGTTGCTATATAATCCTGGACAAGTCAACATCTCCATGCTTTAGAAAACTCTCTGAAACTATAAATTGCCAGGGACATACTGACTAGCATTGTTAGAAGGTTTCTTCACTTGAACATCCTCTGTTATCAATGAAATCAATCTGTCATTAAGGGCAGCTCTGTATCCACATCATTAGTTACTTTCCTCTGAGATTTTCCCAGTTACACACACACACACACACACACACACACACACACACACACACACACAGGGCAGATGGCAAGTCCTGGAGGACTTTAAGAAGCAGTGCCAAGGCAGATGATAAAGTCTGCTCATCCTATGGAACATTGCTTGGCACATAGTAGGCACTTAATAAATGTTGATTGATTGATCTTATCAGAATGATTAAAGCTAGTTATTCCCAGTATGAACTGGGATGACTATGTGGTGTTTAGTCTTCCCATACATACAGCCATCAATTAAGTACCTGCTATATGTCAGATGGGCAGCTAGGTGGCATAGTGGATAGAGTGCTGGGTCTGGATTTAGGGAGACTTTCTGAGTTTAAATCTGACCTCAGACATTTACTAGCTGTGTGACCTTGGACAAGTGTTTAACCCTGTTTGCCTCAGTTTCCTCATCTGTAAAATGAGTTAGAGAAGGAAATGGCAAACCACTTTAGTATTTTTGCCAAGAAAACACCAAATAGGGTCATAAAGAGTTAGACATGACTGAAAAAAAAACTTAACAGTAACAACAACAATAACAACATACCAGCCACTTCTAAACACTGAGGTCACAAAAGACAAAAACAGTCCTTATCTCTATACATATGATTCAGAATTAAGTTAATTTTGACATTCAGTTTTATGTCTTGGCAGAGATATTTCATAAATTTACATATGTATATACAGCTTCAAGGGAAAAAGTATAATACTGGCTATATTTGCTAAACCATGATGCTCATTTTTTAATCTCAATATACTAATTATTTTGTTGAAGATGAATGTAGCTAGCAAATTTCTGTTTTCTTCAACATCAGTTATTCTTTCTAACCTGAAGTACTGGATCTAAAAAATAAATGGATTAAAAATAATTCTAAACCCTCTGAACTTTCATTTGAAAGATTTTCAAACAAGTTACAGATTTTTTTTCAAGTTGTTAAAGTATGTACATGTGAGATTATTTATAGGTTCCATAAATTGTTTTGGGCAACATAAGGATAGAAATCATTCCAAATATCTGTTTTCAAATGCTTCTTCCATAGTATGAATTTCTTTCAAGAAAATAGGTGTTTTGTTACTCATTGTTAAAATGCCATTTTTGTTTGATATACAAGACATATAGGGAACACAAATATATAACACCAAAATCCATTCCTCTATGAATAAGTGGTCAAACAATAAGAACAAACTTTTCAAAAGGAAATTTCAACCATATTAAACATTACTCTTGCTCAACAATAAAGAAAAAGCAAATGAAAATAACTTTGAGGTGTCACCTCATATACAACAAATTGGCAAAGATGAAATAATGGGAATATTCATTGTTGGAGGAAAGGTGGAAAGATAGGCACACTGTTCATGAAGCTGTGAATTCATTCAACCATTCTGGAAAACAATTTGCAATTATGCTAAGAGAATGACTAAAGTATCCATATATTTTGTTCAAGAGATCCTGCTGTTTGGCATTTACCTCAGTAAGTTCAAAGATAGAAGGGAAGGCTCTCTAGACACCATAGTATTTATAGTAGCACTTATTTGTAACAGCAAAGAACTAAAAAGAAAGCAGAAGTCCATGGATTGGGAAAGGTTAAATAGATTGTGGTACATGAGTATACTAGTATATAACTATATTTAATGATAATGCAGGAGGCACAGAATGACTTACATGAAATGAAGCACTGTACACAATGATTGCAAAAATTCAAATAGAACTACAACCAAACCAAATCAATAAGCTGTGTAATTAAAATGATCAAGTTTGACTCAGAAGAATAGATAATCCATCTCTCTCTCAATTAAAAAAGGGGGGAACTACAAATATATGGATATGGAATACTGTACATATTTTTGGTTTTAATGGATTTTAATTTTTATGGACTATTTTTCACCCTTCTCTTTTCTTAAAAAAAAAAGGCTCCCTAAGTGGGACAGAACAGGGATACAGAGACAAAGGAAGATGATGTTTTAAAAAAAAAAACAAAAACCTTTTTAATATCATATTTGCCTTGAAGATTATTTTTAGTTTTGAAAATATGTGATATGCTGTATACTACAGATAAAGAGTTTTCATAATGGAGAAGGTTGAAGAATTTGGGAAATGTGCCTTTTTAAAACTAAAAATGCATATTGCTTTAAACAAACAAATTTTAGGCATTTTTTCTGGGAAACAAGAGATGAATATCTGTGAAGAAAATGTTGACCTATGTAATCTTTTTTGGAGTAAAAATTTTTAAAACTTATTTTGATACCACTTGCCAAATAAATACTCCATGCTGAATTATTTTTCAAATACTTGAATCTATGCCTCCACAAAAACATTTTTAAACATCTCTTTTTAATCATTTTTCAAATATTTCTCTGATTCTTCCTACAACCTTTTCCAAGAATTTAGGAATTCAACTAAATTTGTAGATGTGAAAAATTAAACAGGGGGATCTCTCAAGTATTCAAACACTTAAATGTACTCATTAATTTAGAAGGGTCCTCTAATGAACAACTAATAGTACAAGCACTTATTATATACCGTTTATCTTGATAAGCTCCAGGGACACAACAAGAAACAAAAAAATGAAGTAGTCTCTACCCTCATGGGACTTGACTCTTTACCAGGGAGACAAAGTGCACATAAATAAAATACACACAAAATGTGACTAAAATAAATACAAGGTAATCTTAGGAGGAATGGAACTAGGAGAGGAGACCAGGAATCTTGATGTAGAAGGTGATAGTTTAGTTTTCTTCATAAATCTTGAAAGAAATAGAGGATTTTTAAGATGCAGAGGTGAAGAGAAAGGACATTTCAGGCTTAGGTAACAGGAAAAAGGCACAGAGATGAGAGAAAGAATTCCATGTATGTAGAATAGGAAGAAGACCAGTTTGAATGAACCAGAGAATACAGTCAATCAATCAATCAACAAACTTCTATTAAGTACTGATTATGTGTCAGACATTGTGCTAAGCCCTGGGCAGTCCAGTACAGGAAGAAGAGTATAACAAAATTCTGAAGTTAAGGTGTGGCTGGGTGTGAAGGGTTTTAAAAGCCAAACAGAAGAGCTTATAATTGATCTGTGGGAAAACTTTATTACATCGTTTGGATCTAGGTCTGCATGGTTGAGAGACCAGACTTGTTGCTTAGAGAGCAGACATGTTTAAATTTGATGTTCAGGTCATGCTGACTTTCCAGAGATCTGATCACTGATGCAAAGAATGTAAGGAGATTCATTCCATTATATATCTCAAATAACCCTTGTGCCTTATTTGGAAACTGCCTCTGTGCTGGCCAGTCAGCTGTTGTTTCCTTTTGTCTTTAATTGAACTTTATATAAAATAAAACTTATTGTCTTGCAGTGCGTGGGCCACTGATTTGGGATCTCTCCCTTTCCAGATGACTATTTAGGCTTAAATTTTTTTTTTCCAGTTCCAGGTTTTGTTCTTGACTGATAGAACCTAGAGGTAATAGGAAGCTGCTACAATTTACTGTGTAGGGGAATAAAGAGGTCAGATTTGAGCTTTAAAAAAAATCACTTTGACAATTATGAAGAAGATAGATTGAAGAGGGTAGAGATCTGAGGCAAGGAGACCAATTATGATGCTATTGTACCACTCCAGGGTTCAGGGACAGAAGGCCTAAACAAGACTGGTGGCTATGTGAATAGAGGAAAGGGCAAAATAAGAGAAATATTGTAGAGGTGGAAATACTAAGATCTGGCAAATGACTGAATATGAGAAAGAGGCTTGTTGTGTGGGAGAAAAGAGTGATATATAATGACAGCAATGATAGCCTGGCACAACTTAGAAATCAGGTCAAGAGTTGATTCTAAACAGATCATAAATCCTTTTTCCCCCTTGTGATGGTCTGAAGATCATTTTATCCAGGGCCCAGACTCCCTTCTATTGACCAAGTCACACATTTATTCTATTACTCCAGAAATTCAATTACTACCTTTTGTCCCTTCAGTGATACTGAGATCTATCCATGTCTTTGCCTCTCCTTCCTTGACATATCTCCTCATCCCCACATGCCTCAGATTTCTGGTTGTCTCAATGAAAGCCAGAAGCTTTTGTTTATATAACTGAAAAACAGTGCAAAAAAGCTTCTTGATTTCAGCATCATTGGTCAGTATTTCTCATCTGTGGAAGCTTCTAAATATCAGCTATAATGAACTGGCACAGTCATGATTCAGAGGTTCCCAAAGTGGGTGATAACACCCCCTGAGGGTGCTAGAATGAGAGAGGGGGGAGTAGCCTCTGGTGCAATTGGGGGGCATTGAATAAAAATAAGGGGATGGTGGAAGCATAAGGAAAGAAAAGATAAGAAAAATTTGAAAAAAAACCTTTTGTACTTGTTTCATCTGTTGTATAACAGTTAAAGTTGTAGTGATTATATTATATACAAAATGCAAATTATAACTGATCAGTGGTCAGGTTCGCTGACAGGTAATTAACAAGTAATTGTTGGTAGGCAGGCATGTCACACGTTGCTGGGAAGTCCAGCATGTATGGGCGGGAATACGTATGTGTAATAACTGCTTTACAATACAATACTATATGGTTACATGATGCAATATTATATCATCAAAATTTTGATGCAAGAAAAAACCCCACAAATTTACAATAGATTATTAAATTTAAATATTTCATTTAAAAATTATATTTTTTGAAATGATGCAAATTCAAAAAATGTTAAGGGGTTAAAGAAAGTAATTTCCAAGGGGTCACTGAGTAATTTTTTTTTGAAAAGGGGGTGGTGGGCCAAATAAGTTTGGGAACCTCTGATTTAAATCATTGATAAATATATTGAAAAGCTTAGGAAAGACCACTGGTATAATCCACTAGAAATTCCTTCAGGCTGACAGCAATCCATTAATCATTTTGCCTTGAGTATAGCCATTTGACTATTTAGAAATCTTCCCAACCGCATTATAAGCCACCAATATCTCTTCATCTTGTTTCTAAAACTATAGTACTCGAACTTGTCAAATCCTCTGCTGAAAACCTTGATAAATGTTATATCTAAAACATCTACTAGTTTAGCATTTCTATGAAAAAAATAAATGAAATTAGCCTATTCTTGATGAATATATCATTATTCCAATTTCCCCAAAGAACAATCATACAAAGTGTATTTATAGACAATACATAGTTACTCAAGTGCAAAGTAAGAGATAAATTTTAATCAAGATAATGAGTCAGACATAAATCAGTGGCACCTTTCAATTTCCCCAGACAACTGTGAGAACCTCCAGACTCCCTTGATGGCTTTTCACCTTTCCCACATTTGGGCTGCCCAGACCCACAATTTCTGGCTATATGGGAAGACTAAACACTACATGGTCATCCCAATTCATACTGAGAATAACTAGCTTTAAGCATTCTGGTAAGATCAATCAATCAACATTTATTAAGTGCCTACTACGTGCCATAGGATGACCAGACTTTATCATCTGCCTTGGCACTGCTTCTTAAAGTCCTCCAGGACTTGCCAGCTGCACTACTATTTTGTTCTCCAAACCCAAAGCACCATCACCTGGCCTGCTTTTCCATCTTTAAGCAACTCTGGGCCTTTCCATATACTGATCAGATTGGAATTTCAGTATCTTTTCATTTGCCTTGCAAGTGAATTGTGTAATATGTATTGTTTCCCCCAATGAGAGTGTATGTTTCTTGAGAAGAGGGACTGCTTTACTTTCTTCTGTTTGAATTCTCAGGTCCCAGCACAGTGCTCATCACATATTAAGTGCTTAATACACACTTCTTCATTCATATATACATTTACATTTTTAACCTTCGAAGGTCATTTATCCAATTCCAAAATCTATCCACTTGATGTAATTAGAACTTGTTAGAGATGATATAATGGTAATCCAATCTAATCCAATCAACTTTTTTTTTTTAAGTACATACTGCATGCTAGGCACTATGCTAAGTGCTAGGGATATAAAGTAAAAAAAAAAAAGACAGTCCTTGTCCTCAAGGAACTTACAATCTAAAGAGGAGAGATAATACAAAAACAAGAGAGGGAAGGTGAGGGGGGTGGGAGGTCAAGGGGCATCTTATTCCATGGAGTTGAAAACAGGCAGAGTGCAGTTGCAAAGGGGGGGGGAATCTGATAGGCCAGTTTCTGCCCTTAATAAAGGAACCCATCGGGAGGTGTTTGGTACTCTGCTCTCCAGTTCTCCTATCAGAGGGGAAAAGAGGCCAAAGGAGGTGGTGTTAGTGAGGGCTTGGTTAGTAGCACGATGGTGAGCTTAACCTGAGAAAGCATCTTATTCAATGGAGTTGAAACCATGTACAGCAGATAGAGAGTAAAAGGATGATTCTATTTGACAGGTGGATTAAGAAACCTTTAAGGTCCCTTCCATTTCTTAGACTTATGATTCCTATGGTCACTTAAAATTTACTAACTGAATGAAATAATAACTAATGTCCCAAGATGATGGTGATGATGTTGATGAACATCATCTTGACTGTCACTCTTTTAGAGCTAGAAGGGATCATGCAAATGTTAAAAGTTCATATGAATTTCCAAAAACATCAAATATTAATATATGCAGCTTAGTTGAATGCATATAATTCCCTGAAGAGCATAACATTCTTAGCATCAGAATTCTCAGCATCTGGGTAAATGTAAATATGCAAAGTAATAATGATTAGCTTTTGTAAAAATTGATATAATACCCCATTAAATTTGAACTGAATCCAAACACTAATTAGAAGAAAACTAAGCACAGAAACTCTTCTTACTTTTTTTGTACTTACAAAAGAATTTATAAGAATACCTTTATCATTTGTGAACATAACATGGTTCAATAGTTTCATAGGTGGCACAGTGGATAGATTTCCAGTCCTGGAGTCAGAAGGATCTGAGTTTAAATCAGACCTCAGACATTTATTAGCTGTGACCATAGGCAAGTTACTTAACCCTGTTTGTCTCAGTTTCCTCATCTGCAAAATGAACTAGAGAAGGAAATGGCAAACTACTCCAGTATCTTGCCAAGATAATCCCAAATCGGGTCATGAAGAGTTGAACAAAACTAATCAACTAAATAACAATAAAAGAAATAAACTTTCCCCCACTAAACTGCTCCACTGCTGAGGATGGCATCATCCTTTCAGTCACCCAGGTTTGTGGTCCTGAAGTTGTCTTTGTCCCTTTAATCTACAATTCCCCTTATATAATCAGTTATCAAATCTTTTCAGTTCTTCCTTCTCAATATATTTTGAAACTGTTCCCTTCATTCTACTTATGGCATAGTCACCACCTCTGCTTAGGTCTTCATCACTTCTTGCTTAGACAATTAACCTTTTAATTGGTCTCTCTGCTTTGAGTGTCTCCTTTTCCAATCCATTATCCACATGGCAGTCAAAGTGATATTTCTCAAACACAGGTTTAACCACGCCATTCCTTTGCTCGTGAAACTCCAGTGGCTTTCTATAACTCAAGAGTTAAAATACAAACTCCTCACTTGGCATTTAATGCCTTTCCCACTCTAACACCAGTTTACCTTTCCAGATTTAGCTCGCATTAGTATCTTCCATATAATCTCTCATTCAGCCTAATTGGCCAACAAATTCTATTTCAAATTTAGTATTTTATTTCATATTCTTATGCTTTTGCAATGGCTGTCACCCATTACTGAAATGTGATCCATAGAAGTATATATATGATTTTACACACACATACACACACATTTGTGTCTAGTGGTTAGTTAGTCTCTGGGGTATCGGTGGGTGATGAGGGAAGAAATAAAAAATAAAAAGATATACCATGGTAACTTTATTATGTATTCAAAAAGAATAGCAAGTAGTACATGATGGATTTGTAGTTTCATGTGCAATCATCTTTTTACTATACTGTATGTAACAGCAAGCACCCTAGCATCCCCAGGGTGTCTGCCAACACATGTTCTTAGATCTGCTTTTCTAAAGAAAAGCAACTCCAAATGGGTTAACAATCTTGCTTTAATCAAACATATGTCATTTACCTAGTTCAGGGGAAAAAAGTCAGTACCCTGAACTTCAGAGTATACAGAGGTTACAAGTAGAAGTTACAAGGAGACAGAGAAACAGATCAAGCAGTCAGGCCTCCAACTGTCCAACTATTATATCCATACCTAGTCAGTTACCAGAGAGGGAAGCACCAACATCTGGGTTTTCAAAGCCGGGGGGCTCAATGACTTCCAGAGTCTCATCTGGTCAAATCACACAACTCTTCTCAAAGTGAGCCCCAAAACAAAATCTCACAACAGGGTATGTATAGCCTTCTCCTGGCTCAGAGAATGTTGCAACCCTCTTGACCCACTGCCCAATCACACAGCACCAAGGTGTGGGCATTCCTGAAAACCAAGCCTCCTGTCACAGGCTCCATGTGACTACATTCAGCCTATTTGGGGGCAGAGTATATTTTCAAATCAGGGAAGGTTCTCAGAGTCACTTAAGCCTATCAAAGGGCCTAGGGGCAGTGAAGATCTTAAATTCCCATTTCCATCCATAACACTATATTATGGAAATGCCTGGTTTATTCCATAAATTAAAATTTAAAAAATTTGATCCATTTCTTTGAATCCTTAACTCTATTCAAAGTTCAAATCAGGCATCCCCTCCTATATGGACTCTTCTCAGATATGCTTACGTTGAGTGCTCTCTTTTCCTTGCTTAAATTAGCTTGTGGTTATTGATCTGTGTAAGTGTTATATTCCTCCTCCCCCCAATGTGAGGCTCTTCAGGACAGGGCTGATCATTCCTTCAGTCTTTGTATCCCTACCATCTAGCACAGTGCATAGGCAAAAATGATACTTGTTTAATTGAATTGCACCGAAGGCATGTCAAGTAAATGATGTAAAAGAAAAATAACAAATTCTTATAACAATTATTAAGAAGAGATTCTAAAATGATAATAAATTTCCTTGGTGGACTTGGGGAATTATTTTCTATGAGAGATATAAAGGCATAAATGGTAAAAAGATTTAAGAACTAATATTTGTTTCCTATGTTCTCATAATCAAACTTACAAATTGTAAAAAGTAAACTGATTGCTATTGTATTTTTTGAAAAGTAAGCTGTTTAAGTGAAATATATAAAGCATCATAGATGTAGAACAGTAAGGCACTTCAAAGGTCATTTAATTGAACCCCCTTACTTAAAAATTAAAAAACTGAGGCTAGAGGGTTTGTTTGATCTGCTTAAAGTCATATTAGGTAGTAAGTTTTAATGTGGGATTTTGACCCAAGCCTTCTGAATCCAGGGCCACTATTCTTACCATGTTGTCTCTTTAACCACACAATTTCATTGATGGCATCTTCAAAATAAACCTAGCTAAAAAACTACATTAAAAAAAAAAACCACTCAAAAAACCAAAATGACTAGGTAAATTAAAATTACAATAAGTTTCCTGTATGTAATGGAGGCAATCTAAAACTTAATTGTGTAATTAAACTGGTGCTTTGGATAACAAATCAGTAATTACCTTTTAATGATCTCATAAATCTATTCTAATCTAGGTACTATTTAATATCTCACTGAATTTATATTAGAAGTTTTCTGTCTTTTTTTCCCCCTAGGAGAAACAATAGAACATATTTTCAATGTACCATTCAAAATCTTATAAGACCTCTCATTAACATTAGCAGAGGTTTTATGGATAACCTCAACCTGGTTTTCTTAAGCATTTATCTGGAAATTGTATTAAGCATTCAAAGTAATTATATTCTGCACCTTTTATCTGAAAGTACTTTCTAAACATCAATTTATTAAACTTTATAATACCACTCAAAGACAGAAAATAGTAGCTACATTTTTAAATGTAAACTAATAATTAAAAAAAGAGATTAAATGACTTATCCAAGGTTATCATATCAGTTCATTACAAACTAGTAGAGAAGCGTATTGTTAACTTGTGGGTTACACTGATTGTTCAGAGAAGTTTCTCCACTAAAAGGTCATTTTTTCCACTTTTGCTTTTTTTTTTCCTTTTGGTCTCCAGAATCCTGAATATATTTGGATACTCAAATTTGTGTTATTCTCTTGATGTGACCCTGGATTCCTGAAGGTTAGGCTAGTGGAGTATAGTCTCTGGAAGGCCCTTCCAAACTAGAAAGACTTCTGATGATGAATTGCTGTGTAAGATAAATTTTACCAAAGTTCAGCAAAGTTTGTCTTGTCATCCAAAGGTTGGCCACTAGTGGTAATACATTATTTTTTCATCAATAACAATAGTCTTAATTGCTTCTCTATCCAAGGTGGGATTGCACTCCAACTGACATAGGTTTAGGGAGCCCCAACACCAATTGAATTGTCGCTGCTTTGAATTATTTAAGTAATTTTGTGTCATCAATATTTCTAAATTATCCTTGAGAATACAGATCTAGGATTCAGGTGACTAGCATTATGAGTTCCAAATGAAGGAAGATTCATTATCTACCAAAACATCCCATTTCATTTCTGGATAGCTCTGATTCATAGGATCCAAGGTCACATAGCTTGTCAATATCAGAGCTTATCTTCAAACCTAGATTGCCTGATCTGGGCAAGTGCTCTCTTTGTTATATCACAGAGTCTGTCCAATAAGCTTTGGGTTTTGTTACCTAGTTTCCCACTCAAAAGATGATTAAAACAGCAAATTACAGCATCAAGGAAGAGGGGATTGAGATTGGGGGAGGTGAGTTGTGGGTTCTAGAATCTTAAAACTATAAAGCAAACACATCTTAAAGGGTGGAGTAGTTTGGGGCTATTTGGCTAATGTGCTCTGGTGGATTTACCCTTTTCTTTATATGCCCTTGTCCCAAAGGTGTGGGGATTTTCTGTAACTTATATAGTGACAGGAAATAAATAAAAAGAAAATACCCACTAATGTCGTTGGAAAGCAGGGATTCTTATCTGTTGAAGTGTGTGTGACTACTTCAGCAGTCTATTGAGGCATATAAATAATGTTTCAAATGCATAAAATTAAAATAATAGGATTGCAAAATAAAACAATTATATTGAAATGAAGATGTAATTTTTTTTTTCTCCATTCAATTTCACACACCTCCTGAAATATATTCTGGGACTCATGGACCTCAAGTTAAGTACCCCTGGAGAGGCTTGGAGATTAAAAATGGCAAAGATGTCAAAATGGAAAGAACACTAGGTCTGCAGTCAGAAAAATCTGGATTGAAATACTAACTATCTTTTTCTACTTGTGCGACTTCAGGTAAATCCCTGTGAAAATGGGATGAGGTAATAATCTAAGAGATTGGCGGTATGCATAAAAAATTATGTAATCATTTTTGTATTTTAACCCCTAGCCTAAATAACACAGGGTAAACCCCGGCAGATATTCACAAGAATAGAAAGGGTGGGTAGGTGGGACACAGCATGCTCAGGCAGGGTTTCAGAAAGGCATCAATCATATGTACATGTTAAGATAGAAACAGAAGGGGAGCTAGAGCATCTTGAGCTCAGGGCACCCCCTGGTGGCCCAAGGATAGATTTTACACATGCACTTCTGTCTGCCTACCTCCTTTCCAACTTCTATGGCTCATTTAAGGCAGATGCTGCTATAGAGAAGAGATATTCCTATACTCTTACATATTTTAGTGGCAAACAGCCCCACACACCTTACCATTCCTTGATGACACATGAAAGGCAAGAAAGTATAATAACTAATTCCCATGATGATCTTGAGGCATCAAGAATATATTTATGTTTTTTTCCAATATGCTCTGGTTATAAAGACAGAGGGTTATGTGATACATTGCAAAAAGATTTCCACCCACATTCAGTTTTTTAAAGCTTCAAGTTTAAAGACAAATTAATAGAAAATTCAGTCATGTGGAATTGTTCAATTTCTCAACGCTCCCAATAAACGAGGTACTACAAAAGATGATAATGATTATTGTTTCTGAATAATGTAAGTTTACCACTAAGTGTCACAGACTACTATATACATGGGGTAAATGAGGCTCATTAAGCTGGAACAAGAGGGCTCATTCCCTGTGGTAACAGATTTAGCAATGTGATCTTGGTTGAATAAGTGAAATCTATAGACCAAATAGATGAAACCTAGAAGTATATGTGACTAGTTCTTTAATCTACAGATTATTAGTTTTTTAAAATCACTCCCTTCTTTTATCTCCTTCCCTTTTATTTTCCTGTAGGACAAAATAGATTCTATACCCCATTGTTTGTATATCTCATTTCCCAGTTGTATGTAAAAACAATTTTTAATATTTGTTTCTAAAACTAAGTTCCCCATTCTCTCCCTTCCTCCCTCCCCACTCACCCTCATTGAGAAGGCAAGCAATTTGGTGTAGGTTATACATGTATAGTCATATAAAACACTTCCATAATAGTCATGTTGTAAAAGACTATATTTCTCTCCATCCTATCCTGCTCCCCATTTATTCTATTCTCTCCTTTTAGTGCAATAATTTTTAAATTCTCTTTCTTGAATCTATTTTTCAGGTCAGTTGCTTTTCCAATGAGATATTTCACACTATCTTATATTTTTTCATTCTTTTGGTTTTGTTTTCTAATTTCTTGATTTCTCATAGTCATTAATTTCCATTTGCTTCATTCTATTTTTTGAGGCCTTTATGATTTCTCTTTAATTTTTCTTTTTTTTACATTTCATATTTTTAAATTATTTATGCACATTTGTTTTTAAAACTTCGAGTTCCAGATTTTTTCCCTTCTTTCCTCCTCACCCACTCCCACTGGGAAGATAAGCAATTCAATATAGGTTGTACATGTGTAGTTAGGCAAAACATTTCCACAGCAGGTATATTGTGAAAGGCTAACTATATTCCCTCCATACTATTCCACCCCTCACTTATTCAGTTTTCTCCTTTGACCCTGTCCCTTGTCAAAAGTGTTTGCTTCTAACTACCCTCTTCCCAATCTACCTTCCCTTCCCTTCTATCATCCCCTCTCTTATCCCCTTCCTCACTATTTTCCTGTAGGGTAAGATACCCAATTGAGTGTGTATGTTATTCCCTCCTCCAGCCAAATTCAATGAGAGTAACGTTGTCTAATTCCCTTTTGTAATGCGAATGTAAATTTTAAAGATCTTCCCTGCCCCTAGGCTAAAGTGCACCAGAAGCCTGGGGAGGGAGGCTTGTTTTTCAGAAGATACTTTTTGATTGGCCAGTGGGTCAAAAAGGTTGTTACATTCTCTGAGCCAGGAGAAGGCTATATAAGCACTGATGTGTAGCTTTGTTTTGGGACTCACTTTGAGAAGTGTTCTGTGATTTGATCTGAATTCTGGGAAGCCGTTGTTGAGAGTCCCCCGGCTTTGAAAAACCCAGAATGTGGAAACCCAGATGTTGACTGGGTATGGATGTAATGGTTGGACAGTTTGGAAATCTGTCTACTTGATGTTTCTGTCTTGATAATTATGCCTGTATACTTTGAGGTTCAGGATACTGACCTTTTCTCCTGAACAAGGTAAACGATATACGTCTGACTGATTAAAGTAAGCTTGTTAACCCATTTTGAGTTGCTTTCCTTTAACAAAGCAGATCCAAGAACCTGTATGGGCAGCAAACCCTGAGGACGTGCTTGGGGTGCTTGCTGCTACACCTTTTACCTTCACTAGCTTATCCCTTCCTTCAATTCTGGGCTTCTTATACTTTTCCTTTCCATGTACTCAGTCTTCTATGGACAGTGTCTATAGACACTGTTCTTCACACTTGAAACACCAACTCCTGACTCCAAGCCTTACTTACATCAAAGTTTAGCTAATATACTACTTCCTTCAAGTGACCTTTTTTAGATGCTTGTCCTTAGAGCTCCACAGAAATATATGTGTGTACACATCTCTGTATCTGTCTTTCTCTCATTGTTCTTTGAAGAGAAAACAGAAGCAAACAATAGAATTGATCTGTTTGGCCTTCTCTCTGTATGAATTCTTTTTGCAAATAGAGATCCTGTATCTTCTTTTATCCTTTTTCTATCAATATAGCTCAAGAGACTTTTTGATTGTTTGTGGCTTCCTTAGTCAGTTTCCAATGATTTTGATATTTATCATTCTTGATGCTACACTTATAGGATAATGCTATTCTTTTATTTTCATTTTCTGTTCCCTAGCCTTGCTTCCATCACCTGTACATGTATTTTTTTGAATCTCAGTTGATGGGTAAATTTCTTGATATCTTCAGACAAATACCACTTTTTCCTCTGCATTACAATTGTTTCCTTTTGTATTGAGAATCTTATTCTTGAATATGAATGAATGAATGAATAAATAAATAAATAAAGCATTTTAACATATAATCAATACATTTGATAAAGTATCACCCATCCCTTTCCTACTGGCCTCTCCTATAGCATTCTGGCTATGTGATCCTACATACTGTTTCTCTGAATTCTTCAACATCTGCTTCCCCAAAATTTATATCTTTTGATTCTAAATCCAGTGGTCTTTCTTACTGTATTATATAACATCTTCAAAGACTGTGTTAATTTATTGAGAGTTGAAATCTGGTGTATACAGAGTTGAGCCAATGGTGTGAAGAAATGCTAGTTGCCCAGGTCTTCTGGACTTTGAATGACTTCACACTGGTTTCCTCTTCCAAATTCCACTATTTCATCATCTTTCCAATCTCCCAAGTTTCTAAACTTGGCATTATCCTTGCTTTCTCACCCTCCTTCATCCTATATATCTTATCAGGTGCCAACTTTTGCTTTAGCTACCTCTGTAATTTCTATCACATCTGACCCATTCTCTCCATTCAAATAGATGCCATATTATTTTAAGCTCTCATTAGCTTTCACCTAGATTATTGAAGGTCCCCTAATTGCTTCAAGTGTCTTCTCAAACACTGCTACAGTATGCTGCCAAAATGATTTTCATTAACTGTATATCTGAATGGATGACTTACTCAAATCCTATTGCTTCTAGGATAAAATATTATTTTGTTAATACTTCAACATCTTGAACAACCGGGACCCAATTTCTCTTTTCAAACTCATTTAGACAACATACCCCAAACCCACCTCAATCCAGAAAAACTAATCATGTCACTGTTCCTCACACACAATACTCCATTTCCTGTCTGCACTAGCTGCAGTTTATGACTAGAATGCATTATCTGCTTACCTTTGTCTCATAGAGTTCCTTTCTTCCTTAAAGAATATAGTTCTAGTACCATCTTCTGCATAAAACCTTTCCTGTTTCCCCCATTTGCTAATGTGCTCCCTCCCAAACTGCTTGTATGTACTCTATACACATATGTATTTATTCCTTTTTAAAAATTATACTGTATATACTTAGATATGTATTTGTTGTCTCCCTCATCAGAAATGTAAATTCTTCAGATAGTCAGCAAAGAAACATTTATTAAACACCTACTATGTGCTGGGTACTATGCAAGCATTTATATAGCACTTTAAGGTTTGCAAAGTACTTTAAAAGTAATATCTAATTTGATCTTCATAGAAACCTTGTAAAGTAGGTGATGTTACTATCCCCATTTTACACAGAGGAAACTGAGGCAGATAGAGATTCCCAGAGTCACACAACTACTAATTGCCTGAGGCTAGAATTTAACTTAGGACTTCCTAACTCTAGGTTCATTGCTCTATTCTCTGCACCACCTAGCTTCCTTTGTGAGTGGAAGATGTACTGGAGTGTAAATAGCCTTGCTGAAGAGAGAATAAACAGCTGGTTTTTGCCAGGAATGGCAAGGCATGAAGGCCTCTCCCAAGGTAGAAGCACTGTAAGAGAAGAGAAGGGGGATTATACCAATGATGTTGCGAAGGTAAAATTAAAAAGGCCTTAGCAATAGATTGGACCTGAGAAATGAGAGTGAGTGAAAAATTGATGATGATGCCTAGATTGCTAGCCTGGGAAAATAGGAGGGTGATGGTATCCTTAACAGTAATTGGGAAGTTAGGAAGAAGGGAGGGTTTTGGAGGAAAAATAATGAGTTCTGTTTTGGAAATGCTGAGTTTAAGATGTCTATGGGACACCCAGGTCTAGATAGCCAATAGATACTTGGAGATGTGAAACATGGGGTTGGCAGAGAGATGAGGGCAGCTGAAGTGGATCTGAGACTTATCAACATAGAGATATTAATTGAATCTATGGATGCTGTTAAGATCATGAAGTGAAATAAAGGAGATGGAGAGAAGCTCAGGGATCTGGATGAAGATCCACCAGGGAAACTGAAAAGAAGCAGTCAGATAGATAGCAGTCAGAGAAGTAGGAGAGAACAGTGTTATAAAAGTCTAGAGAGAAGAGAATATTAGGAAGTGTCAAAGGCTGCTGAGAGGTCAAGAAGGATGATGATGGTGATACAGAAAATGCCATTTGGTTTGACAGTTAAAAATTGGAGAAGCAAATTTTGATTGAATGATGAGGTCAGATGGAAGACTGTAGGGATTTAAGAAGAGCCAGGAAAGTAAGTGGAGTCATCTATTGTAGGACCTTTTCAAAGAGTTTACCCACAAAAGTAAGGAAAGATTGTAATGGTAATGGGAGTTTGAAGATCTTCCCTGCCCTTTAATAAACCTAAGGGAATCTAAAGACCTTCTTTGATTTGAAGATTCTCCCTACCCCTTAATAGGCTGAATATAATCACATGGAGCCTGTGGTGGGAGGAGTTTGTTGAAGGAAGCTGGGAGTCAGAGCAGTTAGAGATGGAGGGAGGAGAGGATACACCCAGGCAGACAGCTAGTCTTGTGAGTGTTGGTTTGTCGGAAGGCTCTCTGTGCTGTTATGTTGTATTAACTTCCTTGCTACTATGATGGATTCAGCTTTCTGGTTTTGAGATTCAGCTTTCTGGTGTCTGAATAAATGTTTTGCTTCTGTGTTCTATATGGAGAGTCTCTTATATTTTGTGACTAAGCACTATCCCAGCATGTTTACAGTTTCCTTTGGTGCTGTGAATATTGTGTTGGTGCTACAGAGATATCATAATAGCTAGATATTTGGGACACATGGATCAAGTGAGGGTATTTTGAAGATGAGGGATTCATGGGCATTTTGTAAACATTAGGGAATCAGTTGACAAAGATGGGAGATAAGTGAAAGAATGGGGATGATAGAGAGGGCAAGCTGTTGGAAAAGAAGAGATGGACTGCAAGGAAGAATTTTTCCCTTTTTTGCATTTATATTTTTAGTCCCTCATACAGTGCCTGGCACATAGTAGGTACTTAATAAAAGCTCATTGTTTGATTGGGCATGAAAAATATCTCACATTTTACATCTATAAAATCATCTCATACTCCACTCAGACACTTATAAGCTATGTGGCCTTGTAAAATGGGGATAATTATAGTACCTACCCAACAGAATTGTTATGATGATCAAATGAGTAAAGTAAAGCACTTCAAAACAGTAAAGCACTTTAAAAAACCTTTAAAGTGATACATAGATGTTAGCTCTGATTTTTCTTATTCAGTAATTGAGGATCTGGCCAAGTCTCAGATTCCTCAGTTCTGACCATCAGTTCTCAAAGCCTCCTAAGGAACTGGAGAAAGTATATGGGAATAGCCCAAGTGTTTAGTAACCACAGTAATGACCTAGAAATGGGTTTTTGATTATATCTATGACATGAGTTTGCTTTCTTATACTTCATCTTTTTCCTTGAAAATGGGAGGCAGCAAAACTTCAGTTAATTAAAGGCTCTGCTTAGGTGGGTTTTCAGTTAATTGAAGTTTTACTTCTCATAAAACCAGGCACTCTATTTCCCAGGTTGGCAATGACTTTTCACCCTCAGGCCTCAAATAGGAATTTTTTTGGTATCTCTCTAAAATACCTATTATATATTATTTTATATTAGCATGTACTATTTATTTTATTCCCCTACCTAAGTGTATGAGTGTATGGGGTTTGTTGAAATATCCTATGTCTCTCAGTTTTCTGTTCACTATAATAATAAATGTTTGTTCAATTGAATTCAAATGATCTGAATCTGCCTTTACTCAAAACATTAATGAACTTAACACTGCCACACACAGCATCATCCTTGCCTGGATGATTTAGTGATGCTAAGGTAATTAATATATTTCCTTTGGAAGTATCAGCATGATCAATGACATTCTATGTTGATGTGAGGAAGGCTTTCACAGGACACTGAGTGATTAGGAAATTACCTAAGAGGAATATTTGGCTCCCTGGAGCCACTACCTTATTTTTGACATTAAATCCTTAGAGTATAGATTTAATAGCAGATCCCTGGAAAAGATGTTGAAATTAAAAAAAATGATATAATTAATTAGAATGCAGTACTGAGTTTGAGCATTTTAATTCAATTCAACATTCATTAAGCACCTATTACTTGCAGGCACAGAGCTATGTGCTGGGAATACAAAGAGAATTTTTGGTAACTACCGGTAGTAGCTTATAGTTTCATAGTAAACTAAGACTTGTTACCCAAATTAGTATAACAAATGACAGAATGATATAGGAAAAAAGGGGAAATCTAGACAAAGTATTCTCAGAAAATTAAGGAAAGAGAGTAGAGCAGCTAGGAGTTAGAGTTAGAGCTAGGGCAGAGGTTAGAGTGCTGGTCCTGGACTTAGGAAGACTCCCCTTTGTGAACTCAAATCTGGAATCAGACTCTTAACTAGCTATATGAAACTGGACAAGCCACTTACTCTGTTTGCCTTAGTTAGGTTATCTGTAAAATGAACTGGAGAAGAAAATTTCAAACCACTCCAGTATTTTTGCCAAGAAAACTTTCTAAATGAAGTCATGAAGAGTCGGACATGACTGAATTGACTCTACAACAGCAACAAAAAAGGAGAACACACTTTTAGTTGGAAAATACAATTCAGTCTAACTGAATCCGAGAAACATTTATTAATTGCCCATTGTATACAAAATACTATACTCGGCACTGGGGATAAAAAGGCAAAATGAAAACCTGCCATCAAGAAGTTTAGATTCTACTTAAGGGTATAACATAAAGAGATAATGCCTCATAAGGTTATAGGGAAAATGAAGTAAGTAAATAAATTGTGAAATTTTTAAAACTAAAGTTATACACACATGTGAGCGTTATTTTTATTTTTGTATAATCTCTCTTGGTTCTATAGACTTTGATAACTACTGCCATGGAATAGGCTTTCATTTCCTCTTGCCTAGATTCTATTCACTTACAGGCTTACAGATTTAAAGCCAGAAGACAGAGACCTTAGAGATATACTGGTGGTGTCAAAATCGAATAGAAACAAATTAACATGATCTACATTCTATTGTATCTGTTAATTTTGTCAAACATTTCTGAATTACATTTTAACCTGGTTCAGGCAGCACTCAGGAGTTCTGCAAGACTATTGGCTGCCATGGGCAGTGAGTTTTGACACCTCTGACTATTCCAACCCCCACATTGTGCCACAAAGATACTGAAGCACAGCGAAGTTTCATGACATTCCTTTGGCCATACAGGGAAGTATGTTTCAGAGTCTGGATTAAAATCAAATCTCTTGAGTTAAATTCTAGCACTCTTTAAACTGAATTGCTCTTCATATTTCTAATTACTTTCTTTTCCAAATTATTATAAGATTGATACATTTTTTTCTTCAGGTGAGTGATATCTTGAGAGTGGATACAGATGAATGTCCTGAGCCACTCTTAAAATTTAATCTGAAGACATAGCCTGCTGTATGTAGTGAAATGTGCTGGCCCTAGAGTCAGTATTGAATAGGTTTTATACCCAGGCTCTTTCCTTTTTCTTTAAAAAATATTTCATGCAATTTGCTTAGTTTTATAATTATTTGTATTTGTATTTTTATATTATTTCATTTTCAGAATATATACTTTCCATTCTCCTACCATGTGTGTTATTTCTTTCAACAATAACAAATTTAAAAAGGCAATAAAATTAATTCATCAAAACTGACCAACAAATTAAATCTGATCATATAAGCAATATTCCACACCCTAGTTAGCTACCTTTGCAAATAAAAGTGAAAGGCATATTTTCTCATCTCTTCTTAAAAGACAAGCTTGATCATTATAATTCCACAGCATTAAGTTTTAGGCATATTTTATTTTTGTTTTTTGATCTTTTCATTTACATTGTTGTACAGCTTAACAAATGCTTATGGATTGATTGACCAAATTGTTTTAGCTATCACCATTGTCATCATCATTTTACCTGTTTGTTCAACAACCTACGTTAACTTCTATGACCCACGAAGCAAATCCAAACTTTAAGGTCTTTCACCAATGTTCTGTCAAATTTATTGCTTTTATTACTTCTCACTTACATGGCCGTCTTCCCTCTATTCTCCTTATCCAAATACTACTTAGCCAAAAAGCTAGAGTTCAAATGCCAGTGCTTTCCAGAAACTCTTTTTGAATACTGCAGCTATTCTCTAGCCACTTATTCTAACCTAATTCCTATAGTTTAGAGCAGGGGTGGGAACCTGCAGCCTGGAGGTGCCATCCCTGGTTTAGAGTGTTCACTTTATTCTCAAATTTCTCTGGAACAATTTTTCTGCATCACTCTTATGGCTTCTCAGTCCATATCTTGTAATATGCTTCTCTGCATACATGTTCTAACCCTCTAGCCAAGAGAATATAGATTCCTTAAAGGCAAGGACCATGATGGTATGAAATTTTGTATTCTTCATTATCTAGTACAGTATTTCATATGAAGACCCACTTAACAAATGCTATTAAATGTTGAATGAATGAAAACATATGAGTGGAAGATCAATTATAGAGCTGGAAATGAGTTTGGAATCATTCAGTGATAACTTCCAATATGATAAATGAGGAGATTGTGAACCAAAGAGGTTAAATGATCAAATTAGTTAATGGAGGAAAAAAAAACACATCAAAAAATAGAAATACAAACAACTTCTTTTACAGTCCCCAGTTTCCTTCAAAGCTCTCAGTCCAATTCCTTTCATGTATATGAGGTGTTTCAAATTACCCCAAGTTATCAATGCCTTGCTCCCTTCCTGCCCACCAACCCACTAGCTTGTATTTATTTTGTAAATATTTCTATATATTCATGTTGTCTCCTTCCTATAAAAGGTAAGCTTCTCAAGGTCAGAGATTATTTTAATTCTTCTTATTCCCAGTACTTGATACATACTACAAGTGACTGATAAATGATTGGTTGATGTTCTGATTTAAATTCTAGTATCCTTTCCAATGTATTATGGCACCTCCTAGGACACTTAAACATAAGGAAGGACTTTATGACCATGAAGGTATTAAAATGTAGTTTCACCAACTTAACATTGCTAATTGTTTCCATGAAAACATGATATTAGGGCAAATAGCATTGCAGTTGACTATTAATTTTATAGGAAAAAAACCGTAATAAACAGCTGAACAATAACATAATGGAGCTCATATCTTTAATGGTGGTCTTTGGTTACAATGTTTAAGAAGTTGTGAAAAAGTAATGTTTCAGACAATCTTCTACAGGCTCTGTTCACACTAGAATATACTCAGGTGAGGTTGTATAGTCTTTATCTCTAGGCAGCTTCAAGATAGGAAGGAGGATTTGTCTGTCTTGGAAGGCCTAGCTCTTCTGCTTATAAGCAGGCATTTTGAAATGATGGCTCTTGGAAGTACCTGCCTGGAATACCTTCTCTCTTTGGCTCTACCAATTCCCATCACCTCCCTCAGAATTTGAAATCTGGCTCAAAAAAATTACCTTCATTATATGACTCAAATTTTACATCCCCCTCCCCTAAGAATGCCTGTTTGACTTTAATTATTCCTTTATACCACATCATGGTAGTTTCTTACCAAATTTGTAGAATAGTAATGGGGACTTATTAACATACTGCTTCATAAGTCATGGCAAGTCTAAATTGATTTTTATATTCATAGACTTCAGTGTCTTAAGCATAGTATGTACTTAGTAAATAAATAAATTTAATTTATATTTTGTCCCTGAAATTAGGTTATGAAGTTCTTGAGATCAGGAGTCATTAGTTTTATATTCCTTACTTTTATATAATGTTAGGAATAGAGACAATGATTAATGTGGTATTATGAGATGAAAATCACAACTTCTCTGGGTCTCATTTTTTTAAATCTGTAAAATAGCGATTAAATAATTGTCTTACCATTTGCCCTTCTACCACACTCCCTGGAACTCTGTGTGTTGAAATCTAACTTACTGGTGCTTCCTAAGGACACTTAGGCCTTGTTCCCTAGTCTGTTACTGAACTCCAAAGACCTTTGAGACTGTCTCTTCTAATTAGAGTGTGAATTCTTTCAGATTAAGGATGATCTTGATGTTCTATTTGTCTCCCCAGAACTTAGCATAGTGTTAGGTACTCAGCAAGCATTTAATAGATGTCTTTTCATTAATCTATCAATTAATCAATTAATTAATTCAATATCTAAAAAATGAGAATTAATTGAGATTATATACATATATATAAGTAAATATAAACATGAGCATTCGTATGGGTGTGTGTGTGTGCACATGCACCCAAACGTCCATGCTTTGTAAGCAGGAAACACTATATAAAGATAAGTTATTGATTCTCTTGCTACCATTACTCCAAATAACTAATTGAGCCAGATGCCCTTGGGGACAGAGTTATGTCAGCTTCATTGCTATTATCACAATTCTATTTAACTAAGCTTAGACTTAGGAGAATACTTCCTAGAGTAATGTTTAAATTATGTACAATAGAAAAAATGAGTGGGGAATGGCTAGTTAATAATAATAAAGACAGGCACTTCTATAGTGCTTCAGGGCTTATGGGCTACTTTACATACACTATCACATTTTAGTGTCACAGTTTGTGAGATAGGGATTATTCTTCACTTTAGCCAGCCATGGGAATGGTGACCCTATTATCTCACTGTACTCACAAAATACCAGTCAAAATGTAGGCTTTATATGCAAAAAGTATAAGCTTTAAAGTTTGTACTGTATTTTATGTAGACAACTTCATGGGACTTCCACAATTCTGTCAGGGAGGTATATTTATTCTCATTTTATGGAACTGAGGCTCAGAGAAGTTGAGTGTCTTTCCATTGTCCCTCGATATGTTGTAGGTGGAAATTGAACCTTTCTGTCATGACTACAAAGTTCAATCAGTCAGTCAATAAATATTCATTAAATATTTACTATGTGCCAGGCACTTTGCTAAGTTGCATTTTATATTACGAAAATAGGTTTCACTCTGTTTCCACCTTCTAATGTAAAATTGTTTCAACTTTTATCTGTATATCAATACTCCTGAGTAGTAAATCAAATATGAAACATAAATTAGAATTCAAAAAGTTCATTTAAAGATACAACTAATAATTGGTTTACAGCATGCTTATGATATCCGTGATGCAGCACACAAGGTTAGGGGAAAAATTACTCCGTTTCTGTTTGTGCAAAATGTAATCTCTTCTGTGATATATTTGATTCATTTTTGTTCTGTTATTCTTATTTCTGGTGATCCACATTCTCCTTGAAAGGGATTCTGTTGTTTTAGATAGTACATTCTTTAATAAATTCTTTGTCCTCAATTCAGTGGCTTTCCATGAGGAATTGTATGTGACTTATTTCCTGTCATCAGTAGGGAAAACAGTAACAACAGTAATATCTGACAAACATGGGAATTTTTAAAAAAAGTTATTTTGGATCACCATGCAGGACAGAAAGGCAAATGATATTTTAGAAAACTGCCCAGATAACTTGCTGATAATTTTTGTGTGGTTATTCGATCTTCTATAAATACAGTCTGCAAGACAAGCCCATCACTTCAGGTTGTATTCAGACAGCAGATCATTATTGAACACCAGTTCAAGAATATAGCAATTAAAAGCATGGGTCATTTTCCAAGTATTAGAATTAAATATTTCCTCCTCACTTTTTACTTCTCTAATAATCCATGATATCCCACATATTACTTAACATGAATGCCATGTATTACCCAACACTTTAACAAGGTTAAAGATAGTTTGGTATCAGAAAATAAACTGAACTTTATTAGAAGAAAAATATTTTTCTAATATCGAACATATATGACAGTGATTTCCTATACTGGATATTAAGGGTCAAAGGTTACTAATAAAGCATATATACATATTACTTACCCCTGTCCTTTGAACTTCCATGAAAATGGCTCTTTGGAATGATTTTTCCCACACAGCTAGCTCGCTCCCTAGCTCTACATTGAAAAAATGACTTTTTCCCTGTCCAACCATGACACTGAAGCAATATGGCCGTTGGTCTTCTAGGTCATAGTCCTGGTGAAGACCCAGATAAAAGTTTGCTTGTAACCAGTAGTCATCAGCAAGCCAGAGCTGAAAAACACAGAATGAGAGTTTATTTGTTTTAATTGATGGAAAGGACCTAAGAACACAGAAAGACATGTTAGATATGGAAAGCACATAAAATATCTGAGGTAGAAGAGATGTTAATATAAAGCAAATAGAATGTTTGAGCTTGAGAGTACCTTAGGAGGTAGAATATTAGAATACATAATGATATAAAGGAACTTACCTGTCATTTAACCAAACCTCTTCATTTTAGAGAGGGAACCACCCCCCTCAATCCCCCCCCCACCAAACTAAAAAGCAGAGAGCTGAAGTTAACAAAGTGAATAAGCAAAAGAATTAGGCTTAGAACCCAGACAGCTAGGTCAGTCTTCTTTTTATTATATAGTATATAAGCATGTATGTATGTATGTATGAATATATATAATAAAATGATATATGATAAAACATATAAGTTACACTTATATAGAAGTATTTTATTATATCTCACACTCAAATATCCATGAATAACATCCTTAAATCCTTAAATATAACCTAACAGTAGAGATTATTATCTACATCAGTGGAGAAAGGTCCCACATGTTGATGGGAAATACAGATCACTATACTGAAATAAGAAATTTATCTTTTGTGTAAGAACACAAACCTGTGAGGAAGGTAATATAGTCATTATTCTTATTGTTCAGATTACGAAACCAAAGCTCAGGGAGAACACATGAATTATATATGGGAGTAAGCCTAGAATGTACTGGAGTAAGAATTCAAACCCAAATATATTCTGCCTCCAATGATTTTCCTCTTTCAATTGCCCATTTTATACACACACACACACACACACACACACATATATGCACATGTATTTACATATGTGCATATGTATATGTATATATTTGACCTATGATTTCGTTGGCATAAAGAACAATGTGAGATATCTATATTATTCATATCTATTCTTCCTTCTTCTTTCTCCTCTTCCTCTCATTTCCTTTCTTTTTCTCTCCTCTTTTCTCCCTTCTTTCTTTCTCCTTCTCTCCTTCTTGTTCTTGTCTCTCCCATTATTTGCTCCTTCTAAATGTATGTATATATTGTGTTTGAGAATGGAGAGAGAGAGAGAGAGAGAGAGAGAGAGAGAGAGAGAGCACACTGCACTTCTGGGTATGTGACCCTGGGTAAGTCACTTGACATTACTGTCCCCTGGTGGCTTTCTAAGAAGATAAGTTGCAGAGTAGGTGCTGTTCTGGAGGTTTTATATGGGCAGATGGATTCTCTCCCTCTCTACCCCCCACACCCAAAAAATTTCCTTCACTGATGAAATAAGAAGTCCAGTTTAAAATAACACAGGCATGTATATGTTTATATGTACAAAATCAGCTCCTCAAAGTCAAGACTGTTGACTTTATTTTTGTATCCCCAGCATATAGAACAGTGCCTTATACACAGAAATAGATTTGTGTTTGTTGAATTGAATACAAAGCAAATTCATTAACTAACAAATATTTCCATTCTATTAGTTTTAATACAAAAAATATGATTTAGAAAGATTATGGATGGTTTTACTTTGCCTGAAAGAAGTTAAACACAAATTTTATTTTTCTTTTTGGAGGGGAAATTAATGTTATTGGAGTGCCTTCTGCTTCATCATTAAAAAGGTATGTCTTTGATACACTATTCAGTTGATGTTATAATTTAAGTCACGACTGCAATCAAGGCACTGATTGATGCAATTTTCTCATCAATTTCATGGCTGATGTAGAAATTTGGTATAGACATAATTTTAATAGGTAGAAGAAAAATAACCTCTAGGGAGAAAAGAACACCACTGAGAAATAAAATAACTTCTTCAAACTTGTTTCTACCCTAAACACTAATAGATATAATTGTGGAAGGGGGATTGTGCACACAAATCATGAAGAAAAAAAATTGAAACTCAAAAGTAATAGTTTGCTTTTTGATTATGCATTTACTCTAATTCCTGAAATATAAATTAGCTCCATGTTAGAAAAATTAAAGATGGGAGAGAATCAACATCAAACTTATAAGTTATGCTAGACAAAAATTAATTTTTGCATGGTGGTTTAGTTTCTAAAAAAGATCCTACAACATTTGATACAGACAAAATGAATAGGTTCAGGTGTTGTTAGAGATACAAACATATGTTCCCAAACTTACGACTGCAGAATTATTGTGAGACCTTAAGTGTATTCTGAGAAGCCTTCAGTAACATAACACTAGTGATAAGGAAAGAAAAGTCAGGCAGGATCTGACATTCACTTATTCAATAAGAATTTATTAAGAGTCTACTATGTGTCAGTCACTGTGCTAAATGCTGAGGATGCAAAAAAAGGCAAAAGTGGGCGGCTAGGTGGTGAGTAAAGTGCCAGCCCTGGAGTCAGGAGGACCCAAGTTCGGTTCCGGCCTCAGACACTTAACACCCACATAAAACAAAACAAAACAAAACAAAAAAAAAACTAGCCATGTAACCTTGGGCAAGTTACTTAACCCCAACTGCCCTCCAAAAGGCAATAAATAAATAAATAAATAAATAAAGGCAAAAGACAGTCTGCCCTCAAGGAGCACACAACCTAGTGGGAAAGTCAATATGCTAATATACACAAGGCAAGCAATATGTGATAAATAAGAAATAAAAATTGACAGAGGGAAGGCACTAGAATAAAGAGGGCTTGGGAAAGCCTTGATGTAAAACACTGAGTGTAATAGCTGAATCATCTCACTCACATATCAACTCACTTTTTGGACTTCTTACAAACTACTTTCCCAACCATGTGGAAGCCTTCGCCCTAGTGCCTTTTTGCCTGACTGGAGACATACTCTCCTCTACTACTTTCCTCTTTATCCTCCCCTCCACTTCCAGTTCCCCTTTATTTGTTTTTCCCTATTAAAATCTGAGTTCTTTGAAGGTAAGACCCTTGTCATTTGCTTTTATTTGTATCGCTAATGCTTATCACAGTACCTGGCATACAGCATGGGCTTAATAATTGGTCTCTCTCTATATCTACTTATCTATATGTTTAATATGTTTATTTAATAGCATAAATATATTCTGCCTTAGACCACCTCTTAAGTATTGTATTGAAGTCTGGGAGCCACATTTTAGCATGGGCATTGGTAAACTGTAAAGTGTCTAACTGCACAGGAATGGTGATGGTATGAAACATCACACCATATGAAGATTCATTGAAGAAACTGGGGATGTTTTTCTGGAAAAAAGAAAATTCAGACACAATACAGTAATTTTTTCTAATTATGTCAAAGTTTGTCACTCAGAAGAGGAATTAACTTTATTTTTCTTGGTCCCAGTGAGTAAAGCTAGAAACAGCTGATGTAAAGTCAACTGGACAGATTGACACTTACTAGAAAAATTTTCTTTAAAATTAGATTTATGCAAAATTGGAATGGGCAGGCTTGGTAGATAGCATGTTCCACCTTAGTAGAAGTCTACACACAGTGGCTGGATGACTGTTTCTCAGGTATGGGGTAGAGGGTATTCTTGTGCAGGTTTGAGTTGACTAAGCCAGATGGCTTTGAGATTCTTACTAACACCAAAATTCTGTGCTTTTGTATTACTCATTATACAAGAGTCTTTCCAGGGACACACAATATACAAGAACACATAGGTCAAGAAACCATCATAGAACTACAGTGCTCTGTCAAAAAGAGGTCTCAACTGTCTTTCCTGCTCTCCTTCCTACAAACATAGTCAAGTCCACAGTTCCAGAAAAAAGGAATAGTTTACAAAAAAATCAACCCATAATGTTGGACTATCTCTGTCTGATTTTTTAAAAGTAGGCTATATGAAAAGTCAGTGTCAGACAAGCTGATTATTTCATATCAAGGATAGTGGCAACAGTCCCTTCCCTATTATATGAATTAATTGCCCTGACTTCATGATTGTGGTAACATGGATAAGTATCCTTTAAAAACTAGAAATGAGAGAATGTTCACTACTTAAATGAATGCTTTTCAACTCTTTCATATGCCCCAAGCTATAAAATATACCTATCAACAGGGAAGTAAATAATTCAAGTCCAACATCTTTGCTTTCTAGCATCTGTTACATTCCTCAAGAATATAAATGGAATTATTTTTACATCTTGAATTCCTACAAGTTGGACTTTGAGGTTGGAGTTTTTGTTTCTTTGTCAACAAAAGAGTAGCCTCAAGATAAACTGAAAGTCCCAGAAATTAACCTTGGCAGAATTCAAGTAATGTTGAGTAAGAAGTCAGCAATTATAATCACTTAATAAAACTTTAAAAAATCCTTTCAAACATGTAAGAGTAGCAATATGGTCCAATGGAAAGCATACTGTATTTGGAGACAGAGAAGCTATGTTCAAATCCTACCTCTGAAACTTATTACCAGTGTGACCTTGAGTAAATCATGTTCATTTTAAAGACTTAATTTCCTCAACTCTAAAATGAAAAGCTTGGACTTAGTGGTCTACAAGGTCCCTTCCAATTCTAAATTTATAATCTAATCTAAATTATAATCTAATTCTAAATTTATAACCCTCCACAATTCAGGTCAATGGAGTCCCCAGACACATACTGAACTAAAAATGTACAAGTCATCTGTATAAATATTTATATATCATCCCCCATTCCCTGCTCTTTGATCCAGTCTCTGGTGAACAAGCTCTTCTTACCCATTTGACCTCCTTTACTAGGCATTCATTCAGTCACCATCATTTATTAAGCTCTATGTTTCAGGAATTGTATTAAGTGGTGGAGCACAAGCCAAAGGCAAGTATCTTACAATCTACTGGGGGAGACAACATACAAACAACTATGTACAAACGCAATTTCTAGGATATATTGAAGGTAATCAATGGTGTGAAGGTGCTAAATATTAAGAGAGGTCATCTTAGTTCCATTCTTCATCACTTCTGATTTGGACAAGAGCCTACTCATATTCTCTTTGAATATGGTTTCCCCTTTCTTCAATACATCATCAACACAACTGCCCAATTGATATTCATAAAGCACACATCTGACTATCTTTTCTCCTTGTTCAAGAAACTTCAGTGGCTCTCCTATATCCTCTGAGATAAGATACAAGTTCCTCTTTTAATCACTTAAAGTGCTTCACAATCTGGCTCCACTTTTTTTTTTAAAGCAATCGGGGTTAAGTAACTTGCTCAAGGTTACACAGCCAGTTATTTCTGGGTGTGGTGCTGAGTATCTGAGCCCAGATTTGATCCAGGTAATCCCAACACTGGAGCCGGTGCTCTTACTCGCTGAGCCACCTGGCCGCCCCAGGCTCCACTTTTTCTTTCCAGAATAATTACACATCTTTCCTCTAATGCACTCAATGCTGCAGCTGAATTAGTCTACTTACTCTTCTGGCAGCTGGTGACACATTTGATAGAGGGCTGATCCTAGAAAGAACTGAATGCAAATACTATTACTAGCTATGTGACCTTGGATAAGTCACTTAAACCTGTTTGCCTCAGTTTCCTCAAGAGTAAAAAGGGAAAAAATAATAGCATTTGTCTCATAGGGTTGTTGAGAGGATCAAATTAGATATTTAAATTTCTTGGTGCAATGTTTGACACACAGTAGGCACTATATAAATGCTTATTTTCCTTGCCCCTGCATACATGGCATTCCATCGCCTACCTTTGTGCCTTAGCATATGCTGTTCTTTCAAGGATTGTCTGAAGACCACCTCCTTCTAGAGACCTTTTTGATTTCCCCAGCTGATCCCTCCTCTATTACTTTGAATTTACCACCTGTCTTTCTCTGTCTGCCTTTCTGTCTCTCTACATGCCTATCAAGCTATCTCTTGCATTTAATTATCTATGAGGTTGTTGTAGACTTTAAGTTGAAATAAGCTCCTCGAGGCTAGACAAGAGCTATCTCACTTTTTGAAAAATCCTCAGTCCATAGCAAAGTGACTATGCTATTTAAGTGTATATTAAGATATACTTAATAAATACCTTGTGATTCACTGATTGATTCAAAGGATAGATAAATTGAAAAAAATTCAGATCACAGAATGCTAGAAACCTTTAATCACTTCATTTACAGATCAGGAGGTTGAAGTGATTTGTCCCATGTCATATAGCTAGTTACCAATTAAGAACCATAAATGTTCTTAATTAAATACAATACTTTTGAAGTTTTTAAAATGTCATTTGAAATTCTTTCATTTCAGATGAACTGTTCAAAACTCCTTGTATATAATGCTGAGTTTTGATTTGAGATTTTCATATAATTTGAGATATGATTTTCTGATGAATTAATTTTCCTCAAACAATAGTCTTATCTCTTCTATTGACTCAAGTTGCCTAACTTTACTTCCATATCACACTGCTTAACTTTTCCAAAAAAGAGAAATAATCTCAAATAATGCCATGTATTTTACAGATATCATGTTCCCTTACATTGACAGGTCTTGTTAGTACATGGCAGACAGCCCATAATAATGTCATCTTATTAGGAACAGTTAAAATTTGATTTGTGCAGCAAGAAATTAACTAGTTTGAAATCATCCATACTAAATCAGATGCCTTTGAATGTTTGATTTAAATGCCATGGGTAAAATGGCATTTATATTACCAATGATGTCTTCTGATAGTAAAAGCCACCAGTAAGTACACATCAGTCTTGACTAAACTAGACATAAATCCATAGGGATTATGAGGATATTTAGAAGGTTTTGAATTTCTCAATGAATTCAAAGATACATCTGAAAGATGAAGCATTTGTTTTTTTCCCTATTACCTGAAACCCCAAACTCTCTTGCTAATTTGAAAATGTCTCATTTCCACAGTACGCTTACCTTGTGAACTTTAAATAGTACCTCACAGAGGTTATAGATTTTTTCAGCTCGTACCCAGTCTAACGTACTCACCTGTAAGAAAAAGAAAATGCATATGTAAATAGTTGCTTTCCTCTATTAGTCTGACAATGCAGGTCACCTGTAAATATAAAATGAAAATTAATATGCTTCTATATCGATGAAATATCAAGTAAACATTAATGAGTTGGCAATACTAACCTGCATATACTGTGTATATCAGTTACTAATCACATCTGCTTATTTTAAAAGGGAAATATGAATATCTTCAAAATGTATTCAATTTATTAGATATAATGCAGAAAACTCTTTGATGCAAGAATGTATTGATAAATACCTCTATGAGAAATCTACTGTGACTTGGGATCTCCTCCCTCAAGTTACTAGCAAATGAGCCAAATTAAGAAGGATTATGACCAATCACAGAGAGGCATTAGTGTATTAGTATTTGGAGAAACATGATATAGTGTAAAGAATGAATACTAGATTAGGAGTCAAAGGATCTGAGTTCTTATCCTGATTGTGTCAATTGAGCCTACTGTGAACTTGCTCTGACCACTGTCACAGTTTCCTTCATCCATATAATCAAGAGGTTTGACTAAACAATCTCTAAGGTCCTTTACACATCTAAATAGGATTTATTATCCTATATGTGGCTTTCAGGTCAAATACTAGCTCTGTTACCTTTTAGATATCAGGCAATTTACAACCTCCCAAGTCCTCACTTTCATCCTTTGTAAAATAAGGGGTTTGGTTTATATGATCCTTAAATTATCTTTCAACTCTTAATCCTGCATCTACCTGCATTAAAAATTATTTTTGACTAAATTAAGTAGATAGATCAGTCACAGAAAAAAGTCAATTTGACCAATAATTTACCTTAAAAATTTACTTGACAGATTAAAAGAGATGAATTGACTATATAGGAGTTGCAAGAATTCTATACCAAATTTGGTTTATTTGTCATGCTGTCTATGTTTCTCTTACTCTTCCACCACTAAGGATAATCAAAAGTTCACTGCATTATGTCTTGCAAGTACCAAAATCACCATGTGCAAGAAATTTAATCAATTTGTTTCATCTTGCAGTAGATGTCTTATTAAATAAAATTCTAGAGATTTACAAAATCTGAAACTCCAAAGCCATTACATTTTCCTAAATGTTCTTCCAACTTTAAGTTAATGATGTGAATAAAAACTACACCTAGCATACTGTCATTTAATATTTAATTGGTTCCACAGTCAACTCACAGATCCTGATAGAAAATAGACTAAATCAACCTATAAGCAAGAAGTAAAGAACAGTCAATTTAACAGATAACTGGTGTACTATTTATTTACTTAAAAAAATAAAATTAAAGTGAGAGAAGTTAAAATTTAACATTAGTTATTGATAGTTTGAGGATCTCCATAATAAAAATTTTGGAGGAAGTACTCTGTCTTCTGATACCTTTAGTAACAGATGCAGCCTCTAATAAAACTGTCTTTCTGTACTTATAGTAATATCCATTATGATCCTGGAAAGAGATCCAGTTATTGTTCTTCCTAGGATTCCAAAAGCACCCCCCCTTTGAATTTTTATAGCTTCTGTTGCTAATATATTAACTGTACTATTTATATCATTACTGCAAAATGCTTTATAATATATACATATAATTAGAGCTGAATTTTTTTTCTTAAGTAGTGGCCTATGTGAAGAGAATCAGTTGGTTTTATGGTTTATCTTAAGAACAGCAAATGTATTTACAGATCACAGTCATATATAATGACTCATTTCCAAAGTCATGGTTAGGATACCCATTTTGTCTCTGTGTCTTTTTTCCTTTGCTTTTTCATCTTCCTCACCACAAGATGAACTACTTTCATAGGCTCTCCTTTGTTACTGTATTGTCATTTCCACATCATTTGAGGTATATACATCATGTATTCAGGGAAGGGCCTACATCTTTAGCAGTCTCTTCAATATATGGAGGACCACTTAGTATAAGAAAAGTGCAAAATGTCATTTATGTTACATTAAATGACCTATTAACTTGACATTTTCACCTGTTCTCTGTATCTTCGTTGTGACAAGATGTAATCACCCACCCCCCTCCCACCCCGTACCTGAACCAATCAATGTTTGATCCTTTTCACTCTACATACTTTTAATTATTCATAGAATCATGGAATTTAAAGGCACCTTAGAGATCATCAAATCCCACCCATACCTGAACAAGAATCCCTTTTTTGTTTGGGGATTTCCAATAAAGGTGAACCCACAACTTCGGAAGGCATCCCATTTCACTTTGGGAGATCTTTAATTGTTTAAAAGGTTTTCTTTACATCAAGCAGAAACTGCCTCAGTGACCTTTACCCATTGATTTTAGTTCTGCCTTCTAGGGACAAACAAAATAAATTAAATCTTTCTTTCATGTAAAAACTCTTTATGTACTTGGAAAACATCTTTCCTTAGGGATATAACTGCTGCTCATGGACCCTCCAAAGAGCCTTCTGCAAATACAGAGTAAGCCTGGACAGTTTGCAGACAGGAAAAGGAAAATTATCTATCTATCTATCTATCTATCTATCTATCTATCTATCTATCTATCTATCTATCTATCTATCTGTCTGTCTGTCTGTCTGTCTGTCTGTCTGTCTGTCTGTCTGTCTGTCTGTCTATCTATCTATCTATCTATCATGTATATTACATACATAGTATATATGTATACATATGTATATGTATTCATTGTTATTCAATTGTGTCTGATTTTTAGTGATCCCATTTGGGTTTTTCTTGGCAAAGACAATGGATTGGTTTGCCATTTCCTTCTTTAGCCCATTTTAAAGATTAGGGAACTGAGATAAACAAGTTTAAGTGACTTGTTCAGGATCACACAGCTAGCATCTGAGGCCAGTTTTTAAACTCAGGAAAATGAGTCCTGACTTTAGGCACAGCACTATATATATTATGTGACCTAGCACTCTCTCTGTCTCTCTCTGTCTTTCTCTCTCTGTCTCTCTCCCTCTC